>NW_027520736.1:916854-1222472 GCF_051991255.1 Vanacampus margaritifer | reverse complement strand
TAGAAACCCTAGTTTGAAACCCTAACCCTAATGTAAAACCCTAGTTTGTAACCCTAACCCTAATGTAAAACCATAGTTTGAAACCCTAACCCTAATTTAAAACCCTTGTTTGAAACCCTAACCCTAATGTAAAACCCTAGTTTGAAACCCTAAACCTAATGTAAAACCCTCGTTTTTAACCCTAACCCTAATGTAAAACCCTAGTTTGAAACCCCAAATCTAATTTGAAACCATAGTTTAAAACCCTAACCCTAATGTTAAACCCTAATTTGAAACCCTAACCCTAATGTAAAACCCTATTTTGAAACCCTAACCCTAATGTAAAACCCTAGTTTGAAACCCTAACCCTAATGTAAAACCCTAGTTTGAAACCCCAAACCTAATTTGAAACCATAGTTTGAAACCCTAACCCTAATGTAAAACCCTAGTTTGTAACCCTAATCCTTATGTAAAACCTCAATTTGAAACCCAAACCCTAATTTGAAACCCTATTTTGAAACCCTAAACCTAATGTAAAACCCAAGTTTGAAACCCTAACCCTAACCCTAATTTAAAACACCTGTTTTGAAACCCTAACCCTAATGTAAAACCCTAGTTTGAAACCCTAACCATAATGTAAAACCATAGTTTGAAGAATTAACCCTAATGTAAAACCCTAGTTTGAAGCACTAACCCTAATGTAAAACACTAGTTTGAAACGCTAACCCTAATGTAAAACCCTAGTTTGAAACCCCAAATCTAATTTGAAACCATTGTTTAAAACCCTAACCCTAATGTAAAACCCTAGTTTGAAGCATTGACCCTAATGTAAAACACTAGTTTGAAACGCTAACCCTAATGTTAAACCCTAATTTGAAACCCTAACCCTAATGTAAAACCCTAGTTTGAAACCCTAACCCTAATGATAAACCCTAGTTTGAAACACTAACCCTAAATTTAAACCCTAGTTTGAAACCCTAACCCTAATGTAAAACCCTAGTTTGAAACCCTAACCCTAATGTAAAACCCTAGTTTGTAACCCTAACTCTAATGTAAAACCCTAGTTTGAAACCCTAACCCTAATGTAAAACCCTAGTTTGAAACCATAACCCTAATGTAAAACCCTTGTTTGAAACCCTAACCCTAATTTTAAACCCGAGTTTGAAACCCTAACCCTAATGTAAAACCCTAGTTTGAAACCCTAACCCTAATGTAAAACCCCTTGTTTGTAACCCTATCCTAATTTGAAACCCTAGTTTGAAACCCTAACCCTAATGTTAAACCCTAGTTTGAAACCCTAACCCTAATGTAAAACCCTAGTTTGAAACCCTAACCCTAATTTGAAACCATAGTTTAAAACCCTAACCCTAATGTAAAACCCTAGTTTGAAGCATTAACCCTAATGTAAAACACTAGTTTGAAATGCTAACCCTAATGTTAAACCCTAATTTGAAACCCTAACCCTAATGATAAACCCTAGTTTGAAACCCTAACCCTAAATTGAAACCCTAGTTTGAAACCCTAACCCTAATGTAAAACCCTAGTTTGAAACCCTAACCCTAATGTAAAACCCTAGTTTGAAACCCTAACCCTAATGTAAAACCATAGTTTGAAGCACTAACCCTAATGTAAAACACTAGTTTGAAACGCTAACCCTAATGTAAAACCCTAGTTTGAAGCATTAACCCTAATGTTAAACCCTAGTTTGAAATCCTAACACTAAATTGAAACCCCAGTTTGAAACCCTAACACTAATATAAAACCCTAGTTTGTAACCCTAACCCTAATATAAAACCTTAGTGTGAAACCCTAACCCTAATGTAAAACCCTAGTTTGAAACCCTAACCCTAATGTAAAACCCTAGTTTGAAACCCTAACCCTAATTTGAAACCCTAGTTTGAAACCCTAACCCTAATGTAAAACCCTAGTTTAAAACCCTAACCCTAACGTTAAACCCTAGTTTGAAACCCTAACCGTAATGTAAAACCCTAGTTTGAAACCCTACCCCTAATTTGAAACCCGAGTTTGAAACCCTAGCGCTAATGTAAAACCCTAGTTTGCAACCCTAACCCTAATTTGAAACCCTAGTTTGTAACCCTAACCCTAATGTTAAACCCTATTTTGAAACCCTAACCCTAATGTAAAACCCTATTTTGAAACCCTAACCCTAATGTAAAACCCTAGTTTGAAACCCTAACCCTAATGTAAAACCCTAGTTTGAAACCCCAAACCTAATTTGAAACCATAGTTTGAAACCCTAACCCTAATGTAAAACACTACTTTGTAACCCTAATCCTTATGTAAAACCTCAATTTGAAACCCAAACCCTAATTTGAAACCCTAGTT
This sequence comes from Vanacampus margaritifer, assembly GCF_051991255.1. Lineage (NCBI taxonomy): Eukaryota > Metazoa > Chordata > Actinopteri > Syngnathiformes > Syngnathidae > Vanacampus > Vanacampus margaritifer. The sequence continues at coordinate 1,220,147 of NW_027520736.1, read as the reverse complement.
TGAAACCCTAAACCTAATGTAAAACCCAAGTTTGAAACCCTAACCCTAACCCTAATTTAAAACCCCTGTTTTGAAACCCTAACCCTAATGTAAAACCCTAGTTTGAAACCCTAACCATAATGTAAAACCATAGTTTGAAGAATTAACCCTAATGTAAAACCCTAGTTTGAAGCACTAACCCTAATGTAAAACACTAGTTTGAAACGCTAACCCTAATGTAAAACCCTAGTTTGAAACCCCAAATCTAATTTGAAACCATAGTTTAAAACCCTAACCCTAATGTAAAACCCTAGTTTGAAGCATTAACCCTAATGTAAAACACTAGTTTGAAACGCTAACCCTAATGTTAAACCCTAATTTGAAACCCTAACCCTAATGTAAAACCATAGTTTGAAGCACTAACCCTAATGTAAAACACTAGTTTGAAACGCTAACCCTAATGTAAAACCCTAGTTTGAAGCATTAACCCTAATGTTAAACCCTAGTTTGAAACCCTAACACTAAATTGAAACCCCAGTTTGAAACCCTAACACTAATATAAAACCCTAGTTTGTAACCCTAACCCTAATATAAAACCTTAGTGTGAAACCCTATCCCTAATGTAAAACCCTAGTTTGAAACCCTAACCCTAATGTAAAACCCTAGTTTGAAACCCTAACCCTAATTTGAAACCCTAGTTTGAAACCCTAACCCTAATGTAAAACCCTAGTTTGAAACCCTAACCCTAACGTTAAACCCTAGTTTGAAACCCTAACCGTAATGTAAAACCCTAGTTTGAAACCCTACCCCTAATTTGAAACCCGAGTTTGAAACCCTAGCGCTAATGTAAAACCCTAGTTTGCAACCCTAACCCTAATTTGAAACCCTAGTTTGAAACCCTAACCCTAATGTTAAACCCTATTTTGAAACCCTAACCCTAATGTAAAACCCTATTTTGAAACCCTAACCCTAATGTAAAACCCTAGTTTGAAACCCTAACCCTAATGTAAAACCCTAGTTTGAAACCCCAAACCTAATTTGAAACCATAGTTTGAAACCCTAACCCTAATGTAAAACCCTAGTTTGTAACCCTAATCCTAATGTAAAACCTCAATTTGAAGCCCAAACCCTAATTTGAAACCCTAGTTTGAAACCATAAACCTAATGTAAAACCCAAGTTTGAAACCCTAACCCTAATTTAAAACCCCTGTTTTGAAACCCTAACCCTAATGTAAAACCCTTGTTTGAAACCCTAACCCTAATGTAAAACCCTTGTTTGAAACCCTAACCCTAATTTGAAACCCTAGTTTGAAACCCTAACCCTAATATAAAACCCTAGTTTGAAACCCTAACCCTAATTAGAAACCCTAGTTTGAAACCCTAACCCTATTGTAAAACCCTAGTTTGAAACCCTAACCCTAATGATAAACCCTAGTTTAAAACCCTAACCCTAATTAGAAAGCCTAGTTTGAAACCCTAACCCTAATGTAAAACCCTAGTTTGAAACCCTAACCCTAATGATAAACCCTAGTTTAAAACCCTAACCCTAATTAGAAAGCCTAGTTTAAAACCCTAACCCTAATTTGAAACCCTAGTTTGAAATCCTAACCCTAATTTGAAACCCTAGTTTGAAGCAGTAACCCTAATGTAAAACCCTAGTTTGAAACTCTAACCCTAATTTGAAACCCTAGTTTGAAACCCCAAATCTAATTTGAAACCATAGTTTAAAACCCTAAACCTAATATAAAACCCTAGTTTGAAGCATTAACCCTATTGTAAAACCCTAGTTTGAAGCACTAACCCTAATGTAAAACACTAGTTTGAAACGCTAACCCTAATGCAAAACCCTAGTTTGAAACCCCAAATCTAATTTGAAACCATAGTTTAAAACCCTAAACCTAATGTAAAACCCTAGTTTGAAGCATTAACCCTACTGTAAAACACTAGTTTGAAACGCTAACCCTAATGTTAAACCCTAATTTGAAACCCTAACCCTAATGTAAAACCCTAGTTTGAAACCCTAACCCTAATGATAAACCCTAGTTTGAAACCCTAACCCTAAATTGAAACCCTAGTTTGAAACCCTAACCCTAATTTAAAACCCTAGTTTGAAACCCTAACTCTAATGTAAAACCCTAGTTTGTAACCCTAACCCTAATGTAAAACCCTAGTTTGAAATTCTAAACCTAATGTAAAACCCTAGTTTGAAACCCTAACCCTAATGTAAAAGCCTTGTTTGAAACCCTAACCCTAAAACAAAACCCTAGATTGAAACCCTAAGCCTAATTTGAAACCCTAGTTTGAAACCCTAACCCTAATTTGAATCCCTAGTTTGAAATCCTAACCCTAATGTGAAACCCTAGTTTGAAACCCTAACCCTAATTAGAAACCCTAGTTTGAAACCCTAACCCTAATGTAAAACCCTAGTTTGTAACCCTAACCCTAATGTAAAATGACTGTTTTGAAACCCTAACCCTATTGTAAAACCCTTGTTTGATACCCTAACCCTAATGTAAAACCCTAGTTTGAAAACCTAACCCTAATGTAAAACCCTAGTGTGAAACCCTAACCCTAATTTTTAACCACTGTTTTTAAACCCTAACCCTAATGTAAAACCCTAGTTTGAAACCCTAAACCTAATGTAAAACCCTAGTTTGAAACCCTAACCCTAATGTAAAACCCTAGTTTGAAACCCTAACCCTAATGTAAAACCCTAGTTTGTAACCCTAACCCTAATGTAAAATGACTGTTTTGAAACCCTAACCCTAATGTAAAACCCTTGTTTGAAACCCTAACCCTAATGTAAAACCCTAGTTTGAAACCCTAAGCCTAATTTGAAACCCTAGTTTAAAACCCTAAACCTAATGTAAAACCCTAGTTTGAAACCCTAACCCTAATGTAAAACCCTAGTTTGTAACCCTAACCCTAATGTAAAATGACTGTTTTGAAACCCTAACCCTAAAGTAAAACCCTTGTTTGAAACTCTAACCCTAATGTAAAACCCTAGTTTGAAACCCTAATCCTAATTTTAAACCCTAGTTTGTAACCCTAACCCTAATGTAAAACCCTAGTTTGAAACCCTAACCCTAATGTTAAACCCTAGTTTGAAATCCTAACCCTAATGTAAAACCCTTGTTTGAAACCCTAACCCTAATGTAAAACCCTAGTTTGAAACCCTAAGCCTAATTTGAAACCCTAGTTTGAAACCCTAACCCTAATGTAAAACCCTAGTTTGTAACCCTAACCCAAATGTAAAACCCTAGTTTGAAACCCTAACCCCTAATGTAAAACCCTAGTTTAAAACCCTAACCCTAATGTAAAACCATAGTTTGAAGCATTAACCCTAATGTAAAACCCTAGTTTGAAGCACTAACCCTAATGTAAAACACTAGTTTGAAATGCTAACCCTAATGTAAAACCCTAGTTTGAAACCCCAAATCTAATTTGAAACCATAGTTTAAAACCCTAACCCTAATGTAAAACCCTAGTTTGAAGCATTAACCCTAATGTAAAACACTAGTTTGAAACGCTAACCCTAATGTTAAACCCTAATTTGAAACCCTAACCCTAATGTAAAACCCTAGTTTGAAACCCTAACCCTAATGGTAAACCCTAGTTTGAAACACTAACCCTAAATTTAAACCATAGTTTGAAACCCTAACCCTCAGGTAAAACCCTAGTTTGAAACCCTAACCCTAATGTAAAACCCTAGTTTGAAACCCTAACCCTAATGTAAAACCATAGTTTGAAGCATTAACCCTAATGTAAAACCCTAGTTTGAAACCCTAACCCTAATGTAAAACACTAGTTTGAAATGCTAACCCTAATGTAAAACCCTAGTTTGAAACCCCAAATCTAATTTGAAACCATAGTTTAAAACCCTAACCCTAATGTAAAACCCTAGTTTGAAGCATTAACCCTAATGTAAAACACAAGTTTGAAACGCTAACCCTAATGTTAAACCCTAATTTGAAACCCTAACCCTAATGTAAAACCCTAGTTTGAAACCCTAACCCTAATGTAAAACCCTAGTTTGTAACCCTAACCCTAATGTAAAAGCATAGTTTGAAACCCTAACCCTAATGTAAAACCCTAGTTTGAAACCCTAACCCTAATGTAAAACCCTAGTTTGTAACCCTAACTCTAAGGTAAAACCCTATTTTGAAACCCTAACCCTAATGTAAAACCCTAGTTTGAAACCCTAACCCTAATGTAAAACCCTTGTTTGAAACCCTAACCCTAATTTTAAACCCGAGTTTGAAACCCTAACCCTAATGTAAAACCCTAGTTTGTAACCCTAACCCTAATGTAAAACCCTTGTTTGAAACCCTAACCCTAATGTAAAACCCTAGTTTGAAACCCTAAGCCTAATTTGAAACCCTAGTTTGAAACCCTAACCCTAATGTAAAACCCTAGTTTGTAACCCTAACCCAAATGTAAAACCCTAGTTTGAAACCCCAAATCTAATTTGAAACCATAGTTTAAAACCCTAACCCTAATGTAAAACCCTAGTTTGAAGCATTAACCCTAATGTAAAACACTAGTTTGAAACGCTAACCCTAATGTTAAACCCTAATTTGAAACCCTAACCCTAATGTAAAACCCTAGTTTGAAACCCTAACCCTAATGATAAACCCTAGTTTGAAACACTAACCCTAAATTTAAACCCTACTTTGAAACCCTAACCCTAAGGTAAAACCCTAGTTTGAAACCCTAACCCTAATGTAAAACCCTAGTTTGTAACCCTAACACTAATGTAAAACCATAGTTTGAAACCCTAACCCTAATGTAAAACCCTAGTTTGAAACCCTAACCCTAATGTAAAACCCTAGTTTGTAACCCTAACTCTAATGTAAAACCCTAGTTTGAAGCAATAACCCTAAATTATAACCCTAGTTTGAAACTCTTACCCTAATGTAAAACCCTAGTTTGAAACCCTAACCGTAATGTAAAACCCTAGTTTGTAACCCTAACCCTAATGTTAAACCCTAGTTTGAAACCCTAACCCTAAGGAAAAACCCTAGTTTGAAACCCTAACCCTAATGATAAACCCTAGTTTGAAACCCTAACCCTAATGCAAAACCCTAGTTTGAAACCCTAACCCTAATGTAAAACCCTTGTTTGTAACCCTAACCCAAATGTAAAGCCCTAGTTTGAAACCCAACCCTAATGTAAAACCCTAGTTTGAAGCATTAACCCTAATGTAAAACACTAGTTTGAAACCCTAACCCTAATTATAAGCCCTAGTTTGAAACCCTAACCCTAATGTAAAACCCTAGTTTGAAACCCTAACCCTAATGATAAACCCTAGTTTGAAACCCTAACCCTAAATTGAAACCCTAGTTTGAAACCCTAACCCTAATTTAAAACCCTAGTTTGAAACCCTAACTCTAATGTAAAACCCTAGTTTGTAACCCTAACCCTAATGTAAAACCCTAGTTTGAAACCCTAAACCTAATGTAAAACCCTAGTTTGAAACCCTAACCCTAATGTAAAACCCTTGTTTGAAACCCTAACCCTAAAACAAAACCCTAGATTGAAACCCTAAGCCAAATTTGAAACCCTAGTTTTAAACCCTAACCCTAATTTGAATCCCTAGTTTGAAATCCTAACCCTAATGTGAAACCCTAGTTTGAAAACCTAACCCTAATTAGAAACCCTAGTTTGAAACCCTAACCCTAAATTGAAACCCTAGTTTGAAACCCTAACCCTAATGTAAAACCCTAGTTTGAAACCCTAACCCTAATGTAAAACCCTAGTTTGAAACCCTAACCCTAATGTAAAACCATAGTTTGAAGCACTAACCCTAATGTAAAACACTAGTTTGAAACGCTAACCCTAATGTAAAACCCTAGTTTGAAGCATTAACCCTAATGTTAAACCCTAGTTTGAAATCCTAACACTAAATTGAAACCCCAGTTTGAAACCCTAACACTAATATAAAACCCTAGTTTGTAACCCTAACCCTAATATAAAACCTTAGTGTGAAACCCTAACCCTAATGTAAAACCCTAGTTTGAAACCCTAACCCTAATGTAAAACCCTAGTTTGAAACCCTAACCCTAATTTGAAACCCTAGTTTGAAACCCTAACCCTAATGTAAAACCCTAGTTTGAAACCCTAACCCTAACGTTAAACCCTAGTTTGAAACCCTAACCGTAATGTAAAACCCTAGTTTGAAACCCTACCCCTAATTTGAAACCCGAGTTTGAAACCCTAGCGCTAATGTAAAACCCTAGTTTGCAACCCTAACCCTAATTTGAAACCCTAGTTTGAAACCCTAACCCTAATGTTAAACCCTATTTTGAAACCCTATCCCTAATGTAAAACCCTATTTTGAAACCCTAACCCTAATGTAAAACCCTAGTTTGAAACCCTAACCCTAATGTAAAACCCTAGTTTGAAACCCCAAACCTAATTTGAAACCATAGTTTGAAACCCTAACCCTAATGTAAAACACTAGTTTGTAACCCTAATCCTTATGTAAAACCTCAATTTGAAACCCAAACCCTAATTTGAAACCCTAGTTTGAAACCCTAAACCTAATGTAAAACCCAAGTTTGAAACCCTAACCCTAACCCTAATTTAAAACCCCTGTTTTGAAACCCTAACCCTAATGTAAAACCCTAGTTTGAAACCCTAACCATAATGTAAAACCATAGTTTGAAGAATTAACCCTAATGTAAAACCCTAGTTTGAAGCACTAACCCTAATGTAAAACACTAGTTTGAAACGCTAACCCTAATGTAAAACCCTAGTTTGAAACCCCAAATCTAATTTGAAACCATAGTTTAAAACCCTAACCCTAATGTAAAACCCTAGTTTGAAGCATTAACCCTAATGTAAAACACTAGTTTGAAACGCTAACCCTAATGTTAAACCCTAATTTGAAACCCTAACCCTAATGTAAAACCATAGTTTGAAGCACTAACCCTAATGTAAAACACTAGTTTGAAACGCTAACCCTAATGTAAAACCCTAGTTTGAAGCATTAACCCTAATGTTAAACCCTAGTTTGAAACCCTAACACTAAATTGAAACCCCAGTTTGAAACCCTAACACTAATATAAAACCCTAGTTTGTAACCCTAACCCTAATATAAAACCTTAGTGTGAAACCCTATCCCTAATGTAAAACCCTAGTTTGAAACCCTAACCCTAATGTAAAACCCTAGTTTGAAACCCTAACCCTAATTTGAAACCCTAGTTTGAAACCCTAACCCTAATGTAAAACCCTAGTTTGAAACCCTAACCCTAACGTTAAACCCTAGTTTGAAACCCTAACCGTAATGTAAAACCCTAGTTTGAAACCCTACCCCTAATTTGAAACCCGAGTTTGAAACCCTAGCGCTAATGTAAAACCCTAGTTTGCAACCCTAACCCTAATTTGAAACCCTAGTTTGAAACCCTAACCCTAATGTTAAACCCTATTTTGAAACCCTAACCCTAATGTAAAACCCTATTTTGAAACCCTAACCCTAATGTAAAACCCTAGTTTGAAACCCTAACCCTAATGTAAAACCCTAGTTTGAAACCCCAAACCTAATTTGAAACCATAGTTTGAAACCCTAACCCTAATGTAAAACCCTAGTTTGTAACCCTAATCCTAATGTAAAACCTCAATTTGAAGCCCAAACCCTAATTTGAAACCCTAGTTTGAAACCATAAACCTAATGTAAAACCCAAGTTTGAAACCCTAACCCTAATTTAAAACCCCTGTTTTGAAACCCTAACCCTAATGTAAAACCCTTGTTTGAAACCCTAACCCTAATGTAAAACCCTTGTTTGAAACCCTAACCCTAATTTGAAACCCTAGTTTGAAACCCTAACCCTAATATAAAACCCTAGTTTGAAACCCTAACCCTAATTAGAAACCCTAGTTTGAAACCCTAACCCTATTGTAAAACCCTAGTTTGAAACCCTAACCCTAATGATAAACCCTAGTTTAAAACCCTAACCCTAATTAGAAAGCCTAGTTTGAAACCCTAACCCTAATGTAAAACCCTAGTTTGAAACCCTAACCCTAATGATAAACCCTAGTTTAAAACCCTAACCCTAATTAGAAAGCCTAGTTTAAAACCCTAACCCTAATTTGAAACCCTAGTTTGAAATCCTAACCCTAATTTGAAACCCTAGTTTGAAGCAGTAACCCTAATGTAAAACCCTAGTTTGAAACTCTAACCCTAATTTGAAACCCTAGTTTGAAACCCCAAATCTAATTTGAAACCATAGTTTAAAACCCTAAACCTAATATAAAACCCTAGTTTGAAGCATTAACCCTATTGTAAAACCCTAGTTTGAAGCACTAACCCTAATGTAAAACACTAGTTTGAAACGCTAACCCTAATGCAAAACCCTAGTTTGAAACCCCAAATCTAATTTGAAACCATAGTTTAAAACCCTAAACCTAATGTAAAACCCTAGTTTGAAGCATTAACCCTACTGTAAAACACTAGTTTGAAACGCTAACCCTAATGTTAAACCCTAATTTGAAACCCTAACCCTAATGTAAAACCCTAGTTTGAAACCCTAACCCTAATGATAAACCCTAGTTTGAAACCCTAACCCTAAATTGAAACCCTAGTTTGAAACCCTAACCCTAATTTAAAACCCTAGTTTGAAACCCTAACTCTAATGTAAAACCCTAGTTTGTAACCCTAACCCTAATGTAAAACCCTAGTTTGAAATTCTAAACCTAATGTAAAACCCTAGTTTGAAACCCTAACCCTAATGTAAAAGCCTTGTTTGAAACCCTAACCCTAAAACAAAACCCTAGATTGAAACCCTAAGCCTAATTTGAAACCCTAGTTTGAAACCCTAACCCTAATTTGAATCCCTAGTTTGAAATCCTAACCCTAATGTGAAACCCTAGTTTGAAACCCTAACCCTAATTAGAAACCCTAGTTTGAAACCCTAACCCTAATGTAAAACCCTAGTTTGTAACCCTAACCCTAATGTAAAATGACTGTTTTGAAACCCTAACCCTATTGTAAAACCCTTGTTTGATACCCTAACCCTAATGTAAAACCCTAGTTTGAAAACCTAACCCTAATGTAAAACCCTAGTGTGAAACCCTAACCCTAATTTTTAACCACTGTTTTTAAACCCTAACCCTAATGTAAAACCCTAGTTTGAAACCCTAAACCTAATGTAAAACCCTAGTTTGAAACCCTAACCCTAATGTAAAACCCTAGTTTGAAACCCTAACCCTAATGTAAAACCCTAGTTTGTAACCCTAACCCTAATGTAAAATGACTGTTTTGAAACCCTAACCCTAATGTAAAACCCTTGTTTGAAACCCTAACCCTAATGTAAAACCCTAGTTTGAAACCCTAAGCCTAATTTGAAACCCTAGTTTAAAACCCTAACCCTAATGTAAAACCCTAGTTTGAAACCCTAACCCTAATGTAAAACCCTAGTTTGTAACCCTAACCCTAATGTAAAATGACTGTTTTGAAACCCTAACCCTAATGTAAAACCCTTGTTTGAAACTCTAACCCTAATGTAAAACCCTAGTTTGAAACCCTAATCCTAATTTTAAACCCTAGTTTGTAACCCTAACCCTAATGTAAAACCCTAGTTTGAAACCCTAACCCTAATGTTAAACCCTAGTTTGAAACCCTAACCCTAATGTAAAACCCTTGTTTGAAACCCTAACCCTAATGTAAAACCCTAGTTTGAAACCCTAACCCCTAATGTAAAACCCTAGTTTAAAACCCTAACCCTAATGTAAAACCATAGTTTGAAGCATTAACCCTAATGTAAAACCCTAGTTTGAAGCACTAACCCTAATGTAAAACACTAGTTTGAAATGCTAACCCTAATGTAAAACCCTAGTTTGAAACCCCAAATCTAATTTGAAACCATAGTTTAAAACCCTAACCCTAATGTAAAACCCTAGTTTGAAGCATTAACCCTAATGTAAAACACTAGTTTGAAACGCTAACCCTAATGTTAAACCCTAATTTGAAACCCTAACCCTAATGTAAAACCCTAGTTTGAAACCCTAACCCTAATGGTAAACCCTAGTTTGAAACACTAACCCTAAATTTAAACCATAGTTTGAAACCCTAACCCTCAGGTAAAACCCTAGTTTGAAACCCTAACCCTAATGTAAAACCCTAGTTTGAAACCCTAACCCTAATGTAAAACCATAGTTTGAAGCATTAACCCTAATGTAAAACCCTAGTTTGAAACCCTAACCCTAATGTAAAACACTAGTTTGAAATGCTAACCCTAATGTAAAACCCTAGTTTGAAACCCCAAATCTAATTTGAAACCATAGTTTAAAACCCTAACCCTAATGTAAAACCCTAGTTTGAAGCATTAACCCTAATGTAAAACACAAGTTTGAAACGCTAACCCTAATGTTAAACCCTAATTTGAAACCCTAACCCTAATGTAAAACCCTAGTTTGAAACCCTAACCCTAATGTAAAACCCTAGTTTGTAACCCTAACCCTAATGTAAAAGCATAGTTTGAAACCCTAACCCTAATGTAAAACCCTAGTTTGAAACCCTAACCCTAATGTAAAACCCTAGTTTGTAACCCTAACTCTAAGGTAAAACCCTATTTTGAAACCCTTACCCTAATGTAAAACCCTAGTTTGAAACCCTAACCCTAATGTAAAACCCTTGTTTGAAACCCTAACCCTAATTTTAAACCCGAGTTTGAAACCCTAACCCTAATGTAAAACCCTAGTTTGTAACCCTAACCCTAATGTAAAACCCTTGTTTGAAACCCTAACCCTAATGTAAAACCCTAGTTTGAAACCCTAAGCCTAATTTGAAACCCTAGTTTGAAACCCTAACCCTAATGTAAAACCCTAGTTTGTAACCCTAACCCAAATGTAAAACCCTAGTTTGAAACCCCAAATCTAATTTGAAACCATAGTTTAAAACCCTAACCCTAATGTAAAAACCTAGTTTGAAGCATTAACCCTAATGTAAAACACTAGTTTGAAACGCTAACCCTAATGTTAAACCCTAATTTGAAACCCTAACCCTAATGTAAAACCCTAGTTTGAAACCCTAACCCTAATGATAAACCCTAGTTTGAAACACTAACCCTAAATTTAAACCCTACTTTGAAACCCTAACCCTAAGGTAAAACCCTACTTTGAAACCCTAACCCTAATGTAAAACCCTAGTTTGTAACCCTAACACTAATGTAAAACCATAGTTTGAAACCCTAACCCTAATGTAAAACCCTAGTTTGAAACCCTAACCCTAATGTAAAACCCTAGTTTGTAACCCTAACTCTAATGTAAAACCCTAGTTTGAAGCAATAACCCTAAATTATAACCCTAGTTTGAAACTCTTACCCTAATGTAAAACCCTAGTTTGAAACCCTAACCGTAATGTAAAACCCTAGTTTGTAACCCTAACCCTAATGTTAAACCCTAGTTTGAAACCCTAACCCTAAGGAAAAACCCTAGTTTGAAACCCTAACCCTAATGATAAACCCTAGTTTGAAACCCTAACCCTAATGCAAAACCCTAGTTTGAAACCCTAACCCTAATGTAAAACCCTTGTTTGTAACCCTAACCCAAATGTAAAGCCCTAGTTTGAAACCCAACCCTAATGTAAAACCCTAGTTTGAAGCATTAACCCTAATGTAAAACACTAGTTTGAAACCCTAACCCTAATTATAAGCCCTAGTTTGAAACCCTAACCCTAAATTGAAACCCTAGTTTGAAACCCTAACCCTAATTTAAAACCCTAGTTTGAAACCCTAACTCTAATGTAAAACCCTAGTTTGTAACCCTAACCCTAATGTAAAACCCTAGTTTGAAACCCTAAACCTAATGTAAAACCCTAGTTTGAAACCCTAACCCTAATGTAAAACCCTTGTTTGAAACCCTAACCCTAAAACAAAACCCTAGATTGAAACCCTAAGCCAAATTTGAAACCCTAGTTTTAAACCCTAACCCTAATTTGAATCCCTAGTTTGAAATCCTAACCCTAATGTGAAACCCTAGTTTGAAAACCTAACCCTAATTAGAAACCCTAGTTTGAAACCCTAACCCTAATGTAAATCCCTAGTTTGTAACCCTAACCCTAATGTAAAATGACTGTTTTGAAACCCTAACCCTATTGTAAAACCCTTGTTTGATACCCTAAACCTAATGTAAAACCCTAGTTTGAAAACCTAACCCTAATGTAAAACCCTAGTGTGAAACCCTAACCCTAATTTTTAACCACTGTTTTTAAACCCTAACCCTAATGTAAAACCCTAGTTTGAAACCCTAAACCTAATGTAAAACCCTAGTTTGAAACCCTAACCCTAATGTAAAACCCTAGTTTGAAACCCTAACCCTAATGTAAAACCCTAGTTTGTAACCCTAACCCTAATGTAAAATGACTGTTTTGAAACCCTAACCCTAATGTTAAACCCTTGTTTGAAACCCTAACCCTAATGTAAAACCCTAGTTTGAAACCCTAAGCCTAATTTGAAACCCTAGTTTGAAACCCTAACCCTAATTTAAAACCCTAGTTTGAAACCCTAACCCTAATGTAAAACCCTAGTTTGTAACCCTAACCCTAATGTAAAATGACTGTTTTGAAACCCTAACCCTAATGTAAAACCCTTGTTTGAAACTCTAACCCTAATGTAAAACCCTAGTTTGAAACCCTAATCCTAATGTAAAACCCTAGTTTGTAACCCTAACTCTAATGTAAAACCCTAGTTTGAAGCAATAACCCTAAATTATAACCCTAGTTTGAAACTCTTACCCTAATGTAAAACCCTAGTTTGAAACCCTAACCGTAATGTAAAACCCTAGTTTGTAACCCTAACCCTAATGTTAAACCCTAGTTTGAAACCCTAACCCTAAGGAAAAACCCTAGTTTGAAACCCTAACCCTAATGATAAACCCTAGTTTGAAACCCTAACCCTAATGCAAAACCCTAGTTTGAAACCCTAACCCTAATGTAAAACCCTTGTTTGTAACCCTAACCCAAATGTAAAGCCCTAGTTTGAAACCCAACCCTAATGTAAAACCCTAGTTTGAAGCATTAACCCTAATGTAAAACACTAGTTTGAAACCCTAACCCTAATTATAAGCCCTAGTTTGAAACCCTAACCCTAATGTAAAACCCTAGTTTGAAACCCTAACCCTAATGATAAACCCTAGTTTGAAACCCTAACCCTAAATTGAAACCCTAGTTTGAAACCCTAACCCTAATTTAAAACCCTAGTTTGAAACCCTAACTCTAATGTAAAACCCTAGTTTGTAACCCTAACCCTAATGTAAAACCCTAGTTTGAAACCCTAAACCTAATGTAAAACCCTAGTTTGAAACCCTAACCCTAATGTAAAACCCTTGTTTGAAACCCTAACCCTAAAACAAAACCCTAGATTGAAACCCTAAGCCAAATTTGAAACCCTAGTTTGAAACCCTAACCCTAATTTGAATCCCTAGTTTGAAATCCTAACCCTAATGTGAAACCCTAGTTTGAAAACCTAACCCTAATTAGAAACCCTAGTTTGAAACCCTAACCCTAATGTAAATCCCTAGTTTGTAACCCTAACCCTAATGTAAAATGACTGTTTTGAAACCCTAACCCTATTGTAAAACCCTTGTTTGATACCCTAACCCTAATGTAAAACCCTAGTTTGAAAACCTAACCCTAATGTAAAACCCTAGTGTGAAACCCTAACCCTAATTTTTAACCACTGTTTTTAAACCCTAACCCTAATGTAAAACCCTAGTTTGAAACCCTAAACCTAATGTAAAACCCTAGTTTGAAACCCTAACCCTAATGTAAAACCCTAGTTTGAAACCCTAACCCTAATGTAAAACCCTAGTTTGTAACCCTAACCCTAATGTAAAATGACTGTTTTGAAACCCTAACCCTAATGTTAAACCCTTGTTTGAAACCCTAACCCTAATGTAAAACCCTAGTTTGAAACCCTAAGCCTAATTTGAAACCCTAGTTTGAAACCCTAACCCTAATTTAAAACCCTAGTTTGAAACCCTAACCCTAATGTAAAACCCTAGTTTGTAACCCTAACCCTAATGTAAAATGACTGTTTTGAAACCCTAACCCTAATGTAAAACCCTTGTTTGAAACTCTAACCCTAATGTAAAACCCTAGTTTTAAACCCTAATCCTAATTTTAAACCCTAGTTTGTAACCCTAACCCTAATGTAAAACCCTAGTTTGAAACCCTAACCCTAATGTTAAACCCTAGTTTGAAACCCTAACCCTAATGTAAAACCCTTGTTTGAAACCCTAACCCTAATGTAAAACCCTAGTTTGAAACCCTAAGCCTAATTTGAAACCCTAGTTTGAAACCCTAACCCTAATGTAAAACCCTAGTTTGTAACCCTAACCCTAATGTAAAACCCTAGTTTGTAACCCTAACTCTAATGTAAAACCCTAGTTTGAAGCAATAACCCTAAAATATAACCCTAGTTTGAAACTCTTACCCTAATGTAAAACCCTAGTTTGAAACCCTAACCGTAATGTAAAACCCTAGTTTGTAACCCTAACCCTAATGTTAAACCCTAGTTTGAAACCCTAACCCTAAGGTAAAACCCTAATGCAAAACCCTAGTTTGAAACCCTAACCCTAATGTAAAACCCTTGTTTGTAACCCTAACCCAAATGTAAAGCCCTAGTTTGAAACCCAACCCTAATGTAAAACCCTAGTTTGAAGCATTAACCCTAATGTAAAACACTAGTTTGAAACCCTAACCCTAATTATAAGCCCTAGTTTGAAACCCTAACCCTAATGTAAAACCCTAGTTTGAAACCCTAACCCTAATGATAAACCGTAGTTTGAAACCCTAACCCTAAATTGAAACCCTAGTTTGAAACCCTAACCCTAATTTAAAACCCTAGTTTGAAACCCTAACTCTAATGTAAAACCCTAGTTTGTAACCCTAACCCTAATGTAAAACCCTAGTTTGAAACCCTAAACCTAATGTAAAACCCTAGTTTGAAACCCTAACCCTAATGTAAAACCCTTGTTTGAAACCCTAACCCTAAAACAAAACCCTAGATTGAAACCCTAAGCCTAATTTGAAACCCTAGTTTGAAACCCTAACCCTAATTTGAATCCCTAGTTTGAAATCCTAACCCTAATGTGAAACCCTAGTTTGAAAACCTAACCCTAATTAGAAACCCTAGTTTGAAACCCTAACCCTAATGTAAAACCCTAGTTTGTAACCCTAACCCTAATGTAAAATGACTGTTTTGAAACACTAACCCTATTGTAAAACCCTTGTTTGATACCCTAACCCTAATGTAAAACCCTAGTTTGAAAACCTAACCCTAATGTAAAACCCTAGTGTGAAACCCTAACCCTAATTTTTAATCACTTTTTTTAAACCCTAACCCTAATGTAAAACCCTAGTTTGAAACCCTAAACCTAATGTAAAACCCTAGTTTGAATCCCTAACCCTAATGTAAAACCCTAGTTTGAAACCCTAACCCTAATGTAAAACCCTAGTTTGTAACCCTAACCCTAATGTAAAATGACTGTTTTGAAACCCTAACCCTAATGTAAAACCCTTGTTTGAAACCCTAACCCTAATGTAAAACCCTAGTTTGAAACCCTAAGCCTAATTTGAAACCCTAGTTTGAAACCCTAACCCTAATGTAAAACCCTAGTTTGAAACCCTAATCCTAATGTAAAACCCTAGTTTGTAACCCTAACCCTAATGAAAAATGACTGTTTTGAAACCCTAACCCTAATGTAAAACCCTTGTTTGAAACTCTAACCCTAATGTAAAACCCTAGTTTGAAACCCTAATCCTAATTTTAAACCCTAGTTTGTAACCCTAACCCTAATGTAAAACCCTAGTTTGAAACCCTAACCCTAATGTTAAACCCTAGTTTGAAACCCTAACCCTAATGTAAAACCCTTGTTTGAAACCCTAACCTAATGTAAAACCCTAGTTTGAAACCCTAAGCCTAATTTGAAACCCTAGTTTGAAACCCTAACCCTAATGTAAAAGCCTAGTTTGTAACCCTAACCCAAATGTAAAACCCTAGTTTGAAACCCTAACCCCTAATGTAAAACCATAGTTTGAAACCCTAACCCTAATGTAAAACCATAGTTTGAAGCATTAACCCTAATGTAAAACCCTAGTTTGAAGCACTAACCCTAATGTAAAACACTAGTTTGAAATGCTAACCCTAATGTAAAACCCTAGTTTGAAACCCCAAATCTAATTTGAAACCCATAGTTTAAAACCCTAACCCTAATGTAAAACCCTAGTTTGAAGCATTAACCCTAATGTAAAACACAAGTTTGAAACGCTAACCCTAATGTTAAACCCTAATTTGAAACCCTAACCCTAATGTAAAACCCTAGTTTGAAACCCTAACCCTAATGATAAACCCTAGTTTGAAACACTAACCCTAAATTTAAACCATAGTTTGAAAACCTAACCCTAAGGTAAAACCCTAGTTTGAAACCCTAACCCTAATGTAAAACCCTAGTTTGTAACCCTAACCCTAATGTAAAACCATAGTTTGAAACCCTAACCCTAATGTAAAACCCTAGTTTGAAACCCTAACCCTAATGTAAAACCCTAGTTTGTAACCCTAACTCTAAGGTAAAACCCTAGTTTGAAACCCTAACCCTAATGTAAAACCCTAGTTTGAAACCCTAACCCTAATGTAAAACCCTTGTTTGAAAACCTAACCCTAATTTTAAACCCGAGTTTGAAACCCTAACCCTAATGTAAAACCCTAGTTTGTAACCCTAACCCTAATGTAAAACCCTTGTTTGAAACCCTAACCCTAATGTTAAACCCTAGTTTGAAACCCTAAGCCTAATTTGAAACCCTAGTTTGAAACCCTAACCCTAATGTAAAACCCTAGTTTGAAACCCTAACCCTAATGTAAAACCCTAGTTTGTAACCCTAACCCTAATGTAAAATGACTGTTTTGAAACCCTAACCCTAATTTAAAACCCTTGTTTGAAACTCTAACCCTAATGTAAAACCCTAGTTTGAAACCCTAATCCTAATTTTAAACCCTAGTTTGTAACCCTAACCCTAATGTAAAACCCTAGTTTGAAACCCTAACCCTAATGTTAAACCCTAGTTTGAAACCCTAACCCTAATGTAAAACCCTTGTTTGAAACCCTAACCCTAATGTAAAACCCTAGTTTGAAACCCTAAGCCTAATTTGAAACCCTAGTTTGAAATCCTAACCCTAATGTAAAACCCTAGTTTGTAACCCTAACCCAAATGTAAAACCCTAGTTTGAAACCCTAACCCTAATGTAAAACCCTATTTTGAAACCCTAACCCTAATGTAAAACCATAGTTTGAAGCATTAACCCTAATGTAAAACCCTAGTTTGAAGCACCAACCCTAATGTAAAACACTAGTTTGAAACGCTAACCCTAATGTTAAACCCTAGTTTGAAACCCCAAATCTAATTTGAAACCATAGTTTAAAACCCTAACCCTAATGTAAAACCCTAGTTTGAAGCATTAACCCTAATGTAAAACACTAGTTTGAAACGCTAACCCTAATGTTAAACCCTAATTTGAAACCCTAACCCTAATGTAAAACCCTAGTTTGAAACCCTAACCCTAATGTTAAACCCTAGTTTGAAACACTAACCCTAAATTTAAACCCTACTTTGAAACCCTAACCCTAAGGTAAAACCCTAGTTTGAAACCCTAACCCTAATGTAAAACCCTAGTTTGTAACCCTAACCCTAATGTAAAACCATAGTTTGAAACCCTAACCCTAATGCAAAACCCTAGTTTGAAACCCTAACCCTAATGTAAAACCCTAGTTTGTAACACTAACTCTAATGTAAAACCCTAGTTTGAAGCAATAACCCTAAATTATAACCCTAGTTTGAAACTCTTACCCTAATGTAAAACCCTAGTTTGAAACCCTAACCGTAATGTAAAACCCTAGTTTGTAACCCTAACCCTAATGTTAAACCCTAGTTTGAAACCCTAACCCTAAGGTAAAACCCTAGTTTGAAACACTAACCCTAATGATAAACCCTAGTTTGAAACCCTAACCCTAATGCAAAACCCTAGTTTGAAACCCTAACCCTAATGTAAAACCCTTGTTTGTAACCCTAACCCAAATGTAAAGCCCTAGTTTGAAACCCAACCCTAATGTAAAACCCTAGTTTGAAGCATTAACCCTAATGTAAAACACTAGTTTGAAACCCTAACCCTAATTATAAGCCCTAGTTTGAAACCCTAACCCTAATGTAAAACCCTAGTTTGAAACCCTAACCCTAATGATAAACCCTAGTTTGAAACCCTAACCCTAAATTGAAACCCTAGTTTGAAACCCTAACCCTAATTTAAAACCCTAGTTTGAAACCCTAACTCTAATGTAAAACCCTAGTTTGTAACCCTAACCCTAATGTAAAACCCTAGTTTGAAACCCTAAACCTAATGTAAAACCCTAGTTTGAAACCCTAACCCTAATGTAAAACCCTTGTTTGAAACCCTAACCCTAAAACAAAACCCTAGATTGAAACCCTAAGCCTAATTTGAAACCCTAGTTTGAAACCCTAACCCTAATTTTAATCCCTAGTTTGAAATCCTAACCCTAATGTGAAACCCTAGTTTGAAAACCTAACCCTAATTAGAAACCCTAGTTTGAAACCCTAACCCTAATGTAAATCCCTAGTTTGTAACCCTAACCCTAATGTAAAATGACTGTTTTGAAACCCTAACCCTATTGTAAAACCCTTGTTTGATACCCTAACCCTAATGTAAAACCCTAGTTTGAAAACCTAACCCTTATGTAAAACCCTAGTGTGAAACCCTAACCCTAATTTTTAACCACTGTTTTTAAACCCTAACCCTAATGTAAAACCCTAGTTTGAAACCCTAAACCTAATGTAAAACCCTAGTTTGAAACCCTAACCCTAATGTAAAACCCTAGTTTGAAACCCTAACCCTAATGTTAAACCCTAGTTTGAAACCCTAACCCTAATGTAAAACCCTTGTTTGAAACCCTAACCCTAATGTAAAACCCTAGTTTGAAACCCTAAGCCTAATTTGAAACCCTAGTTTGAAACCCTAACCCTAATGTAAAACCCTAGTTTGTAACCCTAACCCAAATGTAAAACCCTAGTTTGAAACCCTAACCCTAATGTAAAACCCTATTTTGAAACCCTAACCCTAATGTAAAACCATACTTTGAAGCATTAACCCTAATGTAAAACCCTAGTTTGAAGCACTAACCCTAATGTAAAACACTAGTTTGAAACGCTAACCCTAATGTTAAACCCTAGTTTGAAACCCCAAATCTAATTTGAAACCATAGTTTAAAACCCTAACCCTAATGTAAAACCCTAGTTTGAAGCATTAACCCTAATGTAAAACACTAGTTTGAAACGCTAACCCTAATGTTAAACCCTAATTTGAAACCCTAACCCTAATGTAAAACCCTAGTTTGAAACCCTAACCCTAATGATAAACCCTAGTTTGAAACACTAACCCTAAATTTAAACCCTACTTTGAAACCCTAACCCTAAGGTAAAACCCTAGTTTGAAACCCTAACCCTAATGTAAAACCCTAGTTTGTAACCCTAACCCTAATGTAAAACCATAGTTTGAAACCCTAACCCTAATGTAAAACCCTAGTTTGAAACCCTAACCCTAATGTAAAACCCTAGTTTGTAACCCTAACTCTAATGTAAAACCCTAGTTTGAAGCAATAACCCTAAATAATAACCCTAGTTTGAAACTCTTACCCTAATGTAAAACCCTAGTTTGAAACCCTAACCGTAATGTAAAACCCTAGTTTGTAACCCTAACCCTAATGTTAAACCCAAGTTTGAAACCCTATCCCTAAGGTAAAACCCTAGTTTGAAACCCTAACCCTAATGATAAACCCTAGTTTGAAACCCTAACCCTAATGCAAAACCCTAGTTTGAAACCCTAACCCTAATGTAAAACCCTTGTTTGTAACCCTAACCCAAATGTAAAGCCCTAGTTTGAAACCCAACCCTAATGTAAAACCCTAGTTTGAAGCATTAACCCTAATGTAAAACACTAGTTTGAAACCCTAACCCTAATTATAAGCCCTAGTTTGAAACCCTAACCCTAATGTAAAACCCTAGTTTGAAACCCTAACCCTAATGATAAACCCTAGTTTGAAACCCTAACCCTAAATTGAAACCCTAGTTTGAAACCCTAACCCTAATTTAAAACCCTAGTTTGAAACCCTAACTCTAATGTAAAACCCTAGTTTGTAACCCTAACCCTAATGTAAAACCCTAGTTTGAAACCCTAAACCTAATGTAAAACCCTAGTTTGAAACCCTAACCCTAATGTAAAACCCTTGTTTGAAACCCTAACCCTAAAACAAAACCCTAGATTGAAACCCTAAGCCTAATTTGAAACCCTAGTTTGAAACCCTAACCCTAATTTGAATCCCTAGTTTGAAATCCTAACCCTAATGTGAAACCCTAGTTTGAAAACCTAACCCTAATTAGAAACCCTAGTTTGAAACCCTAACCCTAATGTAAATCCCTAGTTTGTAACCCTAACCCTAATGTAAAATGACTGTTTTGAAACCCTAACCCTATTGTAAAACCCTTGTTTGATACCCTAACCCTAATGTAAAACCCTAGTTTGAAAACCTAACCCTTATGTAAAACCCTAGTGTGAAACCCTAACCCTAATTTTTAACCACTGTTTTTAAACCCTAACCCTAAAGTAAAACCCTAGTTTGAAACCCTAAACCTAATGTAAAACCCTAGTTTGAAACCCTAACCCTAATGTAAAACCCTAGTTTGAAACCCTAACCCTAATGTAAAACCCTAGTTTGTAACCCTAACCCTAATGTAAAATGACTGTTTTGAAACCCTAACCCTAATGTAAAACCCTTGTTTGAAACTCTAACCCTAATGTAAAACCCTAGTTTGAAACCCTAATCCTAATTTTAAACCCTAGTTTGTAACCCTAACCCTAATGTAAAACCCTAGTTTGAAACCCTAACCCTAATGTTAAACCCTAGTTTGAAACCCTAACCCTAATGTAAAACCCTTGTTTGTAACCCTAACCCAAATGTAAAGCCCTAGTTTGAAACCCAACCCTAATGTAAAACCCTAGTTTGAAGCATTAACCCTAATGTAAAACACTAGTTTGAAACCCTAACCCTAATTATAAGCCCTAGTTTGAACCCCTAACCCTAATGTAAAACCCTAGTTTGAAACCCTAACCCTAATGATAAACCCTAGTTTGAAACCCTAACCCTAAATTGAAACCCTAGTTTGAAACCCTAACCCTAATTTAAAACCCTAGTTTGAAACCGTAACTCTAATGTAAAACCCTAGTTTGTAACCCTAACCCTAATGTAAAACCCTAGTTTGAAACCCTAAACCTAATGTAAAACCCTAGTTTGAAACCCTAACCCTAATGTAAAACCCTTGTTTGAAACCCTAACCATAAAACAAAACCCTAGATTGAAACCCTAAGGCTAATTTGAAACCCTAATTTGAAACCCTAACCCTAATTTGAATCCCTAGTTTGAAATCCTAACCCTAATGTGAAACCCTAGTTTGAAACCCTAACCCTAATGTAAAACCCTAGTTTGTAACCCTAACCCTAATGTAAAATGACTGTTTTGAAACCCTAACCCTATTGTAAAACCCTTGATTTATACCCTAACCCTAATGTAAAACCCTAGTTTGAAAACCTAACCCTAATGTAAAACCCTAGTGTGAAAACCTAACCCTAATGTAAAACCCTAGTGTGAAACCCTAACCCTAATTTTTAACCACTGTTTTTAAACCCTAACCCTAATGTAAAACCCTAGTTTGAAACCCTAAACCTAATGTAAAACCCTAGTTTAAAACCCTAACCCTAATGTAAAACCCTAGTTTGAAACCCAAACCCTAATGTAAAACCCTAGTTTGTAACCCTAACCCTAATGTAAAATGACTGTTTTGAAACCCTAACCCTAATGTAAAACCCTTGTTTGAAACCCTAACCCTAATGTAAAACCCTAGTTTGAAACCCTAAGCCTAATTTGAAACCCTAATTTGAAACCCTAACCCTAATTTAAAACCCTAGTTTGAAACCCTAACCCTAATGTAAAACCCTAGTTTGTAACCCTAACCCTAATGTAAAGTGACTGTTTTCAAACCCTAACCCTAATGTAAAACCCTTGTTTGAAACTCTAACCCTAATGTAAAACCCTAGTTTGAAACCCTAATCCTAATTTTAAACCCTAGTTTGTAACCCTAACCCTAATGTAAAACCCTAGTTTGAAATCCTAACCCTAATTTGAAACCCTAGTTTGAAACCCTAACCCTAATGTAAAACCCTAGTTTGTAACCCTAACCCTAATGTAAAACCCTAGTTTGTAACCCTAACTCTAATGTAAAACCCTAGTTTGAAGCAATAACCCTAAATTATAACCCTAGTTTTAAACTCTTACCCTAATGTAAAACCCTAGTTTGAAACCCTAACCGTAATGTAAAACCCTAGTTTGTAACCCTAACCCTAATGTTAAACCCTAGTTTGAAACCCTAACCCTAAGGTAAAACCCTAATGCAAAACCCTAGTTTGAAACCCTAACCCTAATGTAAAACCCTTGTTTGTAACCCTAACCCAAATGTAAAGCCCTAGTTTGAAACCCAACCCTAATGTAAAACCCTAGTTTGAAGCATTAACCCTAATGTAAAACACTAGTTTGAAACCCTAACCCTAATTATAAGCCCTAGTTTGAAACCCTAACCCTAATGTAAAACCCTAGTTTGAAACCCTAACCCTAATGATAAACCCTAGTTTGAAACACTAACCCTAAATTGAAACCCTAGTTTGAAACCCTAACCCTAATTTAAAACCCTAGTTTGAAACCCTAACTCTAATGTAAAACCCTAGTTTGTAACCCTAACCCTAATGTAAAACCCTAGTTTGAAACCCTAAACCTAATGTAAAACCCTAGTTTGAAACCCTAACCCTAATGTAAAACCCTTGTTTGAAACCCTAACCCTAAAACAAAACCCTAGATTGAAACCCTAAGCCTAATTTGAAACCCTAATTTGAAACCCTAACCCTAATTTGAATCCCTAGTTTGAAATCCTAACCCTAATTTGAAACCCTAATTTGAAAACCTAACCCTAATTAGAAACCCTAGTTTGAAACCCTAACCCTAATGTAAAACCCTAGTTTGTAACCCTAACCCTAATGTAAAATGACTGTTTTGAAACCCTAACCCTATTGTAAAACCCTTGTTTGATACCCTAACCCTAATGTAAAATCCTAGTTTGAAAACCTAACCCTAATGTAAAACCCTAGTGTGAAACCCTAACCCTAATTTTTAACCACTGTTTTTAAACCCTAACCCTAATGTAAAACCCTAGTTTGAAACCCTAAACCTAATGTAAAACCCTAGTTTAAAACCCTAACCCTAATGTAAAACCCTAGTTTGAAACCCTAACCCTAATGTAAAACCCTAGTTTGTAACCATAACCCTAATGTAAAATGACTGTTTTGAAACCCTAACCCTAATGTAAAACCCTTGTTTGAAACCCTAACCCTAATGTAAAACCCTAGTTTGAAACCCTAAGCCTAATTTGAAACCCTAGTTTGAAACCCTAACCCTAATTTAAAACCCTAGTTTGTAAACCTAACCCTAATGTAAAATGACTGTTTTCAAACCCTAACCCTAATGTAAAACCCTTGTTTGAAACCCTAACCCTAATGTAAAACCCTTGTTTGAAACCCTAACCCTAATGTAAAACCCTAGTTTGAAACCCTAAGCCTAATTTGAAACCCTAGTTTGAAACCCTAACCCTAATTTTAAACCCTAGTTTGTAACCCTAACCCTAATGTAAAACCCTAGTTTGAAACCCTAACCCTAATGTTAAACCCTAGTTTGAAACCCTAACCCTAATGTAAAACCATTGTTTGAAACCCTAACCCTAATGTAAAACCCTAGTTTGAAACCCTAAGCCTAATTTGAAACCCTAGTTTGAAACCCTAACCCTAATGTAAAACCCTAGTTTGTAACCCTAACCCAAATGTAAAACCCTAGTTTGAAACCTAACCCCTAATGTAAAACCCTAGTTTGAAACTCTAACCCTAATGTAAAACCATAGTTTGAAGCATTAACCCTAATGTAAAACCCTAGTTTGAAGCACTAACCCTAATGTAAAACACTAGTTTGAAATGCTAACCCTAATGTAAAACCCTAGTTTGAAACCCCAAATCTAATTTGAAACCATAGTTTAAAACCCTAACCCTAATGTAAAACCCTAGTTTGAAGCATAAAACCTAATGTAAAACACTAGTTTGAAATGCTAACCCTAATGTTAAACCCTAATTTGAAACCCTAACCCTAATGTAAAACCCTAGTTTGTAACCCTAACCCTAATGATAAACCCTAGTTTGAAACACTAACCCTAAATTTAAACCATAGTTTGAAACCCTAACCCTAAGGTAAAACCCTAGTTTGAAACCCTAACCCTAATGTAAAACCCTAGTTTGTAACCCTAACCCTAATGTAAAACCATAGTTTGAAACCCTAACCCTAATGTAAAACCCTAGTTTGAAACCCTAACCCTAATGTAAAACCCTAGTTTGTAACCCTAACTCTAATGTAAAACCCTAGTTTGAAACCCTAACCCTAATGTAAAACCCTAGTTTGAAACCCTAACCCTAATGTAAAACCCTTGTTTGAAACCCTAACCCTAATTTTAAACCCGAGTTTGAAACCCTAACCCTAACCCTAACCCTAACCCTAACCAAACCCTAGTTTGTAACCCTAACCCTAATGTAAAACCCTTGTTTGAAACCCTAACCCTAATGTAAAACCCTAGTTTGAAACCCTAAGCCTAATTTGAAACCCTAGTTTGAAACCCTAACCCAAATGTAAAACCCTAGTTTGAAACCCTAACCCTAATGTAAAACCCTAGTTTGTAACCCTAACCCTAATGTAAAATGACTGTTTTGAAACCCTAACCCTAACTTAAAACCCTTGTTTGAAACTCTAACCCTAATGTAAAACCCTAGTTTGAAACCCTAATCCTAATTTTAAACCCTAGTTTGTAACCCTAACCCTAATGTTAAACCCTAGTTTGAAACCCTAACCCTAATGTAAAACCCTTGTTTGAAACCCTAACCCTAATGTAAAACCCTAGTTTGAAACCCTAAGCCTAATTTGAAACCCTAGTTTGAAACCCTAACCCTAATGTTAAACCCTAGTTTGTAACCCTAACCCAAATGTAAAACCCTAGTTTGAAACCCTAACCCTAATGTAAAACCCTATTTTGAAACCCTAACCCTAATGTAAAACCATAGTTTGAAGCATTAACCCTAATGTAAAACCCTAGTTTGTAACCCTAACCCTAATGTAAAATGACTGTTTTGAAACCCTAACCCTAATTTAAAACCCTTGTTTGAAACTCTAACCCTAATGTAAAACCCTAGTTTGAAACCCTAATCCTAATTTTAAACCCTAGTTTGTAACCCTAACCCTAATGTAAAACCCTAGTTTGAAACCCTAACCATAATGTTAAACCCTAGTTTGAAACCCTAACCCTAATGTAAAACCCTTGTTTGAAACCCTAACCCTAATGTAAAACCCTAGTTTGAAACCCTAAGCCTAATTTGAAACCCTAGTTTGAAACCCTAACCCTAATGTAAAACCCTAGTTTGTAACCCTAACCCAAATGTAAAACCCTAGTTTGAAACCCTAACCCTAATGTAAAACCCTATTTTGAAACCCTAACCCTAATGTAAAACCATAGTTTGAAGCATTAACCCTAATGTAAAACCCTAGTTTGAAGCACTAACCCTAATGTAAAACACTAGTTTGAAACGCTAACCCTAATGCAAAACCCTAGTTTGAAACCCCAAATCTAATTTGAAACCATAGTTTAAAACCCTAACCCTAATGTAAAACCCTAGTTTGAAGCATTAACCCTAATGTAAAACACTAGTTTGAAACGCTAACCCTAATGTTAAACCCTAATTTGAAACCCTAACCCTAATGTAAAACCCTAGTTTGAAACCCTAACCCTAATGATAAACCCTAGTTTGAAATACTAACCCTAAATTTAAACCCTACTTTGAAACCCTAACCCTAAGGTAAAACCCTAGTTTGTAACCCTAACCCTAATGTAAAACCATAGTTTGAAACCCTAACCCTAATGTAAAACCCTAGTTTGAAACCCTAACCCTAATGTAAAACCCTAGTTTGTAACCCTAACTCTAATGTAAAACCCTAGTTTGAAGCAATAACCCTAAATTATAACCCTAGTTTGAAACTCTTACCCTAATGTAAAACCCTAGTTTGAAACCCTAACCGTAATGTAAAACCCTAGTTTGTAACCCTAACCCTAATGTTAAACCCTAGTTTGAAACCCTAACCCTAAGGTAAAACCCTAGTTTGAAACCCTAACACTAATGATAAACCCTAGTTTGAAACCCTAACCCTAATGCAAAACCCTAGTTTGAAACCCTAACCCTAATGTAAAACCCTTGTTTGTAACCCTAACCCAAATGTAAAGCCCTAGTTTGAAACCCAACCCTAATGTAAAACCCTAGTTTGAAGCATTAACCCTAATGTAAAACACTAGTTTGAAACCCTAACCCTAATTATAAGCCCTAGTTTGAAACCCTAACCCTAATGTAAAACCCTAGTTTGAAACCCTAACCCTAATGATAAACCCTAGTTTGAAACCCTAACCCTAAATTGAAACCCTAGTTTGAAACCCTAACCCTAATTTAAAACCCTAGTTTGAAACCCTAACTCTAATGTAAAACCCTAGTTTGTAACCCTAACCCTAATGTAAAACCCTAGTTTGAAACCCTAAACCTAATGTAAAACCCTAGTTTGAAACCCTAACCCTAATGTAAAACCCTTGTTTGAAACCCTAACCCTAAAACAAAACCCTAGATTGAAACCCTAAGCCTAATTTGAAACCCTAGTTTGAAACCCTTACCCTAATATGAATCCCTAGTTTGAAAACCTAACCCTAATTAGAAACCCTAGTTTGAAACCCTAACCCTAATGTAAAACCCTAGTTTGTAACCCTAACCCTAATGTAAAATGACTGTTTTGAAACCCTAACCCTATTGTAAAACCCTTGTTTGATACCCTAACCCTAATGTAAAACCCTAGTTTGAAAACCTAACCCTAATGTAAAACCCAAGTGTGAAACCCTAACCCTAATTTTTAACCACTGTTTTTAAACCCTAACCCTAATGTAAAACCCTAGTTTGAAACCCTAAACCTAATGTAAAACCCTAGTTTGAAACCCTAACCCTAATGTAAAACCCTAGTTTGAAACCCTAACCCTAATGTAAAACCCTAGTTTGTAACCCTAACCCTAATGTAAAATGACTGTTTTGAAACCCTAACCCTAATGTAAAACCCTTGTTTGAAACCCTAACCCTAATGTAAAACCCTAGTTTGAAACCCTAAGCCTAATTTGAAACCCTAGTTTGAAACCCTAACCCTAATTTAAAACCCTAGTTTGAAACCCTAACCCTAATGTAAAACCCTAGTTTGTAACCCTAACCCTAATGTAAAATGACTGTTTTGAAACCCTAACCCTAATGTAAAACCCTTGTTTGAAACTCTAACCCTAATGTAAAACCCTAGTTTGAAACCCTAATCCTAATTTTAAACCCTAGTTTGTAACCCTAACCCTAATGTAAAACCCTAGTTTGAAACCCTAACCCTAATGTTAAACCCTAGTTTGAAACCCTAACCCTAATGTAAAACCCTTGTTTGAAACCCTAACCCTAATGTAAAACCCTAGTTTGAAACCCTAAGCCTAATTTGAAACCCTAGTTTGAAAACCTAACCCTAATGTAAAACCCTAGTTTGTAACCCTAACCCAAATGTAAAACCCTAGTTTGAAACCCTAACCCCTAATGTAAAACCCTAGTTTGAAACCCTAACCCTAATGTAAAACCCTAGTTTGAAACCCTAACCCTAATGATAAACCCTAGTTTGGAATACTAACCCTAAATTTAAACCCTACTTTGAAACCCTAACCCTAAGGTAAAACCCTAGTTTGTAACCCTAACCCTAATGTAAAACCATAGTTTGAAACCCTAACCCTAATGTAAAACCCTAGTTTGAAACCCTAACCCTAATGTAAAACCCTAGTTTGTAACCCTAACTCTAATGTAAAACCCTAGTTTGAAGCAATAACCCTAAATTATAACCCTAGTTTGAAACTCTTACCCTAATGTAAAACCCTAGTTTGAAACCCTAACCGTAATGTAAAACCCTAGTTTGTAACCCTAACCCTAATGTTAAACCCTAGTTTGAAACCCTAACCCTAAGGTAAAACCCTAGTTTGAAACCCTAACCCTAATGATAAACCCTAGTTTGAAACCCTAACCCTAATGCAAAACCCTAGTTTGAAACCCTAACCCTAATGTAAAACCCTTGTTTGTAACCCTAACCCAAATGTAAAGCCCTAGTTTGAAACCCAACCCTAATGTAAAACCCTAGTTTGAAGCATTAACCCTAATGTAAAACACTAGTTTGAAACCCTAACCCTAATTATAAGCCCTAGTTTGAAACCCTAACCCTAATGTAAAACCCTAGTTTGAAACCCTAACCCTAATGATAAACCCTAGTTTGAAACCCTAACCCTAAATTGAAACCCTAGTTTGAAACCCTAACCCTAATTTAAAACCCTAGTTTGAAACCCTAACTCTAATGTAAAACCCTAGTTTGTAACCCTAACCCTAATGTAAAACCCTAGTTTGAAACCCTAAACCTAATGTAAAACCCTAGTTTGAAACCCTAACCCTAATGTAAAACCCTTGTTTGAAACCCTAACCCTAAAACAAAACCCTAGATTGAAACCCTAAGCCTAATTTGAAACCCTAGTTTGAAACCCTTACCCTAATATGAATCCCTAGTTTGAAAACCTAACCCTAATTAGAAACCCTAGTTTGAAACCCTAACCCTAATGTAAAACCCTAGTTTGTAACCCTAACCCTAATGTAAAATGACTGTTTTGAAACCCTAACCCTATTGTAAAACCCTTGTTTGATACCCTAACCCTAATGTAAAACCCTAGTTTGAAAACCTAACCCTAATGTAAAACCCAAGTGTGAAACCCTAACCCTAATTTTTAACCACTGTTTTTAAACCCTAACCCTAATGTAAAACCCTAGTTTGAAACCCTAAACCTAATGTAAAACCCTAGTTTGAAACCCTAACCCTAATGTAAAACCCTAGTTTGAAACCCTAACCCTAATGTAAAACCCTAGTTTGTAACCCTAACCCTAATGTAAAATGACTGTTTTGAAACCCTAACCCTAATGTAAAACCCTTGTTTGAAACCCTAACCCTAATGTAAAACCCTAGTTTGAAACCCTAAGCCTAATTTGAAACCCTAGTTTGAAACCCTAACCCTAATTTAAAACCCTAGTTTGAAACCCTAACCCTAATGTAAAACCCTAGTTTGTAACCCTAACCCTAATGTAAAATGACTGTTTTGAAACCCTAACCCTAATGTAAAACCCTTGTTTGAAACTCTAACCCTAATGTAAAACCCTAGTTTGAAACCCTAATCCTAATTTTAAACCCTAGTTTGTAACCCTAACCCTAATGTAAAACCCTAGTTTGAAACCCTAACCCTAATGTTAAACCCTAGTTTGAAACCCTAACCCTAATGTAAAACCCTTGTTTGAAACCCTAAGCCTAATTTGAAACCCTAGTTTGAAAACCTAACCCTAATGTAAAACCCTAGTTTGTAACCCTAACCCAAATGTAAAACCCTAGTTTGAAACCCTAACCCCTAATGTAAAACCCTAGTTTGAAACCCTAACCCTAATGTAAAACCATAGTTTGAAGCATTAACCCTAATGTAAAACCCTAGTTTGAAGCACTAACCCTAATGTAAAACACTAGTTTGAAATGCTAACCCTAATGTAAAACCCTAGTTTGAAACCCCAAATCTAATTTGAAACCATAGTTTAAAACCCTAACCCTAATGTAAAACCCTAGTTTGAAGCATAAACCCTAATGTAAAACACTAGTTTGAAATGCTAACCCTAATGTTAAACCCTAATTTGAAACCCTAACCCTAATGTAAAACCCTAGTTTGTAACCCTAACCCTAATGATAAACCCTAGTTTGAAACACTAACCCTAAATTTAAACCATAGTTTGAAACCCTAACCCTAAGGTAAAACCCTAGTTTGAAACCCTAACCCTAATGTAAAACCCTAGTTTGTAACCCTAACCCTAATGTAAAACCATAGTTTGAAACCCTAACCCTAATGTAAAACCCTAGTTTGAAACCCTAACCCTAATGTAAAACCCTAGTTTGTAACCCTAACTCTAATGTAAAACCCTAGTTTGAAACCCTAACCCTAATTTTAAACCCGAGTTTGAAACCCTAACCCTAATGTAAAACCCTTGTTTGAAACCCTAACCCTAATTTTAAACCCGAGTTTGAAACCCTAACCCTAATGTTAAACCCTAGTTTGAAACCCTAACCCTATGTAAAACCCTAGTTTGAAACCCCAAATCTAATTTGAAACCATAGTTTAAAACACCTAACCCTAATGTAAAACCCTAGTTTGAAGCATTAACCCTAATGTAAAACACTAGTTTGAAACGCTAACCCTAATGTTAAACCCTAATTTGAAACCCTAACCCTAATGTAAAACCCTAGTTTGAAACCCTAACCCTAAATTTAAACCCTAGTTTGAAACCCTAACCCTAATGTAAAACCCTAGTTTGAAACCCTAACCCTAATGTAAAACCCTTGTTTGAAACCCTAACCCTAATGTAAAACCCTAGTTTGAAACCCTAAGCCTAATTTGAAACCCTAGTTTAAAACCCTAACCCTAATGTAAAACCCTAGTTTGAAACCCTAACCCTAATGTAAAACCCTAGTTTGTAACCCTAACCCTAATGTAAAATGACTGTTTTGAAACCCTAACCCTAATGTAAAACCCTTGTTTGAAACTCTAACCCTAATGTAAAACCCTAGTTTGAAACCCTAATCCTAATTTTAAACCCTAGTTTGTAACCCTAACCCTAATGTAAAACCCTAGTTTGAAACCCTAACCCTAATGTTAAACCCTAGTTTGAAACCCTAACCCTAATGTAAAACCCTTGTTTGAAACCCTAACCCTAATGTAAAACCCTAGTTTGAAACCCTAAGCCTAATTTGAAACCCTAGTTTGAAACCCTAACCCTAATGTAAAACCCTAGTTTGTAACCCTAACCCAAATGTAAAACCCTAGTTTGAAACCCTAACCCCTAATGTAAAACCCTAGTTTGAAACCCTAACCCTAATGTAAAACCATAGTTTGAAGCATTAACCCTAATGTAAAACCCTAGTTTAAAGCACTAACCCTAATGTAAAACACTAGTTTGAAATGCTAACCCTAATGTAAAACCCTAGTTTGAAACCCCAAATCTAATTTGAAACCATAGTTTAAAACCCTAACCCTAATGTAAAACCCTAGTTTGAAGCATTAACCCTAATGTAAAACACTAGTTTGAAACGCTAACCCTAATGTTAAACCCTAATTTGAAACCCTAACCCTAATGTAAAACCCTAGTTTGAAACCCTAACCCTAATGGTAAACCCTAGTTTGAAACACTAACCCTAAATTTAAACCATAGTTTGAAACCCTAACCCTCAGGTAAAACCCTAGTTTGAAACCCTAACCCTAATGTAAAACCCTAGTTTGAAATCCTAACCCTAATGTAAAACCATAGTTTGAAGCATTAACCCTAATGTAAAACCCTAGTTTGAAACCCTAACCCTAATGTAAAACACTAGTTTGAAATGCTAACCCTAATGTAAAACCCTAGTTTGAAACCCCAAATCTAATTTGAAACCATAGTTTAAAACCCTAACCCTAATGTAAAACCCTAGTTTGAAGCATTAACCCTAATGTAAAACACAAGTTTGAAACGCTAACCCTAATGTTAAACCCTAATTTGAAACCCTAACCCTAATGTAAAACCCTAGTTTGAAACCCTAACCCTAATGTAAAACCCTAGTTTGTAACCCTAACCCTAATGTAAAACCATAGTTTGAAACCCTAACCCTAATGTAAAACCCTAGTTTGAAACCCTAACCCTAATGTAAAACCCTAGTTTGTAACCCTAACTCTAAGGTAAAACCCTATTTTGAAACCCTAACCCTAATGTAAAACCCTAGTTTGAAACCCTAACCCTAATGTAAAACCCTTGTTTGAAACCCTAACCCTAATTTTAAACCCGAGTTTGAAACCCTAACCCTAATGTAAAACCCTAGTTTGTAACCCTAACCCTAATGTAAAACCCTTGTTTGAAACCCTAACCCTAATGTAAAACCCTAGTTTGAAACCCTAAGCCAAATTTGAAACCCTAGTTTGAAACCCTAACCCTAATGTAAAACCCTAGTTTGTAACCCTAACCCAAATGTAAAACCCTAGTTTGAAACCCTAACCCTAATGTAAAACCCTATTTTGAAACCCTAACCCTAATGTAAAACCATAGTTTGAAGCATTAACCCTAATGTAAAACCCTAGTTTGAAGCACTAACCCTAATGTAAAACACTAGTTTGAAACGCTAACCCTAATGTAAAACCCTAGTTTGAAACCCCAAATCTAATTTGAAACCATAGTTTAAAACCCTAACCCTAATGTAAAACCCTAGTTTGAAGCATTAACCCTAATGTAAAACACTAGTTTGAAACGCTAACCCTAATGTTAAACCCTAATTTGAAACCCTAACCCTAATGTAAAACCCTAGTTTGAAACCCTAACCCTAATGATAAACCCTAGTTTGAAACACTAACCCTAAATTTAAACCCTACTTTGAAACCCTAACCCTAAGGTAAAACCCTAGTTTGAAACCCTAACCCTAATGTAAAACCCTAGTTTGTAACCCTAACACTAATGTAAAACCATAGTTTGAAACCCTAACCCTAATGTAAAACCCTAGTTTGAAACCCTAACCCTAATGTAAAACCCTAGTTTGTAACCCTAACTCTAATGTAAAACCCTAGTTTGAAGCAATAACCCTAAATTATAACCCTAGTTTGAAACTCTTACCCTAATGTAAAACCCTAGTTTGAAACCCTAACCGTAATGTAAAACCCTAGTTTGTAACCCTAACCCTAATGTTAAACCCTAGTTTGAAACCCTAACCCTAAGGAAAAACCCTAGTTTGAAACCCTAACCCTAATGATAAACCCTAGTTTGAAACCCTAACCCTAATGCAAAACCCTAGTTTGAAACCCTAACCCTAATGTAAAACCCTTGTTTGTAACCCTAACCCAAATGTAAAGCCCTAGTTTGAAACCAAACCCTAATGTAAAACCCTAGTTTGAAGCATTAACCCTAATGTAAAACACTAGTTTGAAACGCTAACCCTAATGTTAAACCCTAATTTGAAACCCTAACCCTAATGTAAAACCCTAGTTTGAAACCCTAACCCTAATGATAAACCCTAGTTTGAAACCCTAACCCTAAATTGAAACCCTAGTTTGAAACCCTAACCCTAATTTAAAACCCT
Organism: Vanacampus margaritifer; assembly: GCF_051991255.1. Classification (NCBI taxonomy): domain Eukaryota; kingdom Metazoa; phylum Chordata; class Actinopteri; order Syngnathiformes; family Syngnathidae; genus Vanacampus; species Vanacampus margaritifer. Next base: position 1,186,709 of record NW_027520736.1, on the reverse strand, counting down.
AGTTTGAAACCCTAACTCTAATGTAAAACCCTAGTTTGTAACCCTAACCCTAATGTAAAACCCTAGTTTGAAACCCTAACCCTATTGTAAAACCCTTGTTTGATACCCTAACCCTAATGTAAAACCCTAGTTTGAAAACCTAACCCTAATGTAAAACCCTAGTGTGAAACCCTAACCCTAATTTTTAACCACTGTTTTTAAACCCTAACCCTAATGTAAAACCCTAGTTTGAAACCCTAAACCTAATGTAAAACCCTAGTTTGAAACCCTAACCCTAATGTAAAACCCTAGTTTGAAACCCTAACCCTAATGTAAAACCCTAGTTTGTAACCCTAACCCTAATGTAAAATGACTGTTTTGAAACCCTAACCCTAATGTTAAACCCTTGTTTGAAACCCTAACCCTAATGTAAAACCCTAGTTTGAAACCCTAAGCCTAATTTGAAACCCTAGTTTGAAACCCTAACCCTAATTTAAAACCCTAGTTTGAAACCCTAACCCTAATGTAAAACCCTAGTTTGTAACCCTAACCCTAATGTAAAATGACTGTTTTGAAACCCTAACCCTAATGTAAAACCCTTGTTTGAAACTCTAACCCTAATGTAAAACCCTAGTTTGAAACCCTAATCCTAATTTTAAACCCTAGTTTGTAACCCTAACCCTAATGTAAAACCCTAGTTTGAAACCCTAACCCTAATGTTAAACCCTAGTTTGAAACCCTAACCCTAATGTAAAACCCTTGTTTGAAACCCTAACCCTAATGTAAAACCCTAGTTTGAAACCCTAAGCCTAATTTGAAACCCTAGTTTGAAACCCTAACCCTAATGTAAAACCCTAGTTTGTAACCCTAACCCTAATGTAAAACCCTAGTTTGTAACCCTAATTCTAATGTAAAACCCTAGTTTGAAGCAATAACCCTAAATTATAACCCTAGTTTGAAACTCTTACCCTAATGTAAAACCCTAGTTTGAAACCCTAACCGTAATGTAAAACCCTAGTTTGTAACCCTAACCCTAATGTTAAACCCTAGTTTGAAACCCTAACCCTAAGGTAAAACCCTAATGCAAAACCCTAGTTTGAAACCCTAACCCTAATGTAAAACCCTTGTTTGTAACCCTAACCCAAATGTAAAGCCCTAGTTTGAAACCCAACCCTAATGTAAAACCCTAGTTTGAAGCATTAACCCTAATGTAAAACACTAGTTTGAAACCCTAACCCTAATTATAAGCCCTAGTTTGAAACCCTAACCCTAATGTAAAACCCTAGTTTGAAACCCTAACCCTAATGATAAACCGTAGTTTGAAACCCTAACCCTAAATTGAAACCCTAGTTTGAAACCCTAACCCTAATTTAAAACCCTAGTTTGAAACCCTAACTCTAATGTAAAACCCTAGTTTGTAACCCTAACCCTAATGTAAAACCCTAGTTTGAAACCCTAAACCTAATGTAAAACCCTAGTTTGAAACCCTAACCCTAATGTAAAACCCTTGTTTGAAACCCTAACCCTAAAACAAAACCCTAGATTGAAACCCTAAGCCTAATTTGAAACCCTAGTTTGAAACCCTAACCCTAATTTGAATCCCTAGTTTGAAATCCTAACCCTAATGTGAAACCCTAGTTTGAAAACCTAACCCTAATTAGAAACCCTAGTTTGAAACCCTAACCCTAATGTAAAACCCTAGTTTGTAACCCTAACCCTAATGTAAAATGACTGTTTTGAAACACTAACCCTATTGTAAAACCCTTGTTTGATACCCTAACCCTAATGTAAAACCCTAGTTTGAAAACCTAACCCTAATGTAAAACCCTAGTGTGAAACCCTAACCCTAATTTTTAATCACTTTTTTTAAACCCTAACCCTAATGTAAAACCCTAGTTTGAAACCCTAAACCTAATGTAAAACCCTAGTTTGAATCCCTAACCCTAATGTAAAACCCTAGTTTGAAACCCTAACCCTAATGTAAAACCCTAGTTTGTAACCCTAACCCTAATGTAAAATGACTGTTTTGAAACCCTAACCCTAATGTAAAACCCTTGTTTGAAACCCTAACCCTAATGTAAAACCCTAGTTTGAAACCCTAAGCCTAATTTGAAAGCCTAGTTTGAAACCCTAACCCTAATGTAAAACCCTAGTTTGAAACCCTAACCCTAATGTAAAACCCTAGTTTGTAACCCTAACCCTAATGTAAAATGACTGTTTTGAAACCCTAACCCTAATGTAAAACCCTTGTTTGAAACTCTAACCCTAATGTAAAACCCTAGTTTGAAACCCTAATCCTAATTTTAAACCCTAGTTTGTAACCCTAACCCTAATGTAAAACCCTAGTTTGAAACCCTAACCCTAATGTTAAACCCTAGTTTGAAACCCTAACCCTAATGTAAAACCCTTGTTTGAAACCCTAACCTAATGTAAAACCCTAGTTTGAAACCCTAAGCCTAATTTGAAACCCTAGTTTGAAACCCTAACCCTAATGTAAAAGCCTAGTTTGTAACCCTAACCCAAATGTAAAACCCTAGTTTGAAACCCTAACCCCTAATGTAAAACCCTAGTTTGAAACCCTAACCCTAATGTAAAACCATAGTTTGAAGCATTAACCCTAATGTAAAACCCTAGTTTGAAGCACTAACCCTAATGTAAAACACTAGTTTGAAATGCTAACCCTAATGTAAAACCCTAGTTTGAAACCCCAAATCTAATTTGAAACCCATAGTTTAAAACCCTAACCCTAATGTAAAACCCTAGTTTGAAGCATTAACCCTAATGTAAAACACAAGTTTGAAACGCTAACCCTAATGTTAAACCCTAATTTGAAACCCTAACCCTAATGTAAAACCCTAGTTTGAAACCCTAACCCTAATGATAAACCCTAGTTTGAAACACTAACCCTAAATTTAAACCATAGTTTGAAAACCTAACCCTAAGGTAAAACCCTAGTTTGAAACCCTAACCCTAATGTAAAACCATAGTTTGAAACCCTAACCCTAATGTAAAACCCTAGTTATAAACCCTAACCCTAATGTAAAACCCTAGTTTGTAACCCTAACTCTAAGGTAAAACCCTAGTTTGAAACCCTAACCCTAATGTAAAACCCTAGTTTGAAACCCTAACCCTAATGTAAAACCCTTGTTTGAAAACCTAACCCTAATTTTAAACCCGAGTTTGAAACCCTAACCCTAATGTAAAACCCTAGTTTGTAACCCTAACCCTAATGTAAAACCCTTGTTTGAAACCCTAACCCTAATGTTAAACCCTAGTTTGAAACCCTAAGCCTAATTTGAAACCCTAGTTTGAAACCCTAACCCTAATGTAAAACCCTAGTTTGAAACCCTAACCCTAATGTAAAACCCTAGTTTGTAACCCTAACCCTAATTTTAAATGACTGTTTTGAAACCCTAACCCTAATTTAAAACCCTTGTTTGAAACTCTAACCCTAATGTAAAACCCTAGTTTGAAACCCTAATCCTAATTTTAAACCCTAGTTTGTAACCCTAACCCTAATGTAAAACCCTAGTTTGAAACCCTAACCCTAATGTTAAACCCTAGTTTGAAACCCTAACCCTAATGTAAAACCCTTGTTTGAAACCCTAACCCTAATGTAAAACCCTAGTTTGAAACCCTAAGCCTAATTTGAAACCCTAGTTTGAAACCCTAACCCTAATGTAAAACCCTAGTTTGTAACCCTAACCCAAATGTAAAACCCTAGTTTGAAACCCTAACCCTAATGTAAAACCCTATTTTGAAACCCTAACCCTAATGTAAAACCATAGTTTGAAGCATTAACCCTAATGTAAAACCCTAGTTTGAAGCACTAACCCTAATGTAAAACACTAGTTTGAAACGCTAACCCTAATGTTAAACCCTAGTTTGAAACCCCAAATCTAATTTGAAACCATAGTTTAAAACCCTAACCCTAATGTAAAACCCTAGTTTGAAGCATTAACCCTAATGTAAAACACTAGTTTGAAACGCTAACCCTAATGTTAAACCCTAATTTGAAACCCTAACCCTAATGTAAAACCCTAGTTTGAAACCCTAACCCTAATGTTAAACCCTAGTTTGAAACACTAACCCTAAATTTAAACCCTACTTTGAAACCCTAACCCTAAGGTAAAACCCTAGTTTGAAACCCTAACCCTAATGTAAAACCCTAGTTTGTAACCCTAACTCTAATGTAAAACCCTAGTTTGAAGCAATAACCCTAAATTATAACCCTAGTTTGAAACTCTTACCCTAATGTAAAACCCTAGTTTGAAACCCTAACCGTAATGTAAAACCCTAGTTTGTAACCCTAACCCTAATGTTAAACCCTAGTTTGAAACCCTAACCCTAAGGTAAAACCCTAGTTTGAAACACTAACCCTAATGATAAACCCTAGTTTGAAACCCTAACCCTAATGCAAAACCCTAGTTTGAAACCCTAACCCTAATGTAAAACCCTTGTTTGTAACCCTAACCCAAATGTAAAGCCCTAGTTTGAAACCCAACCCTAATGTAAAACCCTAGTTTGAAGCATTAACCCTAATGTAAAACACTAGTTTGAAACCCTAACCCTAATTATAAGCCCTAGTTTGAAACCCTAACCCTAATGTAAAACCCTAGTTTGAAACCCTAACCCTAATGATAAACCCTAGTTTGAAACCCTAACCCTAAATTGAAACCCTAGTTTGAAACCCTAACCCTAATTTAAAACCCTAGTTTGAAACCCTAACTCTAATGTAAAACCCTAGTTTGTAACCCTAACCCTAATGTAAAACCCTAGTTTGAAACCCTAAACCTAATGTAAAACCCTAGTTTGAAACCCTAACCCTAATGTAAAACCCTTGTTTGAAACCCTAACCCTAAAACAAAACCCTAGATTGAAACCCTAAGCCTAATTTGAAACCCTAGTTTGAAACCCTAACCCTAATTTTAATCCCTAGTTTGAAATCCTAACCCTAATGTGAAACCCTAGTTTGAAAACCTAACCCTAATTAGAAACCCTAGTTTGAAACCCTAACCCTAATGTAAATCCCTAGTTTGTAACCCTAACCCTAATGTAAAATGACTGTTTTGAAACCCTAACCCTATTGTAAAACCCTTGTTTGATACCCTAACCCTAATGTAAAACCCTAGTTTGAAAACCTAACCCTTATGTAAAACCCTACTGTGAAACCCTAACCCTAATTTTTAACCACTGTTTTTAAACCCTAACCCTAATGTAAAACCCTAGTTTGAAACCCTAAACCTAATGTAAAACCCTAGTTTGAAACCCTAACCCTAATGTAAAACCCTAGTTTGAAACCCTAACCCTAATGTTAAACCCTAGTTTGAAACCCTAACCCTAATGTAAAACCCTTGTTTGAAATCCTAACCCTAATGTAAAACCCTAGTTTGAAACCCTAAGCCTAATTTGAAACCCTAGTTTGAAACCCTAACCCTAATGTAAAACCCTAGTTTGTAACCCTAACCCAAATGTAAAACCCTAGTTTGAAACCCTAACCCTAATGTAAAACCCTATTTTGAAACCCTAACCCTAATGTAAAACCATAGTTTGAAGCATTAACCCTAATGTAAAACCCTAGTTTGAAGCACTAACCCTAATGTAAAACACTAGTTTGAAACGCTAACCCTAATGTTAAACCCTAGTTTGAAACCCCAAATCTAATTTGAAACCATAGTTTAAAACCCTAACCCTAATGTAAAACCCTAGTTTGAAGCATTAACCCTAATGTAAAACACTAGTTTGAAACGCTAACCCTAATGTTAAACCCTAATTTGAAACCCTAACCCTAATGTAAAACCCTAGTTTGAAACCCTAACCCTAATGATAAACCCTAGTTTGAAACACTAACCCTAAATTTAAACCCTACTTTGAAACCCTAACCCTAAGGTAAAACCCTAGTTTGAAACCCTAACCCTAATGTAAAACCCTAGTTTGTAACCCTAACCCTAATGTAAAACCATAGTTTGAAACCCTAACCCTAATGTAAAACCCTAGTTTGAAACCCTAACCCTAATGTAAAACCCTAGTTTGTAACCCTAACTCTAATGTAAAACCCTAGTTTGAAGCAATAACCCTAAATTATAACCCTAGTTTGAAACTCTTACCCTAATGTAAAACCCTAGTTTGAAACCCTAACCGTAATGTAAAACCCTAGTTTGTAACCCTAACCCTAATGTTAAACCCAAGTTTGAAACCCTAACCCTAAGGTAAAACCCTAGTTTGAAACCCTAACCCTAATGATAAACCCTAGTTTGAAACCCTAACCCTAATGCAAAACCCTAGTTTGAAACCCTAACCCTAATGTAAAACCCTTGTTTGTAACCCTAACCCAAATGTAAAGCCCTAGTTTGAAACCCAACCCTAATGTAAAACCCTAGTTTGAAGCATTAACCCTAATGTAAAACACTAGTTTGAAACCCTAACCCTAATTATAAGCCCTAGTTTGAAACCCTAACCCTAATGTAAAACCCTAGTTTGAAACCCTAACCCTAATGATAAACCCTAGTTTGAAACCCTAACCCTAAATTGAAACCCTAGTTTGAAACCCTAACCCTAATTTAAAACCCTAGTTTGAAACCCTAACTCTAATGTAAAACCCTAGTTTGTAACCCTAACCCTAATGTAAAACCCTAGTTTGAAACCCTAAACCTAATGTAAAACCCTAGTTTGAAACCCTAACCCTAATGTAAAACCCTTGTTTGAAACCCTAACCCTAAAACAAAACCCTAGATTGAAACCCTAAGCCTAATTTGAAACCCTAGTTTGAAACCCTAACCCTAATTTGAATCCCTAGTTTGAAATCCTAACCCTAATGTGAAACCCTAGTTTGAAAACCTAACCCTAATTAGAAACCCTAGTTTGAAACCCTAACCCTAATGTAAATCCCTAGTTTGTAACCCTAACCCTAATGTAAAATGACTGTTTTGAAACCCTAACCCTATTGTAAAACCCTTGTTTGATACCCTAACCCTAATGTAAAACCCTAGTTTGAAAACCTAACCCTTATGTAAAACCCTAGTGTGAAACCCTAACCCTAATTTTTAACCACTGTTTTTAAACCCTAACCCTAATGTAAAACCCTAGTTTGAAACCCTAAACCTAATGTAAAACCCTAGTTTGAAACCCTAACCCTAATGTAAAACCCTAGTTTGAAACCCTAACCCTAATGTAAAACCCTAGTTTGAAACCCTAACCCTAATGTAAAACCCTAGTTTGTAACCCTAACCCTAATGTAAAATAAATGTTTTGAAACCCTAACCCTAATGTAAAACCCTTGTTTGAAACTCTAACCCTAATGTAAAACCCTAGTTTGAAACCCTAATCCTAATTTTAAACCCTAGTTTGTAACCCTAACCCTAATGTAAAACCCTAGTTTGAAACCCTAACCCTAATGTTAAACCCTAGTTTGAAACCCTAACCCTAATGTAAAACCCTTGTTTGTAACCCTAACCCAAATGTAAAGCCCTAGTTTGAAACCCAACCCTAATGTAAAACCCTAGTTTGAAGCATTAACCCTAATGTAAAACACTAGTTTGAAACCCTAACCCTAATTATAAGCCCTAGTTTGAACCCCTAACCCTAATGTAAAACCCTAGTTTGAAACCCTAACCCTAATGATAAACCCTAGTTTGAAACCCTAACCCTAAATTGAAATCCTAGTTTGAAACCCTAACCCTAATTTAAAACCCTAGTTTGAAACCGTAACTCTAATGTAAAACCCTAGTTTGTAACCCTAACCCTAATGTAAAACCCTAGTTTGAAACCCTAAACCTAATGTAAAACCCTAGTTTGAAACCCTAACCCTAATGTAAAACCCTTGTTTGAAACCCTAACCCTAAAACAAAACCCTAGATTGAAACCCTAAGGCTAATTTGAAACCCTAATTTGAAACCCTAACCCTAATTTGAATCCCTAGTTTGAAATCCTAACCCTAATGTGAAACCCTAGTTTGAAAACCTAACCCTAATTAGAAACCCTAGTTTGAAACCCTAACCCTAATGTAAAACCCTAGTTTGTAACCCTAACCCTAATGTAAAATGACTGTTTTGAAACCCTAACCGTATTGTAAAACCCTTGTTTTATACCCTAACCCTAATGTAAAACCCTAGTTTGAAAACCTAACCCTAATGTAAAACCCTAGTGTGAAACCCTAACCCTAATTTTTAACCACTGTTTTTAAACCCTAACCCTAATGTAAAACCCTAGTTTGAAACCCTAAACCTAATGTAAAACCCTAGTTTAAAACCCTAACCCTAATGTAAAACCCTAGTTTGAAACCCAAACCCTAATGTAAAACCCTAGTTTGTAACCCTAACCCTAATGTAAAATGACTGTTTTGAAACCCTAACCCTAATGTAAAACCCTTGTTTGAAACCCTAACCCTAATGTAAAACCCTAGTTTGAAACCCTAAGCCTAATTTGAAACCCTAATTTGAAACCCTAACCCTAATTTAAAACCCTAGTTTGAAACCCTAACCCTAATGTAAAACCCTAGTTTGTAACCCTAACCCTAATGTAAAGTGACTGTTTTCAAACCCTAACCCTAATGTAAAACCCTTGTTTGAAACTCTAACCCTAATGTAAAACCCTAGTTTGAAACCCTAATCCTAATTTTAAACCCTAGTTTGTAACCCTAACCCTAATGTAAAACCCTAGTTTGAAATCCTAACCCTAATTTGAAACCCTAGTTTGAAACCCTAACCCTAATGTAAAACCCTAGTTTGTAACCCTAACCCTAATGTAAAACCCTAGTTTGTAACCCTAACTCTAATGTAAAACCCTAGTTTGAAGCAATAACCCTAAATTATAACCCTAGTTTTAAACTCTTACCCTAATGTAAAACCCTAGTTTGAAACCCTAACCGTAATGTAAAACCCTAGTTTGTAACCCTAACCCTAATGTTAAACCCTAGTTTGAAACCCTAACCCTAAGGTAAAACCCTAATGCAAAACCCTAGTTTGAAACCCTAACCCTAATGTAAAACCCTTGTTTGTAACCCTAACCCAAATGTAAAGCCCTAGTTTGAAACCCAACCCTAATGTAAAACCCTAGTTTGAAGCATTAACCCTAATGTAAAACACTAGTTTGAAACCCTAACCCTAATTATAAGCCCTAGTTTGAAACCCTAACCCTAATGTAAAACCCTAGTTTCAAACCCTAACCCTAATGATAAACCCTAGTTTGAAACACTAACCCTAAATTGAAACCCTAGTTTGAAACCCTAACCCTAATTTAAAACCCTAGTTTGAAACCCTAACTCTAATGTAAAACCCTAGTTTGTAACCCTAACCCTAATGTAAAACCCTAGTTTGAAACCCTAAACCTAATGTAAAACCCTAGTTTGAAACCCTAACCCTAATGTAAAACCCTTGTTTGAAACCCTAACCCTAAAACAAAACCCTAGATTGAAACCCTAAGCCTAATTTGAAACCCTAATTTGAAACCCTAACCCTAATTTGAATCCCTAGTTTGAAATCCTAACCCTAATTTGAAACCCTAGTTTGAAAACCTAACCCTAATTAGAAACCCTAGTTTGAAACCCTAACCCTAATGTAAAACCCTAGTTTGTAACCCTAACCCTAATGTAAAATGACTGTTTTGAAACCCTAACCCTATTGTAAAACCCTTGTTTGATACCCTAACCCTAATGTAAAATCCTAGTTTGAAAACCTAACCCTAATGTAAAACCCTAGTGTGAAACCCTAACCCTAATTTTTAACCACTGTTTTTAAACCCTAACCCTAATGTAAAACCCTAGTTTGAAACCCTAAACCTAATGTAAAACCCTAGTTTAAAACCCTAACCCTAATGTAAAACCCTAGTTTGAAACCCTAACCCTAATACAAAACCCTAGTTTGTAACCCTAACCCTAATGTAAAATGACTGTTTTGAAACCCTAACCCTAATGTAAAACCCTTGTTTGAAACCCTAACCCTAATGTAAAACCCTAGTTTGAAACCCTAAGCCTAATTTGAAACCCTAGTTTGAAACCCTAACCCTAATTTAAAACCCTAGTTTGTAACCCTAACCCTAATGTAAAATGACTGTTTTCAAACCCTAACCCTAATGTTAAACCCTTGTTTGAAACCCTAACCCTAATGTAAAACCCTTGTTTGAAACCCTAACCCTAATGTAAAACCCTAGTTTGAAACCCTAAGCCTAATTTGAAACCCTAGTTTGAAACCCTAACCCTAATTTTAAACCCTAGTTTGTAACCCTAACCCTAATGTAAAACCCTAGTTTGAAACCCTAACCCTAATGTTAAACCCTAGTTTGAAACCCTAACCCTAATGTAAAACCATTGTTTGAAACCCTAACCCTAATGTAAAACCCTAGTTTGAAACCCTAAGCCTAATTTGAAACCCTAGTTTGAAACCCTAACCCTAATGTAAAACCCTAGTTTGTAACCCTAACCCAAATGTAAAACCCTAGTTTGAAACCTAACCCCTAATGTAAAACCCTAGTTTGAAACCCTAACCCTAATGTAAAACCATAGTTTGAAGCATTAACCCTAATGTAAAACCCTAGTTTGAAGCACTAACCCTAATGTAAAACACTAGTTTGAAATGCTAACCCTAATGTAAAACCCTAGTTTGAAACCCCAAATCTAATTTGAAACCATAGTTTAAAACCCTAACCCTAATGTAAAACCCTAGTTTGAAGCATAAAACCTAATGTAAAACACTAGTTTGAAATGCTAACCCTAATGTTAAACCCTAATTTGAAACCCTAACCCTAATGTAAAACCCTAGTTTGTAACCCTAACCCTAATGATAAACCCTAGTTTGAAACACTAACCCTAAATTTAAACCATAGTTTGAAACCCTAACCCTAAGGTAAAACCCTAGTTTGAAACCCTAACCCTAATGTAAAACCCTAGTTTGTAACCCTAACCCTAATGTAAAACCATAGTTTGAAACCCTAACCCTAATGTAAAACCCTAGTTTGAAACCCTAACCCTAATGTAAAACCCTAGTTTGTAACCCTAACTCTAATGTAAAACCCTAGTTTGAAACCCTAACCCTAATGTAAAACCCTAGTTTGAAACCCTAACCCTAATGTAAAACCCTTGTTTGAAACCCTAACCCTAATTTTAAACCCGAGTTTGAAACCCTAACCCTAACCCTAACCCTAACCCTAACCAAACCCTAGTTTGTAACCCTAACCCTAATGTAAAACCCTTGTTTGAAACCCTAACCCTAATGTAAAACCCTAGTTTGAAACCCTAAGCCTAATTTGAAACCCTAGTTTGAAACCCTAACCCAAATGTAAAACCCTAGTTTGAAACCCTAACCCTAATGTAAAACCCTAGTTTGTAACCCTAACCCTAATGTAAAATGACTGTTTTGAAACCCTAACCCTAATTTAAAACCCTTGTTTGAAACTCTAACCCTAATGTAAAACCCTAGTTTGAAACCCTAATCCTAATTTTAAACCCTAGTTTGTAACCCTAACCCTAATGTTAAACCCTAGTTTGAAACCCTAACCCTAATGTAAAACCCTTGTTTGAAACCCTAACCCTAATGTAAAACCCTAGTTTGAAACCCTAAGCCTAATTTGAAACCCTAGTTTGAAACCCTAACCCTAATGTTAAACCCTAGTTTGTAACCCTAACCCAAATGTAAAACCCTAGTTTGAAACCCTAACCCTAATGTAAAACCCTATTTTGAAACCCTAACCCTAATGTAAAACCATAGTTTGAAGCATTAACCCTAATGTAAAACCCTAGTTTGTAACCCTAACCCTAATGTAAAATGACTGTTTTGAAACCCTAACCCTAATTTAAAACCCTTGTTTGAAACTCTAACCCTAATGTAAAACCCTAGTTTGAAACCCTAATCCTAATTTTAAACCCTAGTTTGTAACCCTAACCCTAATGTAAAACCCTAGTTTGAAACCCTAACCATAATGTTAAACCCTAGTTTGAAACCCTAACCCTAATGTAAAACTCTTGTTTGAAACCCTAACCCTAATGTAAAACCCTAGTTTGAAACCCTAAGCCTAATTTGAAACCCTAGTTTGAAACCCTAACCCTAATGTAAAACCCTAGTTTGTAACCCTAACCCAAATGTAAAACCCTAGTTTGAAACCCTAACCCTAATGTAAAACCCTATTTTGAAACCCTAACCCTAATGTAAAACCATAGTTTGAAGCATTAACCCTAATGTAAAACCCTAGTTTGAAGCACTAACCCTAATGTAAAACACTAGTTTGAAACGCTAACCCTAATGCAAAACCCTAGTTTGAAACCCCAAATCTAATTTGAAACCATAGTTTAAAACCCGAACCCTAATGTAAAACCCTAGTTTGAAGCATTAACCCTAATGTAAAACACTAGTTTGAAACGCTAACCCTAATGTTAAACCCTAATTTGAAACCCTAACCCTAATGTAAAACCCTAGTTTGAAACCCTAACCCTAATGATAAACCCTAGTTTGAAATACTAACCCTAAATTTAAACCCTACTTTGAAACCCTAACCCTAAGGTAAAACCCTAGTTTGTAAACCTAACCCTAATGTAAAACCATAGTTTGAAACCCTAACCCTAATGTAAAACCCTAGTTTGAAACCCTAACCCTAATGTAAAACCCTAGTTTGTAACCCTAACTCTAATGTAAAACCCTAGTTTGAAGCAATAACCCTAAATTATAACCCTAGTTTGAAACTCTTACCCTAATGTAAAACCCTAGTTTGAAACCCTAACCGTAATGTAAAACCCTAGTTTGTAACCCTAACCCTAATGTTAAACCCTAGTTTGAAACCCTAACCCTAAGGTAAAACCCTAGTTTGAAACCCTAACCCTAATGATAAACCCTAGTTTGAAACCCTAACCCTAATGCAAAACCCTAGTTTGAAACCCTAACCCTAATGTAAAACCCTTGTTTGTAACCCTAACCCAAATGTAAAGCCCTAGTTTGAAACCCAACCCTAATGTAAAACCCTAGTTTGAAGCATTAACCCTAATGTAAAACACTAGTTTGAAACCCTAACCCTAATTATAAGCCCTAGTTTGAAACCCTAACCCTAATGTAAAACCCTAGTTTGAAACCCTAACCCTAACGATAAACCCTAGTTTGAAACCCTAACCCTAAATTGAAACCCTAGTTTGAAACCCTAACCCTAATTTAAAACCCTAGTTTGAAACCCTAACTCTAATGTAAAACCCTAGTTTGTAACCCTAACCCTAATGTAAAACCCTAGTTTGAAACCCTAAACCTAATGTAAAACCCTAGTTTGAAACCCTAACCCTAATGTAAAACCATAGTTTGAAGCATTAACCCTAATGTAAAACCCTAGTTTGTAACCCTAACCCTAATGTAAAATGACTGTTTTGAAACCCTAACCCTAATTTAAAACCCTTGTTTGAAACTCTAACCCTAATGTAAAACCCTAGTTTGAAACCCTAATCCTAATTTTAAACCCTAGTTTGTAACCCTAACCCTAATGTAAAACCCTAGTTTGAAACCCTAACCATAATGTTAAACCCTAGTTTGAAACCCTAACCCTAATGTAAAACCCTTGTTTGAAACCCTAACCCTAATGTAAAACCCTAGTTTGAAACCCTAAGCCTAATTTGAAACCCTAGTTTGAAACCCTAACCCTAATGTAAAACCCTAGTTTGTAACCCTAACCCAAATGTAAAACCCTAGTTTGAAACCCTAACCCTAATGTAAAACCCTATTTTGAAACCCTAACCCTAATGTAAAACCATAGTTTGAAGCATTAACCCTAATGTAAAACCCTAGTTTGAAGCACTAACCCTAATGTAAAACACTAGTTTGAAACGCTAACCCTAATGCAAAACCCTAGTTTGAAACCCCAAATCTAATTTGAAACCATAGTTTAAAACCCTAACCCTAATGTAAAACCCTAGTTTGAAGCATTAACCCTAATGTAAAACACTAGTTTGAAACGCTAACCCTAATGTTAAACCCTAATTTGAAACCCTAACCCTAATGTAAAACCCTAGTTTGAAACCCTAACCCTAATGATAAACCCTAGTTTGAAATACTAACCCTAAATTTAAACCCTACTTTGAAACCCTAACCCTAAGGTAAAACCCTAGTTTGTAACCCTAACCCTAATGTAAAACCATAGTTTGAAACCCTAACCCTAATGTAAAACCCTAGTTTGAAACCCTAACCCTAATGTAAAACCCTAGTTTGTAACCCTAACTCTAATGTAAAACCCTAGTTTGAAGCAATAACCCTAAATTATAACCCTAGTTTGAAACTCTTACCCTAATGTAAAACCCTAGTTTGAAACCCTAACCGTAATGTAAAACCCTAGTTTGTAACCCTAACCCTAATGTTAAACCCTAGTTTGAAACCCTAACCCTAAGGTAAAACCCTAGTTTGAAACCCTAACCCTAATAATAAACCCTAGTTTGAAACCCTAACCCTAATGCAAAACCCTAGTTTGAAACCCTAACCCTAATGTAAAACCCTTGTTTGTAACCCTAACCCAAATGTAAAGCCCTAGTTTGAAACCCAACCCTAATGTAAAACCCTAGTTTGAAGCATTAACCCTAATGTAAAACACTAGTTTGAAACCCTAACCCTAATTATAAGCCCTAGTTTGAAACCCTAACCCTAATGTAAAACCCTAGTTTGAAACCCTAACCCTAACGATAAACCCTAGTTTGAAACCCTAACCCTAAATTGAAACCCTAGTTTGAAACCCTAACCCTAATTTAAAACCCTAGTTTGAAACCCTAACTCTAATGTAAAACCCTAGTTTGTAACCCTAACCCTAATGTAAAACCCTAGTTTGAAACCCTAAACCTAATGTAAAACCCTAGTTTGAAACCCTAACCCTAATGTAAAACCCTTGTTTGAAACCCTAACCCTAAAACAAAACCCTAGATTGAAACCCTAAGCCTAATTTGAAACCCTAGTTTGAAACCCTTACCCTAATATGAATCCCTAGTTTGAAAACCTAACCCTAATTAGAAACCCTAGTTTGAAACCCTAACCCTAATGTAAAACCCTAGTTTGTAACCCTAACCCTAATGTAAAATGACTGTTTTGAAATCCTAACCCTATTGTAAAACCCTTGTTTGATACCCTAACCCTAATGTAAAACCCTAGTTTGAAAACCTAACCCTAATGTAAAACCCAAGTGTGAAACCCTAACCCTAATTTTTAACCACTGTTTTTAAACCCTAACCCTAATGTAAAACCCTAGTTTGAAACCCTAAACCTAATGTAAAACCCTAGTTTGAAACCCTAACCCTAATGTAAAACCCTAGTTTGAAACCCTAACCCTAATGTAAAACCCTAGTTTGTAACCCTAACCCTAATGTAAAATGACTGTTTTGAAACCCTAACCCTAATGTAAAACCCTTGTTTGAAACCCTAACCCTAATGTAAAACCCTAGTTTGAAACCCTAAGCCTAATTTGAAACCCTAGTTTGAAACCCTAACCCTAATTTAAAACCCTAGTTTGAAACCCTAACCCTAATGTAAAACCCTAGTTTGTAACCCTAACCCTAATGTAAAATGACTGTTTTGAAACCCTAACCCTAATGTAAAACCCTTGTTTGAAACTCTAACCCTAATGTAAAACCCTAGTTT
The DNA here is from genome assembly GCF_051991255.1 of Vanacampus margaritifer. Lineage (NCBI taxonomy): Eukaryota > Metazoa > Chordata > Actinopteri > Syngnathiformes > Syngnathidae > Vanacampus > Vanacampus margaritifer. Next base: position 1,171,152 of record NW_027520736.1, on the reverse strand, counting down.
GAAACCCTAATCCTAATTTTAAACCCTAGTTTGTAACCCTAACCCTAATGTAAAACCCTAGTTTGAAACCCTAACCCTAATGTTAAACCCTAGTTTGAAACCCTAACCCTAATGTAAAACCCTTGTTTGAAACCCTAACCCTAATGTAAAACCCTAGTTTGAAACCCTAAGCCTAATTTGAAACCCTAGTTTGAAAACCTAACCCTAATGTAAAACCCTAGTTTGTAACCCTAACCCAAATGTAAAACCCTAGTTTGAAACCCTAACCCCTAATGTAAAACCCTAGTTTGAAACCCTAACCCTAATGTAAAACCATAGTTTGAAGCATTAACCCTAATGTAAAACACTAGTTTGAAGCACTAACCCTAATGTAAAACACTAGTTTGAAATGCTAACCCTAATGTAAAACCCTAGTTTGAAACCCCAAATCTAATTTGAAACCATAGTTTAAAACCCTAACCCTAATGTAAAACCCTAGTTTGAAGCATAAACCCTAATGTAAAACACTAGTTTGAAATGCTAACCCTAATGTTAAACCCTAATTTGAAACCCTAACCCTAATGGAAAAACCCTAGTTTGTAACCCTAACCCTAATGATAAACCCTAGTTTGAAACACTAACCCTAAATTTAAACCATAGTTTGAAACCCTAACCCTAAGGTAAAACCCTAGTTTGAAACCCTAACCCTAATGTAAAACCCTAGTTTGTAACCCTAACCCTAATGTAAAACCATAGTTTGAAACCCTAACCCTAATGTAAAACCCTAGTTTGAAACCCTAACCCTAATGTAAAACCCTAGTTTGTAACCCTAACTCTAATGTAAAACCCTAGTTTGAAACCCTAACCCTAATTTTAAACCCGAGTTTGAAACCCTAACCCTAATGTAAAACCCTTGTTTGAAACCCTAACCCTAATTTTAAACCCGAGTTTGAAACCCTAACCCTAATGTTAAACCCTAGTTTGAAACCCTAACCCTATGTAAAACCCTAGTTTGAAACCCCAAATCTAATTTGAAACCATAGTTTAAAACACCTAACCCTAATGTAAAACCCTAGTTTGAAGCATTAACCCTAATGTAAAACACTAGTTTGAAACGCTAACCCTAATGTTAAACCCTAGTTTGAAACCCTAACCCTAATGTAAAACCCTAGTTTGAAACCCTAACCCTAAATTTAAACCCTAGTTTGAAACCCTAACCCTAATGTAAAACCCTAGTTTGAAACCCTAACCCTAATGTAAAACCCTAGTTTGTAACCCTAACTCTAATGTAAAACCCTAGTTTGAAACCCTAACCCTAATGTAAAACCCTAGTTTGAAACCCTAACCCTAATGTAAAACCCTTGTTTGAAACCCTAACCCTAATTTTAAACCCGAGTTTGAAACCCTAACCCTAATGTAAAACCCTAGTTTGAAACCCTAACCCTGATGTAAAACCCCTTGTTTGTAACCCTAACCCTAATTTGAAACCCTAGTTTGAAACCCTAACCCTAATGTTAAACCCTAGTTTGAAACCCTAACCCTAATGTAAAACCCTAGTTTGAAACCCTAACCCTAATTTGAAACCCTAGTTTGAAACCCTAACCCTAATTTAAAACCCCTTGTTTGTAACCCTAACCCTAATTTGAAACCCTAGTTTGAAACCCTAACCCTATTGTTAAACCCTAGTTTGAAACCCTAACCCTAATGTAAAACCCGTGTTTGAAACCCTAACCCTAATGTAAAACCCTAGTTTGAAACCCTAACCCTAATGTTAAACCCTAGTTTGAAACCCTAACCCTAATGTAAAACCCTAGTTTGAAACCCTAACCCTAATGATAAACCCTAGTTTGAAACCCTAACCCTAAATTGAAACCCTAGTTTGAAACCCTAACCCTAATGTAAAACCCTAGTTTGAAACCCTAACCCTAATGTAAAACCCTAGTTTGAAACCCTAACCCTAATGTAAAACCTTAGTTTGAAGCACTAACCCTAATGTAAAACACTAGTTTGAAACGCTAACCCTAATGTAAAACCCTAGTTTGAAGCATTAACCCTAATGTTAAACCCTAGTTTGAAACCCTAACACTAAATTGAAACCCCAGTTTGAAACCCTAACACTAATATAAAACCCTAGTTTGTAACCCTAACCCTAATATAAAACCTTAGTGTGAAACCCTAACCCTAATGTAAAACCCTAGTTTGAAACCCTAACCCTAATGTAAAACCCTAGTTTGAAACCCTAACCCTAATTTGAAACCCTAGTTTGAAACCCTAACCCTAATGTAAAACCCTAGTTTGAAACCCTAACCCTAACGTTAAACCCTAGTTTGAAACCCTACCCGTAATGTAAAACCCTAGTTTGAAACCCTACCCCTAATTTGAAACCCGAGTTTGAAACCCTAGCGCTAATGTAAAACCCTAGTTTGCAACCCTAACCCTAATTTGAAACCCTAGTTTGAAACCCTAACCCTAATGTTAAACCCTATTTTGAAACCCTAACCCTAATGTAAAACCCTATTTTGAAACCCTAACCCTAATGTAAAACCCTAGTTTGAAACCCTAACCCTAATGTAAAACCCTAGTTTGAAACCCCAAACCTAATTTGAAACCATAGTTTGAAACCCTAACCCTAATGTAAAACCCTAGTTTGTAACCCTAATCCTAATGTAAAACCTCAATTTGAAGCCCAAACCCTAATTTGAAACCCTAGTTTGAAACCCTAAACCTAATGTAAAACCCAAGTTTGAAACCCTAACCCTAATTTAAAACCCCTGTTTTGAAACCCTAACCCTAATGTAAAACCCTTGTTTAAAACCCTAACCCTAATGTAAAACCCTTGTTTGAAACCCTAACCCTAATTAGAAACCCTAGTTTGAAACCCTAACCCTATTGTAAAACCCTAGTTTGAAACCCTAACCCTAATGATAAACCCTAGTTTAAAACCCTAACCCTAATTAGAAAGCCTAGTTTGAAACCCTAACCCTAATGTAAAACCCTAGTTTGAAACCCTAACCCTAATGATAAACCCTAGTTTAAAACCCTAACCCTAATTTGAAACCCTAGTTTGAAACCCTAACCCTAATTTGAAACCCTAGTTTGAAACCCTAACCCTAATGTAAAACCCTAGTTTGTAACCTTAACACTAATGTAAAACCCTAGTTTGGAACCCTAACCCTAAAGTTAAACCCTAGTTTGAAACCCTAACCCTAATATAAAACCCTTGTTTGAAACCCTAACCCTAATGTAAAACCCTAGTTTGAAGCAGTAACCCTAATGTAAAACCCTAGTTTGAAACTCTAACCCTAATTTGAAACCCTAGTTTGAAACCCCAAATCTAATTTGAAACCATAGTTTAAAACCCTAAACCTAATATAAAACCCTAGTTTGAAGCATTAACCCTATTGTAAAACACTAGTTTGAAACGCTAACCCTAATGATAAACCCTAGTTTGAAACCCTAACCCTAAATTTAAACCCTAGTTTGAAACCCTAACCCTAATATAAAACCCTTGTTTGAAACCCTAACCCTAATGATAAACCCTAGTTTGAAACCCTAACCCTAATGCAAAACCCTAGTTTGAAACCCTAACCCTAATGTAAAACCCTTGTTTGTAACCCTAACCCAAATGTAAAACCCTAGTTTGAAACCCAACCCTAATGTAAAACCCTAGTTTGAATCATTAACCCTAATGTAAAACACTAGTTTGAAACCCTAACCCTAATTATAAGCCCTAGTTTGAAACCCTAACCCTAATGTAAAACCCTAGTTTGAAACCCTAACCCTAATGATAAACCCTAGTTTGAAACCCTAGCCCTAAATTGCAACCCTAGTTTGAAACCCTAACCCTAATGTAAAACCATAGTTTGAAACCCTAACCCTAATGTAAAACCCTAGTTTGAAGCATTAACCCTAATGTAAAACCCTAGTTTGTAACCCTAACCCTAATGTAAAACCCTAGTTTGAAACCCTAAGCCTAATTTGAAACCCTAGTTTGAAACCCTAACCCTAATGTTAAACCCTAGTTTGTAACCCTAACCCAAATGTAAAACCCTAGTTTGAAACCCTAACCCTAATGTAAAACCCTATTTTGAAACCCTAACCCTAATGTAAAACCATAGTTTGAAGCATTAACCCTAATGTAAAACCCTAGTTTGTAACCCTAACCCTAATGTAAAATGACTGTTTTGAAACCCTAACCCTAATTTAAAACCCTTGTTTGAAACTCTAACCCTAATGTAAAACCCTAGTTTGAAACCCTAATCCTAATTTTAAACCCTAGTTTGTAACCCTAACCCTAATGTAAAACCCTAGTTTGAAACCCTAACCATAATGTTAAACCCTAGTTTGAAACCCTAACCCTAATGTAAAACCCTTGTTTGAAACCCTAACCCTAATGTAAAACCCTAGTTTGAAACCCTAAGCCTAATTTGAAACCCTAGTTTGAAACCCTAACCCTAATGTAAAACCCTAGTTTGTAACCCTAACCCAAATGTAAAACCCTAGTTTGAAACCCTAACCCTAATGTAAAACCCTATTTTGAAACCCTAACCCTAATGTAAAACCATAGTTTGAAGCATTAACCCTAATGTAAAACCCTAGTTTGAAGCACTAACCCTAATGTAAAACACTAGTTTGAAACGCTAACCCTAATGCAAAACCCTAGTTTGAAACCCCAAATCTAATTTGAAACCATAGTTTAAAACCCTAACCCTAATGTAAAACCCTAGTTTGAAGCATTAACCCTAATGTAAAACACTAGTTTGAAACGCTAACCCTAATGTTAAACCCTAATTTGAAACCCTAACCCTAATTTAAAACCCTAGTTTGAAACCCTAACCCTAATGATAAACCCTAGTTTGAAATACTAACCCTAAATTTAAACCCTACTTTGAAACCCTAACCCTAAGGTAAAACCCTAGTTTGTAACCCTAACCCTAATGTAAAACCATAGTTTGAAACCCTAACCCTAATGTAAAACCCTAGTTTGAAACCCTAACCCTAATGTAAAACCCTAGTTTGTAACCCTAACTCTAATGTAAAACCCTAGTTTGAAGCAATAACCCTAAATTATAACCCTAGTTTGAAACTCTTACCCTAATGTAAAACCCTAGTTTGAAACCCTAACCGTAATGTAAAACCCTAGTTTGTAACCCTAACCCTAATGTTAAACCCTAGTTTGAAACCCTAACCCTAAGGTAAAACCCTAGTTTGAAACCCTAACCCTAATGATAAACCCTAGTTTGAAACCCTAACCCTAATGCAAAACCCTAGTTTGAAACCCTAACCCTAATGTAAAACCCTTGTTTGTAACCCTAACCCAAATGTAAAGCCCTAGTTTGAAACCCAACCCTAATGTAAAACCCTAGTTTGAAGCATTAACCCTAATGTAAAACACTAGTTTGAAACCCTAACCCTAATTATAAGCCCTAGTTTGAAACCCTAACCCTAATGTAAAACCCTAGTTTGAAACCCTAACCCTAACGATAAACCCTAGTTTGAAACCCTAACCCTAAATTGAAACCCTAGTTTGAAACCCTAACCCTAATTTAAAACCCTAGTTTGAAACCCTAACTCTAATGTAAAACCCTAGTTTGTAACCCTAACCCTAATGTAAAACCCTAGTTTGAAACCCTAAACCTAATGTAAAACCCTAGTTTGAAACCCTAACCCTAATGTAAAACCATAGTTTGAAGCATTAACCCTAATGTAAAACCCTAGTTTGTAACCCTAACCCTAATGTAAAATGACTGTTTTGAAACCCTAACCCTAATTTAAAACCCTTGTTTGAAACTCTAACCCTAATGTAAAACCCTAGTTTGAAACCCTAATCCTAATTTTAAACCCTAGTTTGTAACCCTAACCCTAATGTAAAACCCTAGTTTGAAACCCTAACCATAATGTTAAACCCTAGTTTGAAACCCTAACCCTAATGTAAAACCCTTGTTTGAAACCCTAACCCTAATGTAAAACCCTAGTTTGAAACCCTAAGCCTAATTTGAAACCCTAGTTTGAAACCCTAACCCTAATGTAAAACCCTAGTTTGTAACCCTAACCCAAATGTAAAACCCTAGTTTGAAACCCTAACCCTAATGTAAAACCCTATTTTGAAACCCTAACCCTAATGTAAAACCATAGTTTGAAGCATTAACCCTAATGTAAAACCCTAGTTTGAAGCACTAACCCTAATGTAAAACACTAGTTTGAAACGCTAACCCTAATGCAAAACCCTAGTTTGAAACCCCAAATCTAATTTGAAACCATAGTTTAAAACCCTAACCCTAATGTAAAACCCTAGTTTGAAGCATTAACCCTAATGTAAAACACTAGTTTGAAACGCTAACCCTAATGTTAAACCCTAATTTGAAACCCTAACCCTAATGTAAAACCCTAGTTTGAAACCCTAACCCTAATGATAAACCCTAGTTTGAAATACTAACCCTAAATTTAAACCCTACTTTGAAACCCTAACCCTAAGGTAAAACCCTAGTTTGTAACCCTAACCCTAATGTAAAACCATAGTTTGAAACCCTAACCCTAATGTAAAACCCTAGTTTGAAACCCTAACCCTAATGTAAAACCCTAGTTTGTAACCCTAACTCTAATGTAAAACCCTAGTTTGAAGCAATAACCCTAAATTATAACCCTAGTTTGAAACTCTTACCCTAATGTAAAACCCTAGTTTGAAACCCTAACCGTAATGTAAAACCCTAGTTTGTAACCCTAACCCTAATGTTAAACCCTAGTTTGAAACCCTAACCCTAAGGTAAAACCCTAGTTTGAAACCCTAACCCTAATAATAAACCCTAGTTTGAAACCCTAACCCTAATGCAAAACCCTAGTTTGAAACCCTAACCCTAATGTAAAACCCTTGTTTGTAACCCTAACCCAAATGTAAAGCCCTAGTTTGAAACCCAACCCTAATGTAAAACCCTAGTTTGAAGCATTAACCCTAATGTAAAACACTAGTTTGAAACCCTAACCCTAATTATAAGCCCTAGTTTGAAACCCTAACCCTAATGTAAAACCCTAGTTTGAAACCCTAACCCTAACGATAAACCCTAGTTTGAAACCCTAACCCTAAATTGAAACCCTAGTTTGAAACCCTAACCCTAATTTAAAACCCTAGTTTGAAACCCTAACTCTAATGTAAAACCCTAGTTTGTAACCCTAACCCTAATGTAAAACCCTAGTTTGAAACCCTAAACCTAATGTAAAACCCTAGTTTGAAACCCTAACCCTAATGTAAAACCCTTGTTTGAAACCCGAACCCTAAAACAAAACCCTAGATTGAAACCCTAAGCCTAATTTGAAACCCTAGTTTGAAACCCTTACCCTAATATGAATCCCTAGTTTGAAAACCTAACCCTAATTAGAAACCCTAGTTTGAAACCCTAACCCTAATGTAAAACCCTAGTTTGTAACCCTAACCCTAATGTAAAATGACTGTTTTGAAACCCTAACCCTATTGTAAAACCCTTGTTTGATACCCTAACCCTAATGTAAAACCCTAGTTTGAAAACCTAACCCTAATGTAAAACCCAAGTGTGAAACCCTAACCCTAATTTTTAACCACTGTTTTTAAACCCTAACCCTAATGTAAAACCCTAGTTTGAAACCCTAAACCTAATGTAAAACCCTAGTTTGAAACCCTAACCCTAATGTAAAACCCTAGTTTGAAACCCTAACCCTAATTTAAAACCCTAGTTTGTAACCCTAACCCTAATGTAAAATGACTGTTTTGAAACCCTAACCCTAATGTAAAACCCTTGTTTGAAACCCTAACCCTAATGTAAAACCCTAGTTTGAAACCCTAAGCCTAATTTGAAACCCTAGTTTGAAACCCTAACCCTAATTTAAAACCCTAGTTTGAAACCCTAACCCTAATGTAAAACCCTAGTTTGTAACCCTAACCCTAATGTAAAATGACTGTTTTGAAACCCTAACCCTAATGTAAAACCCTTGTTTGAAACTCTAACCCTAATGTAAAACCCTAGTTTGAAACCCTAATCCTAATTTTAAACCCTAGTTTGTAACCCTAACCCTAATGTAAAACCCTAGTTTGAAACCCTAACCCTAATGTTAAACCCTAGTTTGAAACCCTAACCCTAATGTAAAACCCTTGTTTGAAACCCTAACCCTAATGTAAAACCCTAGTTTGAAACCCTAAGCCTAATTTGAAACCCTAGTTTGAAAACCTAACCCTAATGTAAAACCCTAGTTTGTAACCCTAACCCAAATGTAAAACCCTAGTTTGAAACCCTAACCCCTAATGTAAAACCCGTTTGAAACCCTAACCCTAATGTAAAACCATAGTTTGAAGCATTAACCCTAATGTAAAACCCTAGTTTGAAGCACTAACCCTAATGTAAAACACTAGTTTGAAATGCTAACCCTAATGTAAAACCCTAGTTTGAAACCCCAAATCTAATTTGAAACCATAGTTTAAAACCCTAACCCTAATGTAAAACCCTAGTTTGAAGCATAAACCCTAATGTAAAACACTAGTTTGAAATGCTAACCCTAATGTTAAACCCTAATTTGAAACCCTAACCCTAATGGAAAAACCCTAGTTTGTAACCCTAACCCTAATGATAAACCCTAGTTTGAAACACTAACCCTAAATTTAAACCATAGTTTGAAACCCTAACCCTAAGGTAAAACCCTAGTTTGAAACCCTAACCCTAATGTAAAACCCTAGTTTGTAACCCTAACCCTAATGTAAAACCCTAGTTTGTAACCCTAACTCTAATGTAAAACCCTAGTTTGAAACCCTAACCCTAATTTTAAACCCGAGTTTGAAACCCTAACCCTAATGTAAAACCCTTGTTTGAAACCCTAACCCTAATTTTAAACCCGAGTTTGAAACCCTAACCCTAATGTTAAACCCTAGTTTGAAACCCTAACCCTATGTAAAACCCTAGTTTGAAACCCCAAATCTAATTTGAAACCATAGTTTAAAACACCTAACCCTAATGTAAAACCCTAGTTTGAAGCATTAACCCTAATGTAAAACACTAGTTTGAAACGCTAACCCTAATGTTAAACCCTAGTTTGAAACCCTAACCCTAAATTTAAACCCTAGTTTGAAACCCTAACCCTAATGTAAAACCCTAGTTTGAAACCCTAACCCTAATGCAAAACCCTAGTTTGTAACCCTAACTCTAATGTAAAACCCTAGTTTGAAACCCTAACCCTAATGTAAAACCCTAGTTTGAAACCCTAACCCTAATGTAAAACCCTTGTTTGAAACCCTAACCCTAATTTTAAACCCGAGTTTGAAACCCTAACCCTAATGTAAAACCCTAGTTTGAAACCCTAACCCTGATGTAAAACCCCTTGTTTGTAACCCTAACCCTAATTTTAAACCCTAGTTTGAAACCCTAACCCTAATGTTAAACCCTAGTTTGAAACCCTAACCCTAATGTAAAACCCTAGTTTGAAACCCTAACCCTAATTTGAAACCCTAGTTTGAAACCCTAACCCTAATTTAAAACCCCTTGTTTGTAACCCTAACCCTAATTTGAAACCCTAGTTTGAAACCCTAACCCTATTGTTAAACCCTAGTTTGAAACCCTAACCCTAATGTAAAACCCGTGTTTGAAACCCTAACCCTAATGTAAAACCCTAGTTTGAAACCCTAACCCTAATGTTAAACCCTAGTTTGAAACCCTAACCCTAATGTAAAACCCTAGTTTGAAACCCTAACCCTAATGATAAACCCTAGTTTGAAACCCTAACCCTAAATTGAAACCCTAGTTTGAAACCCTAACCCTAATGTAAAACCCTAGTTTGAAACCCTAACCCTAATGTAAAACCCTAGTTTGAAACCCTAACCCTAATGTAAAACCATAGTTTGAAGCACTAACCCTAATGTAAAACACTAGTTTGAAACGCTAACCCTAATGTAAAACCCTAGTTTGAAGCATTAACCCTAATGTTAAACCCTAGTTTGAAACCCTAACACTAAATTGAAACCCCAGTTTGAAACCCTAACACTAATATAAAACCCTAGTTTGTAACCCTAACCCTAATATAAAACCTTAGTGTGAAACCCTAACCCTAATGTAAAACCCTAGTTTGAAACCCTAACCCTAATGTAAAACCCTAGTTTGAAACCCTAACCCTAATTTGAAACCCTAGTTTGAAACCCTAACCCTAATGTAAAACCCTAGTTTGAAACCCTAACCCTAACGTTAAACCCTAGTTTGAAACCCTACCCGTAATGTAAAACCCTAGTTTGAAACCCTACCCCTAATTTGAAACCCGAGTTTGAAACCCTAGCGCTAATGTAAAACCCTAGTTTGCAACCCTAACCCTAATTTGAAACCCTAGTTTGAAACCCTAACCCTAATGTTAAACCCTATTTTGAAACCCTAACCCTAATGTAAAACCCTATTTTGAAACCCTAACCCTAATGTAAAACCCTAGTTTGAAACCCTAACCCTAATGTAAAACCCTAGTTTGAAACCCCAAACCTAATTTGAAACCATAGTTTGAAACCCTAACCCTAATGTAAAACCCTAGTTTGTAACCCTAATCCTAATGTAAAACCTCAATTTGAAGCCCAAACCCTAATTTGAAACCCTAGTTTGAAACCCTAAACCTAATGTAAAACCCAAGTTTGAAACCCTAACCCTAATTTAAAACCCCTGTTTTGAAACCCTAACCCTAATGTAAAACCCTTGTTTAAAACCCTAACCCTAATGTAAAACCCTTGTTTGAAACCCTAACCCTAATTAGAAACCCTAGTTTGAAACCCTAACCCTATTGTAAAACCCTAGTTTGAAACCCTAACCCTAATGATAAACCCTAGTTTAAAACCCTAACCCTAATTAGAAAGCCTAGTTTGAAACCCTAACCCTAATGTAAAACCCTAGTTTGAAACCCTAACCCTAATGATAAACCCTAGTTTAAAACCCTAACCCTAATTTGAAACCCTAGTTTGAAACCCTAACCCTAATTTGAAACCCTAGTTTGAAACCCTAACCCTAATGTAAAACCCTAGTTTGTAACCTTAACACTAATGTAAAACCCTAGTTTGGAACCCTAACCCTAAAGTTAAACCCTAGTTTGAAACCCTAACCCTAATATAAAACCCTTGTTTGAAACCCTAACCCTAATGTAAAACCCTAGTTTGAAGCAGTAACCCTAATGTAAAACCCTAGTTTGAAACTCTAACCCTAATTTGAAACCCTAGTTTGAAACCCCAAATCTAATTTGAAACCATAGTTTAAAACCCTAAACCTAATATAAAACCCTAGTTTGAAGCATTAACCCTATTGTAAAACACTAGTTTGAAACGCTAACCCTAATGATAAACCCTAGTTTGAAACCCTAACCCTAAATTTAAACCCTAGTTTGAAACCCTAACCCTAATATAAAACCCTTGTTTGAAACCCTAACCCTAATGATAAACCCTAGTTTGAAACCCTAACCCTAATGCAAAACCCTAGTTTGAAACCCTAACCCTAATGTAAAACCCTTGTTTGTAACCCTAACCCAAATGTAAAACCCTAGTTTGAAACCCAACCCTAATGTAAAACCCTAGTTTGAATCATTAACCCTAATGTAAAACACTAGTTTGAAACCCTAACCCTAATTATAAGCCCTAGTTTGAAACCCTAACCCTAATGTAAAACCCTAGTTTGAAACCCTAACCCTAATGATAAACCCTAGTTTGAAACCCTAGCCCTAAATTGCAACCCTAGTTTGAAACCCTAACCCTAATGTAAAACCCTAGTTTGAAACCCTAACCCTAATGTAAAACCCTAGTTTGAAGCATTAACTGTGAAGTTGCTTAAAACAGTAGTCTTAACATTATGTGTATTTTAAAGAATATCCTGTATATATTTTTGTGTTTTTATATTATCAACTGTCGTTTAGAGGCGCCGCTCAACTTTCTCTAATGTTTTGTATTTTTCCATGACGTATGAAACGAAACTGAAACTTAACTGTAATAAAAGCGACGAGGTGGCCGGGGGAGGGGAGAGAGTCGGAAGGAGCCGAGCGTGAGTTAAGGTCTCGCGCCTCCTCTCCTCTCCCAGCCGCGGTTGCAATAAAACAAAGCAACAGCTTCTGCCTCCTTTTTCCTTGGTGCACGGTCAGTAACTAAGGGGATCTGTAATATCAGACCCAACATTTAATTGGTGCCGAAACCCGGGACCTGCATCTGGACGGACGACCGCCGCCGAACCGAAGACACCGAGAATCTGTCGACAGCGTCTCCCCTTGCGTGACGGGTCTCGTCGCTCCGGCCTCGGCCGTTCGCCCGGACACCGGGTCCTGCGAACCAGACCGGCACAGAGGACTAACAGGTATTATGCTGTTTAATTATCACGATTTACACAGAAGTTTGAAAAAAGGAACACTAAATATACTGAAGAAGTAAGAGAAAAATAGAAAAGTGGGGAGTAAAAGAGAAGCGCTTGGGCGTTGGCCCGTGAAGAAGAGAAAAAAAACCCATGGTATACATGATCCGGGCATCAAAGGGATCACGGTTTTATTAGATGAGATCCAAAATACTTTTATTGACTAGTTTTTAACTTGTTAAAAAAAAGTGTCGTTTTCGGGTGCCCGGGTAGAGGAAATTAAACGTTGCCGTAAATACGTAATAATTTACACCTCCCCACTCATTGGTTACCAAAATATCTGTGTTCAATATAACTAAGATTTATCAGGTCAGAACAGAACTGACTGCGATTAAAAATAATCGCCTAAAACACAAATCATGGTTTTAAATTAGAAAGTGGTGCACCACAGAAAAGACTAAGTGTGTGTATTTGTGTGTGAGTTTTTGTGTGTGTGTGGTTGTGTGCGTGTGTTTTTGTGTGGGTGTGTACTTTGTGCGTGTTTATGAGATAAGGAAAAAAGGGAGTAACTGCTGCCCGCTCGGCAATAGATACAATGGGCCAGTCATTGAGAAAAGAAATAGAACAACACCAGGATGTTAAATTTATTGCAAGCTTTGACGCTAATGCGTGCAAGTATCTGGAATCCTGGGTGACCAAGTATGATTTTAACCCGTCTTTGAGAGATGTCAGGAACAAAGAGGAAGTTAAGAAAAGTTTAGTGGAGAAAAGAGCAAAGAAGATTAAAAAGGGAAAGAATGTAGAAAAATTGGAAGCACAACTACGTGCTGTTGAAGTGTGGATAAAACAGTGTAAAATGAGGGCAGAAAGCATTTTGGAAAGTGAGAAAAGAAAAAAGGAAAAGACAGAAAGAAAAATGTATCAGATGAAGATAAGACCAACGGAAGAAACCGGCGCCAGACGAAGAGACAACGGAAATGCACCGGCTGAAGTGCGACAGCAAAATGATCCAGAAGAGGAAGTAAACGTCAACCAACAGCGGGAACCGCCTACCCCGTCTACCTCCTCCCCAAATTCCACCTCCACGAGTTTTGGGGACGGAGCCTCCCCTCCTATTGGAAGCCGTACAAGATCAAACAAACCAACAGCAGACGTCCTGGCTGCAACAACAAAATTATACCCAGACATTCAGCAGGTGGCAGCATATCCCATGGTAGCTGTAGCCAACCCAGCTTATGGAATGCCAAATCCTGGTCAACCTGCTCATCCACAGACCTTGCTGCTCTATCGCCCATGGACCGAAGAAGAAAAAGTAGCCGCATGCGCATCAGTTCCTCCCATTGAAGACAACGTTGAAAAATGGGCAGCTGCAATTAGAGAACTACATGGATCCTATCACCTCAATGGCAATGAATTACTAAGCGTCCTACGTCTGACCGCAGGACATCGAGTTGGAAGATTCCAAGGAGCCTTTGCTCCAGCCAACCAACGAGGCCAAGTCTACCAACCAGGCCAAGAACTAGACAACGCCCTAAATACTCTTTTAGAAAGAGCCATCGCAGTGTTCAAGAAACCACCTGATTTAACTAAAGTCCGCCAATGCCGCCAAGAACCTGAAGAAAGCGCACAAAAATATGTGGACCGCCTCCAAGACGTACTGAAACTACATGGTGGCATCGAAGAAAGCACTGAGGCACAAAGCACATACCAAACATTACTGCGGGCAACATTCCTGGATGGACTAGTGGACGGTACAGTCAATTTTATCAAGAAACATTACCACACCTGGAGAACTGCCCCGGTGAATGATCTCGTAGCTTGGGCCTCACACGCTGAAGACCTAAAAAGACAAAAAGCGCAATCATCAGTCTTCAATGCCATGCACACATTTTTTCAACATGCCTCTCCTCCACCTTCTGGACCAATTTACTACCAAAACCAACCCAATCGGGGTAGAGGACGTGGACGCGGAAGAGGAAGAGGCCGACCAGCCACCAGACAGGATGTGTGCTACAATTGTGGCAAGTACGGCCACTTTGCCCGAGATTGCCGCTCCAAACAAAAAATTGAGACCCCAAGATCTGACCACTGGGATCCAACCGAATGACGCGAGCAGGAAAGGTCAAGTGATGAAAACCCTGATGACACCAGAACGATCGTCGAGGTGCTTGACCTGACAGTCCTGTTTAGCCAGATGTCCTCTATTGACCCAGCAGTAAGAAAACTAGGCTTAGGGCCATTTACGACAACATTGAAATTCATTGTGGATTCAGGAGCACAATCCTCCGTGATCACTGATCTACCAACAGGTGTCAAATTGTCAAAAAGCACAATAATGGTCATAGGAGTGGGAGGTAGACCAGCCATCCATTACTTTACCGAACCACTGACCATTATTGATGAAGACGGAACAGAATACCCAGATCAAACTTTCGTTTACGTGCCTCGTTGTCCTGAAAACCTCATCGGACGAGATTTGATAAAAGCCATGAGCCTTGTATTAATGGTCGAAGGCTCCAGCATGGTCGTGACAAAAAGAGGACAAGAAACACCAATGCAGATGTTAGTACTAGAAGGAAAAGACAAACCACGCCCATTCTACAGTCTGGATCCGATCCAAAAAGGTCCAACATCAGTAACAAACAATCTGCTACAGATGCCAGAACAAATCCTACCAAATTCAAATTGGGTGCCCCAAACCACGTACCCACTTCACTCCACCATCCGCTTCGCCCCGAACAAAGAGGACAGAGACTTCGTTGATCAATGGTCCCGATTGACAACCATGCGGGCCCAAATAAAGGACCTAATTTGGGACGAACAGGCAGGATGGATGGCAGCCACAGTAATCTTTCCAGATTACATATATGCATTAACCACATATGAAGGCTTTGGCATTCCCTTCCACATTTCACTGGCAAAACCAACAGGCTGGAGATGGAAGGACATAGGATCAAAAATAAGAGATGTAACATGGTCCGAACAACGACTTCCGTGGACCCCATGTCAAGATGGAAGATTTAAACGCATCATGTCATCAGGAAACGTGGTCTGGAGGAAAAAACTAAACTGGGTGACAACATTTGTCCCCAGCACCCACCTAAGTACATGACATCCGGAGGAAACCACGATCCTGGCACTAAAAGACGACATGGATCAAATACCACCTCAGCTGTGGTCAGCGTCAAAAACCGATGTGGGCCTAATGACCACAGCCACAGAAGTAACAATTGAACCAAGAACAAACTATCGCCCACGAATCAATCAATACCCACTCAAACCTGATGCCAAAGAAGGAATCACACCAGTAATCATGAACATGGTAAAAGCTGGAGTGCTCATAGAAGCCCCCAAGGTAACTTGTAACACTCCAATCTTTCCAGTAAAGAAAGCAGACACCACGACCTGGCGAATGGTCCACGACTTAAGAGCCGTAAATCAGGCAGTAAAACAGAGAGCCCCCTGCGTCCCCGACCCCCACACTCTACTCAATGCGCTGAAGCCAGAACAGAAATGGTTCACAGTAATTGATCTAAGCAACGCCTTCTTTTCCATCCCATTGCACGAGTCTGCCCGTCATTGGTTTGGTTTCACCTTTAATCAAAAGAAGTACACCTATACGAGACTACCCCAAGGCTATGCAGAGAGCCCCACCATTTTCTCTCAAGAAATCAACAACTGTCTGAGCCTCCATGAACACAGTGAAACCACTCAAATCTTGATTTACGTAGATGACATTCTCATCGCCAGTCCAACCAAAGAAGAAAATCAAGAAGAAGCAGTGAAACTGTGTCAACACCTGGCAAAGACAGGAAACAAAGCCTCACTGACCAAACTACAGTGGACTCAGACCGAAGTAGTTTTCTTAGGTCACATCCTATCGGCAGAAGGAAGAAAACTAACCTCTGATCGGAAACAAGCTATCCTTGATGCCCCCAAACCAAAGACCAAAAGACAGATGATGGCCTTCCTAGGCCTAGTGAACTTTTGCCGTCTATGGGTTCTGGACTTCGCCGAAATAACGCAACCACTGGTGGATTTAATTTACCAAGAAGACATCGCCCTGGCCGATCCCATCACATGGACGAAAATAGCTAATGACAAGTTCAATCAGATAAAACAGACCATCACAAGCACAGGCCCTTTGGGCCTACCCGACTACAAGAAACTGTTTACCCAAACAGTGGACTGCAAAGACGGATTCATGACATCCGTCCTACTCCAACAACATGGTACACAAATGCGACCAGTGGCCTACTACTCAAAGAAACTTGATGCTGTCGCCAGAGCCCTGCCCCAGTGTGTCCAAGCAGTGTGTGCCGCAGCAATGGCTGTCCAAGCATCCGCCGAATTGGTGTTGTTCCATCCCACCACTCTACTAGTAACACACTCAGTAGATGTTCTTTTGACTCAAACAAAGATGTCATTTCTCTCACCAGCAAGACATCTTGGCCTAACAGCTGTACTGTTGTCCCAACCCCATCTTACCATCAAGAGATGCAGCACTCTCAATCCTGCAAGTCTCCTCCCAGTGGAGACAGATGGGACACCACACAGTTGCACAGAAGCCACCGAGGAAATCTGCAAACCAAGAAGAGATTTGTTAGACACACCCTTACAAGAAGGAGAAGCAGTGTTTGTAGATGGTTCCTCAAGCAAAGATGAACTAGGCAACACCAACACAGGCTATGCAGTGGTCACACAACAAAAGACACTGAAGAGCGGACGATTAATAGGAAATCTGTCAGCACAAGCAGCAGAACTCATCGCGCTAACAGAAGCATGTAAATTATTCAAAGACAAAGCAGTAACAATTTGGACCGACAGCCAATATGCCCACTCGACATTGTACATCTTTGCCGCCATGTGGGCTCGACGAGGAATGAAAACATCAACAGGAAAACCTGTTCAACACGCCAAATTACTCACTGACCTTTTGGCCGCTGTACTGCTACCCTCCAAAATAGCAGTATGCAAATGCAAAGCTCACACCTCAGCAAAAGACGCCGTTTCTGTAGGAAATGCAAAAGCAGATTTGGCAGCCAAGCAAGCAGGCCAAGACAAAACAAAGATCGTCATGCTCGCCAACCACAAAGAAACACAACAACACAACAACATTCCAAAACAAGTACTAATTGACATGCAAAACAACGCTCCAGACAAAGAAAAAACACTATGGAAAATGATGAACATTGAACTCACCCCAGAAGGCCTCTACCACAAAGAAGACCGACCAGTCATCCCCCGCAGTCTGTTCCACGCAGTAGCCACATTGAGTCATGGCAAGTCCCATGTCTCAACAGGAGGGATGGTATCTATGGTAGAACAGACAATGACAATACCACAGGGCTTACAAACCTATTTTAAAACTTTTTGTAGGTCATGTATGGTGTGTTGTCGTCACAATGCTCAGGGAAACTTAAGACCACAGAGAGGGAAATGCCCAGTGGGCTCCTACCCATTTGAAGTTTTACACATGGACTTTATTGAACTACACAAAAGTGGTCAGCACAAGTACTGTTTAGTGTTAGTAGACTCACTAACTAAATGGGTTGAACTTGTTCCTTCAAAACATCCAAACGCCCTCACAGTAGCTAAAGCTATTTGTAAACACATAATACCAGAACATGGCATTCCACGAGTCTTGTGGAGTGATAACGGTAGCCATTTTGTAAATACCATCGTTGACAATATGGCCATCCATTTAAAATCAGCCATGGTCAGACAAAACAGGAGAGGCAGATCCACTGACTAAATGGTTATGTGACTTGTTTAAAGAACGGACTGTGTCAAGAGCAAATGATCTGCCCTCTACCTCTCTTCCTCCTGCACAGGAAACGGTGACCCCGGGTGACCTGGTGTTGGTGAAGGTGATAAAAAGGAAAACATGGTCGAGCCCACGCTGGGACGGCCCATTCGTTGTTCTCCTGACCACACCCACCGCTCTCAAAATCGCTGAGAGAGAGACGTGGATCCACCAGAGTCACTGCAAAAAGGTCACCGAACTCAGATAAGGGATTACCCCCTGATTCTTGTCAAAAAGAAGAAGAACAAAGGAGAAGATGACCCTTTTTCAGACATTGTTTGGACTTTGATCATTATAATGTTTATCTTATTATGTGTTATTTGTTCCTGCTGTATTGTCCCAATGTCTAAGAGATTAGTCGCCCGTATGTTCGTGGCCCAGATGTGTCAATATAACTTACTACGCGTAGAGGATTATGTTGACACTGTGGAGACCGACACAAAAGTGTGACCCTCATCTTATTGTGTTTTCCTAACTTCAAATCCAGTTCCATTCTCAGACCAAGAGGTTCTCGTCACCGTGCGGTGGGGGAGTTATGGAATTTTTCCCTTTAAGTTAAGGGTTTTCGCCATTTCCTGAGAATGGTTCAAATGTTGTGAATCTATTAATGAAGTAATACTGAGAAAACTTAATTGTTTTAGTATTTACTGATATCCTTTTAAATCCACAACAGGAGGGAATGTGAAGTTGCTTAAAACAGTAGTCTTAACATTATGTGTATTTTAAAGAATATCCTGTATATATTTTTGTGTTTTTATATTATCAACTGTCGTTTAGAGGCGCCGCTCAACTTTCTCTAATGTTTTGTATTTTTCCATGACGTATGAAACGAAACTGAAACTTAACTGTAATAAAAGCGACGAGGTGGCCGGGGGAGGGGAGAGAGTCGGAAGGAGCCGAGCGTGAGTTAAGGTCTCGCGCCTCCTCTCCTCTCCCAGCCGCGGTTGCAATAAAACAAAGCAACAGCTTCTGCCTCCTTTTTCCTTGGTGCACGGTCAGTAACTAAGGGGATCTGTAATATCAGACCCAACATTAACCCTAATGTAAAACCCTAGTTTGTAACCCTAACCCTAATGTAAAACCTTAGTGTGAAACCCTAACCCTAAATTGAAACCCTAGTTTGAAACCCTAGTTTGAAACCCTAACCCTAATGTAAAACCCTAGTTTGTAACCCTAACCCTAATGTAAAACCTTAGTGTGAAACCCTAACCCTAATTTGAAACCCTAGTTTGAAACCCTAACCCTAATGTAAAACCCTAGTTTGAAACCCTTACCCTAATGTAAAACCCTAGTTTGTAACCCTAACCCTAATGTAAAATGACTGTTTTGAAACCCTAACCCTAATGTAAAACCCTTGTTTGAAACCCTAACCCTAATGTAAAACCCTAGTTTGAAAACCTAACCCTAATGTAAAACCCTAGTGTGAAACCCTAACCCTAATTTTTAACCCCTGTTTTGAAACACTTACCCTAATGTAAAACCCCTGTTTGAAACCCTAACCCTAATTTAAAACCCTAGTTTGCAATCCTAACCCTAATTTGAAACCCTAGTTTGAAACCCTAACCCTAATGTTAAACCCTATTTTGAAAACCTAACCCTAATGTAAAACCCTATTTTGAAACCCTAACCCTAATGTAAAACCCTAGTTTGAAACCCTAACCCTAATGTAAAACCCTAGTTTGAAACCCCAAACCTAATTTGAAACCATAGTTTGAAACCCTAACCCTAATGTAAAACCCTAGTTTGCAACCCTAATCCTAATGTAAAACCTCAATTTGAAGCCCAAACCCTAATTTGAAACCCTAGTTTGAAACCCTAAACCTAATGTAAAACCCAAGTTTGAAACCCTAACCCTAATTTAAAACCCCTGTTTTGAAACCCTAACCCTAATGTAAAACCCTTGTTTGAAACCCTAACCCTAATGTAAAACCCTTGTTTGAAACCCTAACCCTAATTTGAAACCCTAGTTTGAAACCCTAACCCTAATATAAAACCCTAGTTTGAAACCCTAACCCTAATTAGAAACCCTAGTTTGAAACCCTAACCCTAATTAGAAACCCTAGTTTGAAACCCTAACCCTATTGTAAAACCATAGTTTGAAACCCTAACCCTAATGATAAACCCTAGTTTAAAACCCTAACCCTAATTAGAAAGCCTAGTTTGAAAAACTAACCCTAATGTAAAACCCTAGTTTGAAACCCTAACCCTAATGATAAACCCTAGTTTAAAACCCTAACCCTAATTTGAAACCCTAGTTTGAAACCCTAACCCTAATTTGAAACCCTAGTTTGAAACCCTAACCCTAATGTAAAACCCTAGTTTGGAACCCTAACCCTAATGTTAAACCCTAGTTTGAAACCCTAACCCTAATATAAAACCCTTGTTTGAAACCCTAACCCTAATGTAAAACCCTAGTTTGAAGCAGTAACCCTAATGTAAAACCCTAGTTTGAAACTCTAAGCCTAATTTGAAACCCTAGTTTGAAACCCCAAATCTAATTTGAAACCATAGTTTAAAACCCTAAACCTAATATAAAACCCTAGTTTGAAGCATTAACCCTATTGTAAAACACTAGTTTAAAACCCTAAACCTAATATAAAACCCTAGTTTGAAGCATTAACCCTATTGTAAAACACTAGTTTGAAACGCTAACCCTAATGATAAACCCTAGTTTGAAACCCTAACCCTAAATTTAAACCCTAGTTTGAAACCCTAACCCTAAGGTAAAACCCTAGTTTGAAAACCTAACCCTAATGTAAAACCCTAGTTTGTATCCCTAACCCTAATGTAAAACCATAGTTTGAAACCCTAACCCTAATTTAAAACCCTAGTTTGAAACCCTATCCCTAATGTAAAACCCTAGTTTGAAGCACTAACCCTAAATTATAACCCTAGTTTGAAACTCTTACCCTAATGTAAAACCCCAGTTTGAAACCCTAACCGCAATGTAAAACCCTAGTTTGTAACCCTAACCCTAAATTGAAACCCTTGTTTGAAACCCTAACCCTAATGTAAAACCCTAGTTTGTAACCCTAACCCTAATGTAAAACCTTAGTGTGAAACCCTAACCCTAATTTGAAACCCTAGTTTGAAACCCTAACCCTAATGTAAAACCCTAGTTTGAAACCCTAACCCTAATGTAAAACCCTAGTTTGTAACCCTAATCCTAATGTAAAATGACTGTTTTGAAACCCTAACCCTAATGTAAAACCCTTGTTTGAAACCCTAACCCTAATGTAAAACCCTAGTTTGAAAACCTAACCCTAATGTAAAACCCTAGTGTGAAACCCTAACCCTAATTTTTAACCCCTGTTTTGAAACACTTACCCTAATGTAAAACCCCTGTTTGAAACCCTAACCCTAATGTAAAACCCTAGTTTGAAACCTAAGCCTTATTTGAAACCCTAGTTTGAAACCCTAACCCTAATGTAAAACCCTAGTTTGTAACCCTAACCTTAATGTAAAATGACTGTTTTGAAACCCTAACCCTAATGTAAAACCCTTGTTTGAAACCCTAACCCTAATGTAAAACCCTAGTTTGAAACCCTAATCCTAATGTTAAACCCTAGTTTGTAACCCTAACCCTAATGTAAAACCCTAGTTTGAAACCCTAACCCTAATGTTAAAACCTAGTTTGAAACCCTAACCCTAATGTAAAACCCTTGTTTGAAACCCTAACCCTAATGTAAAACCCTAGTTTTAAACCCTAAACCTAATGTAAAACCCTAGTTTGCAACCCTAACCCAAATGTAAAACCCTAGTTTGAAAACCTAACACTAATGTAAAACCCTAGTTTGAAACCCTAACCCTAATGTAAAACCCTAGTTTGAAGCATTAACCCTAATGTAAAACCCTAGTTTGAAGCACTAACCCTAATGTAAAACACTAGTTTGAAACGCTAACCCTAATGTAAAACCCTAGTTTGAAACCCCAAATCTAATTTGAAACCATAGTTTAAAACCCTAACCCTAATGTAAAACCCTAGTTTGAAGCATTAACCCTAATGTAAAACAGTAGTTTGAAACGCTAACCCTAATGTTAAACCCTAATTTGAAACCCTAACCCTAATGTAAAACCCTAGTTTGAAACCCTAACCCTAATGATAAACCCTAGTTTGAAACACTAACCCTAAATTTAAACCCTAGTTTGAAACCCTAACCCTAAATTTAAACCCTATTTTGAAACCCTAACCCTAATGTAAAACCCAGTTTGTAACCCTAACCCTAATGTAAAATGACTATTTTGAAACCCTAACCCTAATGTAAAACCCGTGTTTGAAACCCTAACCCTAATGTAAAACCCTAGTTTGAAAACCTAACCCTAATGTAAAACCCTAGTGTGAAACCCTAACCCTAATTTTTAACCCCTGTTTTGAAACACTTACCCTAATGTAAAACCCCTGTTTGAAACCCTAACCCTAATGTAAAACCCTAGTTTGAAACCTAAGCCTTATTTGAAACCCTAGTTTGAAACCCTAACCCTAATGTAAAACCCTAGTTTGTAACCCTAACCCTAATGTAAAATGACTGTTTTGAAACCCTAACCCTAATGTAAAACCCTTGTTTGAAACCCTAACCCTAATGTAAAACCCTAGTTTGAAACCCTAATCCTAATGTTAAACCCTAGTTTGTAACCCTAACCCTAATGTAAAACCCTAGTTTGAAACCCTAACCCTAATGTTAAAACCTAGTTTGAAACCCTAACCCTAATGTAAAACCCTTGTTTGAAACCCTAACCCTAATGTAAAACCCTAGTTTGAAACCCTAAACCTAATGTAAAACCCTAGTTTGAAGCATTAACCCTAATGTAAAACCCTAGTTTGAAGCACTAACCCTAATGTAAAACACTAGTTTGAAACGCTAACCCTAATGTAAAACCCTAGTTTGAAACCCCAAATCTAATTAGAAACCATAGTTTAAAACCCTAACCCTAATGTAAAACCCTAGTTTGAAGCATTAACCCTAATGTAAAACAGTAGTTTGAAACGCTAACCCTAATGTTAAACCCTAATTTGAAACCCTAACCCTAATGTAAAACCCTAGTTTGAAACCCTAACCCTAATGATAAACCCTAGTTTGAAACACTAACCCTAAATTTAAACCCTAGTTTGAAACCCTAACCCTAAATTTAAACCCTATTTTGAAACCCTAACCCTAATGTAAAACCCTATTTTGAAACCCTAACCCTAATGTAAAACCCTAGTTTGAAACCCTAACCCTAATGATAAACCCTAGTTTGAAACCCTAACCCTAATGCAAAACCCTAGTTTGAAACCCTAACCCTAATGTAAAACCCTTGTTTGTAACCCTAACCCAAATGTAAAACCCTAGTTTGAAACCCAACCCTAATGTAAAACCCTAGTTTGAAGCATTAACCCTAATGTAAAACACTAGTTTGAAACCCTAACCCTAATTATAAGCCCTAGTTTGAAACCCTAACCCTAATGATAAACCCTAGTTTGAAACCCTAACCCTAAATTGAAACCCTAGTTTGAAACCCTAACCCTAATGTAAAACCCTAGTTTGAAGCATTAACCCTAATGTAAAACCCTAGTTTGTAACCCTAACCCTAATGTAAAACCTTAGTGTGAAACCCTAACCCTAAATTGAAACCCTAGTTTGAAACCCTAACCCTAATGTAAAACCCTAGTTTGTAACCCTAACCCTAATGTAAAACCTTAGTGTGAAACCCTAACCCTAATTTGAAACCCTAGTTTGAAACCCTAACCCTAATGTAAAACCCTAGTTTGAAACCCTAACCCTAATGTAAAACCCTAGTTTGTAACCCTAACCCTAATGTAAAATGACTGTTTTGAAACCCTAACCCTAATGTAAAACCCTTGTTTGAAACCCTAACCCTAATGTAAAACCCTAGTTTGAAAACCTAACCCTAATGTAAAACCCTAGTGTGAAACCCTAACCCTAATTTTTAACCCCTGTTTTGAAACACTTACCCTAATGTAAAACCCCTGTTTGAAACCCTAACCCTAATGTAAAACCCTAGTTTGAAACCCTAAGCCTAATGTAAAACCCTAGTTTGCAACCCTAATCCTAATGTAAAACCTCAATTTGAAGCCCAAACCCTAATTTGAAACCCTAGTTTGAAACCCTAAACCTAATGTAAAACCCAAGTTTGAAACCCTAACCCTAATTTAAAACCCCTGTTTTGAAACCCTAACCCTAATGTAAAACCCTTGTTTGAAACCCTAACCCTAATGTAAAACCCTTGTTTGAAACCCTAACCCTAATTTGAAACCCTAGTTTGAAACCCTAACCCTAATATAAAACCCTAGTTTGAAACCCTAACCCTAATTAGAAACCCTAGTTTGAAACCCTAACCCTAATTAGAAACCCTAGTTTGAAACCCTAACCCTATTGTAAAACCATAGTTTGAAACCCTAACCCTAATGATAAACCCTAGTTTAAAACCCTAACCCTAATTAGAAAGCCTAGTTTGAAAAACTAACCCTAATGTAAAACCCTAGTTTGAAACCCTAACCCTAATGATAAACCCTAGTTTAAAACCCTAACCCTAATTTGAAACCCTAGTTTGAAACCCTAACCCTAATTTGAAACCCTAGTTTGAAACCCTAACCCTAATGTAAAACCCTAGTTTGGAACCCTAACCCTAATGTTAAACCCTAGTTTGAAACCCTAACCCTAATATAAAACCCTTGTTTGAAACCCTAACCCTAATGTAAAACCCTAGTTTGAAGCAGTAACCCTAATGTAAAACCCTAGTTTGAAACTCTAAGCCTAATTTGAAACCCTAGTTTGAAACCCCAAATCTAATTTGAAACCATAGTTTAAAACCCTAAACCTAATATAAAACCCTAGTTTGAAAACCTAACCCTAATGTAAAACCCTAGTTTGTATCCCTAACCCTAATGTAAAACCATAGTTTGAAACCCTAACCCTAATTTAAAACCCTAGTTTGAAACCCTATCCCTAATGTAAAACCCTAGTTTGAAGCACTAACCCTAAATTATAACCCTAGTTTGAAACTCTTACCCTAATGTAAAACCCCAGTTTGAAACCCTAACCGCAATGTAAAACCCTAGTTTGTAACCCTAACCCTAAATTGAAACCCTTGTTTGAAACCCTAACCCTAATGTAAAACCCTAGTTTGTAACCCTAACCCTAATGTAAAACCTTAGTGTGAAACCCTAACCCTAATTTGAAACCCTAGTTTGAAACCCTAACCCTAATGTAAAACCCTAGTTTGAAACCCTAACCCTAATGTAAAACCCTAGTTTGTAACCCTAATCCTAATGTAAAATGACTGTTTTGAAACCCTAACCCTAATGTAAAACCCTTGTTTGAAACCCTAACCCTAATGTAAAACCCTAGTTTGAAAACCTAACCCTAATGTAAAACCCTAGTGTGAAACCCTAACCCTAATTTTTAACCCCTGTTTTGAAACACTTACCCTAATGTAAAACCCCTGTTTGAAACCCTAACCCTAATGTAAAACCCTAGTTTGAAACCTAAGCCTTATTTGAAACCCTAGTTTGAAACCCTAACCCTAATGTAAAACCCTAGTTTGTAACCCTAACCCTAATGTAAAATGACTGTTTTGAAACCCTAACCCTAATGTAAAACCCTTGTTTGAAACCCTAACCCTAATGTAAAACCCTAGTTTGAAACCCTAATCCTAATGTTAAACCCTAGTTTGTAACCCTAACCCTAATGTAAAACCCTAGTTTGAAACCCTAACCCTAATGTTAAAACCTAGTTTGAAACCCTAACCCTAATGTAAAACCCTTGTTTGAAACCCTAACCCTAATGTAAAACCCTAGTTTTAAACCCTAAACCTAATGTAAAACCCTAGTTTGCAACCCTAACCCAAATGTAAAACCCTAGTTTGAAAACCAAACACTAATGTAAAACCCTAGTTTGAAACCCTAACCCTAATGTAAAACCCTAGTTTGAAGCATTAACCCTAATGTAAAACCCTAGTTTGAAGCACTAACCCTAATGTAAAACACTAGTTTGAAACGCTAACCCTAATGTAAAACCCTAGTTTGAAACCCCAAATCTAATTTGAAACCATAGTTTAAAACCCTAACCCTAATGTAAAACCCTAGTTTGAAGCATTAACCCTAATGTAAAACAGTAGTTTGAAACGCTAACCCTAATGTTAAACCCTAATTTGAAACCCTAACCCTAATGTAAAACCCTAGTTTGAAACCCTAACCCTAATGATAAACCCTAGTTTGAAACA
Source organism: Vanacampus margaritifer (assembly GCF_051991255.1). Lineage (NCBI taxonomy): Eukaryota > Metazoa > Chordata > Actinopteri > Syngnathiformes > Syngnathidae > Vanacampus > Vanacampus margaritifer. Next base: position 1,144,836 of record NW_027520736.1, on the reverse strand, counting down.
CTAACCCTAAATTTAAACCCTAGTTTGAAACCCTAACCCTAAATTTAAACCCTATTTTGAAACCCTAACCCTAATGTAAAACCCAGTTTGTAACCCTAACCCTAATGTAAAATGACTATTTTGAAACCCTAACCCTAATGTAAAACCCGTGTTTGAAACCCTAACCCTAATGTAAAACCCTAGTTTGAAAACCTAACCCTAATGTAAAACCCTAGTGTGAAACCCTAACCCTAATTTTTAACCCCTGTTTTGAAACACTTACCCTAATGTAAAACCCCTGTTTGAAACCCTAACCCTAATGTAAAACCCTAGTTTGAAACCTAAGCCTTATTTGAAACCCTAGTTTGAAACCCTAACCCTAATGTAAAACCCTAGTTTGTAACCCTAACCCTAATGTAAAATGACTGTTTTGAAACCCTAACCCTAATGTAAAACCCTTGTTTGAAACCCTAACCCTAATGTAAAACCCTAGTTTGAAACCCTAATCCTAATGTTAAACCCTAGTTTGTAACCCTAACCCTAATGTAAAACCCTAGTTTGAAACCCTAACCCTAATGTTAAAACCTAGTTTGAAACCCTAACCCTAATGTAAAACCCTTGTTTGAAACCCTAACCCTAATGTAAAACCCTAGTTTGAAACCCTAAACCTAATGTAAAACCCTAGTTTGAAGCATTAACCCTAATGTAAAACCCTAGTTTGAAGCACTAACCCTAATGTAAAACACTAGTTTGAAACGCTAACCCTAATGTAAAACCCTAGTTTGAAACCCCAAATCTAATTAGAAACCATAGTTTAAAACCCTAACCCTAATGTAAAACCCTAGTTTGAAGCATTAACCCTAATGTAAAACAGTAGTTTGAAACGCTAACCCTAATGTTAAACCCTAATTTGAAACCCTAACCCTAATGTAAAACCCTAGTTTGAAACCCTAACCCTAATGATAAACCCTAGTTTGAAACACTAACCCTAAATTTAAACCCTAGTTTGAAACCCTAACCCTAAATTTAAACCCTATTTTGAAACCCTAACCCTAATGTAAAACCCTATTTTGAAACCCTAACCCTAATGTAAAACCCTAGTTTGAAACCCTAACCCTAATGATAAACCCTAGTTTGAAACCCTAACCCTAATGCAAAACCCTAGTTTGAAACCCTAACCCTAATGTAAAACCCTTGTTTGTAACCCTAACCCAAATGTAAAACCCTAGTTTGAAACCCAACCCTAATGTAAAACCCTAGTTTGAAGCATTAACCCTAATGTAAAACACTAGTTTGAAACCCTAACCCTAATTATAAGCCCTAGTTTGAAACCCTAACCCTAATGATAAACCCTAGTTTGAAACCCTAACCCTAAATTGAAACCCTAGTTTGAAACCCTAACCCTAATGTAAAACCCTAGTTTGAAGCATTAACCCTAATGTAAAACCCTAGTTTGTAACCCTAACCCTAATGTAAAACCTTAGTGTGAAACCCTAACCCTAAATTGAAACCCTAGTTTGAAACCCTAACCCTAATGTAAAACCCTAGTTTGTAACCCTAACCCTAATGTAAAACCTTAGTGTGAAACCCTAACCCTAATTTGAAACCCTAGTTTGAAACCCTAACCCTAATGTAAAACCCTAGTTTGAAACCCTAACCCTAATGTAAAACCCTAGTTTGTAACCCTAACCCTAATGTAAAATGACTGTTTTGAAACCCTAACCCTAATGTAAAACCCTTGTTTGAAACCCTAACCCTAATGTAAAACCCTAGTTTGAAAACCTAACCCTAATGTAAAACCCTAGTGTGAAACCCTAACCCTAATTTTTAACCCCTGTTTTGAAACACTTACCCTAATGTAAAACCCCTGTTTGAAACCCTAACCCTAATGTAAAACCCTAGTTTGAAACCCTAAGCCTAATGTAAAACCCTAGTTTGCAACCCTAATCCTAATGTAAAACCTCAATTTGAAGCCCAAACCCTAATTTGAAACCCTAGTTTGAAACCCTAAACCTAATGTAAAACCCAAGTTTGAAACCCTAACCCTAATTTAAAACCCCTGTTTTGAAACCCTAACCCTAATGTAAAACCCTTGTTTGAAACCCTAACCCTAATGTAAAACCCTTGTTTGAAACCCTAACCCTAATTTGAAACCCTAGTTTGAAACCCTAACCCTAATATAAAACCCTAGTTTGAAACCCTAACCCTAATTAGAAACCCTAGTTTGAAACCCTAACCCTAATTAGAAACCCTAGTTTGAAACCCTAACCCTATTGTAAAACCATAGTTTGAAACCCTAACCCTAATGATAAACCCTAGTTTAAAACCCTAACCCTAATTAGAAAGCCTAGTTTGAAAAACTAACCCTAATGTAAAACCCTAGTTTGAAACCCTAACCCTAATGATAAACCCTAGTTTAAAACCCTAACCCTAATTTGAAACCCTAGTTTGAAACCCTAACCATAATTTGAAACCCTAGTTTGAAACCCTAACCCTAATGTAAAACCCTAGTTTGGAACCCTAACCCTAATGTTAAACCCTAGTTTGAAACCCTAACCCTAATATAAAACCCTTGTTTGAAACCCTAACCCTAATGTAAAACCCTAGTTTGAAGCAGTAACCCTAATGTAAAACCCTAGTTTGAAACTCTAAGCCTAATTTGAAACCCTAGTTTGAAACCCCAAATCTAATTTGAAACCATAGTTTAAAACCCTAAACCTAATATAAAACCCTAGTTTGAAAACCTAACCCTAATGTAAAACCCTAGTTTGTATCCCTAACCCTAATGTAAAACCATAGTTTGAAACCCTAACCCTAATTTAAAACCCTAGTTTGAAACCCTATCCCTCATGTAAAACCCTAGTTTGAAGCACTAACCCTAAATTATAACCCTAGTTTGAAACTCTTACCCTAATGTAAAACCCCAGTTTGAAACCCTAACCGCAATGTAAAACCCTAGTTTGTAACCCTAACCCTAAATTGAAACCCTTGTTTGAAACCCTAACCCTAATGTAAAACCCTAGTTTGTAACCCTAACCCTAATGTAAAACCTTAGTGTGAAACCCTAACCCTAATTTGAAACCCTAGTTTGAAACCCTAACCCTAATGTAAAACCCTAGTTTGAAACCCTAACCCTAATGTAAAACCCTAGTTTGTAACCCTAATCCTAATGTAAAATGACTGTTTTGAAACCCTAACCCTAATGTAAAACCCTTGTTTGAAACCCTAACCCTAATGTAAAACCCTAGTTTGAAAACCTAACCCTAATGTAAAACCCTAGTGTGAAACCCTAACCCTAATTTTTAACCCCTGTTTTGAAACACTTACCCTAATGTAAAACCCCTGTTTGAAACCCTAACCCTAATGTAAAACCCTAGTTTGAAACCTAAGCCTTATTTGAAACCCTAGTTTGAAACCCTAACCCTAATGTAAAACCCTAGTTTGTAACCCTAACCCTAATGTAAAATGACTGTTTTGAAACCCAAACCCTAATGTAAAACCCTTGTTTGAAACCCTAACCCTAATGTAAAACCCTAGTTTGAAACCCTAATCCTAATGTTAAACCCTAGTTTGTAACCCTAACCCTAATGTAAAACCCTAGTTTGAAACCCTAACCCTAATGTTAAAACCTAGTTTGAAACCCTAACCCTAATGTAAAACCCTTGTTTGAAACCCTAACCCTAATGTAAAACCCTAGTTTTAAACCCTAAACCTAATGTAAAACCCTAGTTTGCAACCCTAACCCAAATGTAAAACCCTAGTTTGAAAACCTAACACTAATGTAAAACCCTAGTTTGAAACCCTAACCCTAATGTAAAACCCTAGTTTGAAGCATTAACCCTAATGTAAAACCCTAGTTTGAAGCACTAACCCTAATGTAAAACACTAGTTTGAAACGCTAACCCTAATGTAAAACCCTAGTTTGAAACCCCAAATCTAATTTGAAACCATAGTTTAAAACCCTAACCCTAATGTAAAACCCTAGTTTGAAGCATTAACCCTAATGTAAAACAGTAGTTTGAAACGCTAACCCTAATGTTAAACCCTAATTTGAAACCCTAACCCTAATGTAAAACCCTAGTTTGAAACCCTAACCCTAATGATAAACCCTAGTTTGAAACACTAACCCTAAATTTAAACCCTAGTTTGAAACCCTAACCCTAAATTTAAACCCTATTTTGAAACCCTAACCCTAATGTAAAACCCAGTTTGTAACCCTAACCCTAATGTAAAATGACTGTTTTGAAACCCTAACCCTAATGTAAAACCCGTGTTTGAAACCCTAACCCTAATGTAAAACCCTAGTTTGAAAACCTAACCCTAATGTAAAACCCTAGTGTGAAACCCTAACCCTAATTTTTAACCCCTGTTTTGAAACACTTACCCTAATGTAAAACCCCTGTTTGAAACCCTAACCCTAATGTAAAACCCTAGTTTGAAACCTAAGCCTTATTTGAAACCCTAGTTTGAAACCCTAACCCTAATGTAAAACCCTAGTTTGTAACCCTAACCCTAATGTAAAATGACTGTTTTGAAACCCTAACCCTAATGTAAAACCCTTGTTTGAAACCCTAACCCTAATGTAAAACCCTAGTTTGAAACCCTAATCCTAATGTTAAACCCTAGTTTGTAACCCTAACCCTAATGTAAAACCCTAGTTTGAAACCCTAACCCTAATGTTAAAACCTAGTTTGAAACCCTAACCCTAATGTAAAACCCTTGTTTGAAACCCTAACCCTAATGTAAAACCCTAGTTTGAAACCCTAAACCTAATGTAAAACCCTAGTTTGAAGCATTAACCCTAATGTAAAACCCTAGTTTGAAGCACTAACCCTAATGTAAAACACTAGTTTGAAACGCTAACCCTAATGTAAAACCCTAGTTTGAAACCCCAAATCTAATTTGAAACCATAGTTTAAAACCCTAACCCTAATGTAAAACCCTAGTTTGAAGCATTAACCCTAATGTAAAACAGTAGTTTGAAACGCTAACCCTAATGTTAAACCCTAATTTGAAACCCTAACCCTAATGTAAAACCCTAGTTTGAAACCCTAACCCTAATTATAAACCCTAGTTTGAAACACTAACCCTAAATTTAAACCCTAGTTTGAAACCCTAACCCTAAATTTAAACCCTATTTTGAAACCCTAACCCTAATGTAAAACCCTATTTTGAAACCCTAACCCTAATGTAAAACCCTAGTTTGAAACCCTAACCCTAATGATAAACCCTAGTTTGAAACCCTAACCCTAATGCAAAACCCTAGTTTGAAACCCTAACCCTAATGTAAAACCCTTGTTTGTAACCCTAACCCAAATGTAAAACCCTAGTTTGAAACCCAACCCTAATGTAAAACCCTAGTTTGAAGCATTAACCCTAATGTAAAACACTAGTTTGAAACCCTAACCCTAATTATAAGCCCTAGTTTGAAACCCTAACCCTAATGATAAACCCTAGTTTGAAACCCTAACCCTAAATTGAAACCCTAGTTTGAAACCCTAACCCTAATGTAAAACCCTAGTTTGAAGCATTAACCCTAATGTAAAACCCTAGTTTGTAACCCTAACCCTAATGTAAAACCTTAGTGTGAAACCCTAACCCTAAATTGAAACCCTAGTTTGAAACCCTAACCCTAATGTAAAACCCTAGTTTGTAACCCTAACCCTAATGTAAAACCTTAGTGTGAAACCCTAACCCTAATTTGAAACCCTAGTTTGAAACCCTAACCCTAATGTAAAACCCTAGTTTGAAACCCTAACCCTAATGTAAAACCCTAGTTTGTAACCCTAACCCTAATGTAAAATGACTGTTTTGAAACCCTAACCCTAATGTAAAACCCTTGTTTGAAACCCTAACCCTAATGTAAAACCCTAGTTTGAAAACCTAACCCTAATGTAAAACCCTAGTGTGAAACCCTAACCCTAATTTTTAACCCCTGTTTTGAAACACTTACCCTAATGTAAAACCCCTGTTTGAAACCCTAACCCTAATGTAAAACCCTAGTTTGAAACCCTAAGCCTTATTTGAAACCCTAGTTTGAAACCCTAACCCTAATGTAAAACCCTAGTTTGAAACCCTAACCCTAATGTAAAACCCTAGTTTGTAACCCTAACCCTAATGTAAAATGACTGTTTTGAAACCCTAACCCTAATGTAAAACCCTTGTTTGAAACCCTAACCCTTATGTAAAACCCTAGTTTGAAACCCTAATCCTAATGTTAAACCCTAGTTTGTAACCCTAACCCTAATGTAAAACCCTAGTTTGAAACCCTAACCCTAATGTTAAACCCTAGATTGAAACCCTAACCCTAATGTAAAACCCTTGTTTGAAAACCTAACCCTAATATAAAACCCTAGTTTGAAACCCTAAACCTAATGTAAAACCCTAGTTTGTAACCCTAACCCAAATGTAAAACCCTATTTTGAAAACCTAACACTAATGTAAAACCCTAGTTTGAAACCCTAACTCTAATGTAAAACCCTAGTTTGAAGCATTAACCCTAATGTAAAACAGTAGTTTGAAACGCTAACCCTAATGTTAAACCCTAATTTGAAACCCTAACCCTAATGTAAAACCCTAGTTTGAAACCCTAACCCTAATGATAAACCCTAGTTTGAAACACTAACCCTAAATTTAAACCCTAGTTTGAAACCCTAACCCTAAATTTAAACCCTATTTTGAAACCCTAACCCTAATGTAAAACCCTAGTTTGTAACCCTAACCCTAATGTAAAATGACTGTTTTGAAACCCTAACCCTAATGTAAAACCCGTGTTTGAAACCCTAACCCTAATGTAAAACCCTAGTTTGAAAACCTAACCCTAATGTAAAACCCTAGTGTGAAACCCTAACCCTAATTTTTAACCCCTGTTTTGAAACACTTACCCTAATGTAAAACCCCTGTTTGAAACCCTAACCCTAATGTAAAACCCTAGTTTGAAACCTAAGCCTTATTTGAAACCCTAGTTTGAAACCCTAACCCTAATGTAAAACCCTAGTTTGTAACCCTAACCCTAATGTAAAATGACTGTTTTGAAACCCTAACCCTAATGTAAAACCCTTGTTTGAAACCCTAACCCTAATGTAAAACCCTAGTTTGAAACCCTAATCCTAATGTTAAACCCTAGTTTGTAACCCTAACCCTAATGTAAAACCCTAGTTTGAAACCCTAACCCTAATGTTAAAACCTAGTTTGAAACCCTAACCCTAATGTAAAACCCTTGTTTGAAACCCTAACCCTAATGTAAAACCCTAGTTTGAAACCCTAAACCTAATGTAAAACCCTAGTTTGCAACCCTAACCCAAATGTAAAACCCTAGTTTGAAAACCTAACACTAATGTAAAACCGTAGTTTGAAACCCTAACCCTAATGTAAAACCCTAGTTTGAAGCATTAACCCTAATGTAAAACCCTAGTTTGAAGCACTAACCCTAATGTAAAACACTAGTTTGAAACGCTATCCCTAATGTAAAACCCTAGTTTGAAACCCCAAATCTAATTTGAAACCATAGTTTAAAACCCTAACCCTAATGTAAAACCCTAGTTTGAAGCATTAACCCTAATGTAAAACAGTAGTTTGAAACGCTAACCCTAATGTTAAACCCTAATTTGAAACCCTAACCCTAATGTAAAACCCTGGTTTGAAACCCTAACCCTAATGATAAACCCTAGTTTGAAACACTAACCCTAAATTTAAACCCTAGTTTGAAACCCTAACCCTAAATTTAAACCCTATTTTGAAACCCTAACCCTAATGTAAAACCCTATTTTGAAACCCTAACCCTAATGTAAAACCCTAGTTTGAAACCCTAACCCTAATGATAAACCCTAGTTTGAAACCCTAACCCTAATGCAAAACCCTAGTTTGAAACCCTAACCCTAATGTAAAACCCTTGTTTGTAACCCTAACCCAAATGTAAAACCCTAGTTTGAAACCCAACCCTAATGTAAAACCCTAGTTTGAAGCATTAACCCTAATGTAAAACACTAGTTTGAAACCCTAACCCTAATTATAAGCCCTAGTTTGAAACCCTAACCCTAATGATAAACCCTAGTTTGAAACCCTAACCCTAAATTGAAACCCTAGTTTGAAACCCTAACCCTAATGTAAAACTCTAGTTTGAAACCCTAACCCTAATGTAAAACCCTAGTTTGAAGCATTAACCCTAATGTAAAACCCTAGTTTGTAACCCTAACCCTAATGTAAAACCTTAGTGTGAAACCCTAACCCTAATTTGAAACCCTAGTTTGAAACCCTAACCCTAATGTAAAACCCTAGTTTGAAACCCTAACCCTAATGTAAAACCCTAGTTTGTAACCCTAACCCTAATGTAAAATGACTGTTTTGAAACCCTAACCCTAATGTAAAACCCTTGTTTGAAACCCTAACCCTAATGTAAAACCCTAGTTTGAAAACCTAACCCTAATGTAAAACCCTAGTGTGAAACCCTAACCCTAATTTTTAACCCCTGTTTTGAAACACTTACCCTAATGTAAAACCCCTGTTTGAAACCCTAACCCTAATGTAAAACCCTAGTTTGAAACCCTAAGCCTTATTTGAAACCCTAGTTTGAAACCCTAACCCTAATGTAAAACCCTAGTTTGAAACCCTAACCCTAATGTAAAACCCTAGTTTGTAACCCTAACCCTAATGTAAAATGACTGTTTTGAAACCCTAACCCTAATGTAAAACCCTTGTTTGAAACCCTAACCCTAATGTAAAACCCTAGTTTGAAACCCTAATCCTAATGTTAAACCCTAGTTTGTAACCCTAACCCTAATGTAAAACCCTAGTTTGAAACCCTAACCCTAATGTTAAACCCTAGATTGAAACCCTAACCCTAATGTAAAACCCTTGTTTGAAACCCTAACCCTAATATAAAACCCTAGTTTGAAACCCTAAACCTAATGTAAAACCCTAGTTTGTAACCCTAACCCAAATGTAAAACCCTATTTTGAAAACCTAACACTAATGTAAAACCCTAGTTTGAAACCCTAACCCTAATGTAAAACCCTAGTTTGAAGCATTAACCCTAATGTAAAACCCTAGTTTGAAGCACTAACCCTAATGTAAAAAACTAGTTTGAAACGCTAACCCTAATGTAAAACCCTAGTTTGAAACCCCAAATCTAATTTGAAACCATAGTTTAAAACCCTAACCCTAATGTAAAACCCTAGTTTGAAGCATTAACCCTAATGTAAAACACTAGTTTGAAACGCTAACCCTAATGTTAAACCCTAATTTGAAACCCTAACCCTAATGTAAAACCCTAGTTTGAAACCTTAACCCTAATGATAAACCCTAGTTTGAAAAACTAACCCTAAATTTAAACCCTAGTTTGAAACCCTAACCCTAAATTTAAACCCTATTTTGAAACCCTAACCCTAATGTAAAACCCTATTTTGAAACCCTAACCCTAATGTAAAACCCTAGTTTGAAGCATTAACCCTAATGTAAAACCCTAGTTTGAAGCACTAACCCTAATGTAAAAAACTAGTTTGAAACGCTAACCCTAATGTAAAACCCTAGTTTGAAACCCCAAATCTAATTTGAAACCATAGTTTAAAACCCTAACCCTAATGTAAAACCCTAGTTTGAAGCATTAACCCTAATGTAAAACACTAGTTTGAAACCCTAACCCTAAATTTAAACCCTATTTTGAAACCCTAACCCTAATGTAAAACCCTATTTTGAAACCCTAACCCTAATGTAAAACCCTAGTTTGAAACCCTAACCCTAATGTAAAACCCTAGTTTGAAACCCCAAACCTAATTTGAAACCATAGTTTGAAACCCTAACCCTAATGTAAAACCCTAGTTTGTAACCCTAATCCTAATGTAAAACCTCAATTTGAAACCCAAACCCTAATTTGAAACCCTAGTTTGAAACCCTAAACCTAATGTAAAACCCAAGTTTGAAACCCTAACCCTAATTTAAAACCCCTGTTTTGAAACCCTAACCCTAATGTAAAACCCTTGTTTGAAACCCTAACCCTAATGTAAAACCCTTGTTTGAAACCCTAACCCTAATTTGAAACCCTAGTTTGAAACCCTAACCCTAATATAAAACCCTAGTTTGAAACCCTAACCCTAATTAGAAACCCTAGTTTGAAACCCTAACCCTAATGTAAAACCCTAGTTTGAAACCCTAACCCTAATGATAAACCCTAGTTTAAAACCCTAACCCTAATTAGAAAGCCTAGTTTGAAACCCTAACCGTAATGTAAAACCCTAGTTTGAAACGCTAACCCTAATGATAAACCCTAGTTTGAAACCCTAACCCTAAATTTAAACCCTAGTTTGAAACCCTAACCCTAAGGTAAAACCCTAGTTTGAAAACCTAACCCTAATGTAAAACCCTAGTTTGTATCCCTAACCCTAATGTAAAACCATAGTTTGAAACCCTAACCCTAATTTAAAACCCTAGTTTGAAACCCTATCCCTAATGTAAAACCCTAGTTTGAAGCACTAACCCTAAATTATAACCCTAGTTTGAAACTCTTACCCTAATGTAAAACCCCAGTTTGAAACCCTAACCGCAATGTAAAACCCTAGTTTGTAACCCTAACCCTAATATTAAACCCTAGTTTGAAACCCTAACCCTAATGTAAAACCCTAGTTTGAAACCCTAACCCTAATGATAAACCCTAGTTTGAAACCCTAACCCTAATGCAAAACCCTAGTTTGAAACCCTAACCCTAATGTAAAACCCTTGTTTGTAACCCTAACCCAAATGTAAAACCCTAGTTTGAAACCCAACCCTAATGTAAAACCCTAGTTTGAAGCATTAACCCTAATGTAAAACACTAGTTTGAAACCCTATTCCTAATTATAAGCCCTAGTTTGAAACCCTAACCCTAATGATAAACCCTAGTTTGAAACCCTAACCCTAAATTGAAACCCTTGTTTGAAACCCTAACCCTAATGTAAAACCCTAGTTTGAAACCCTAACCCTAATGTAAAACCCTAGTTTGTAACCCTAACCCTAATGATAAACCCTAGTTTGAAACACTAACCCTAAATTTAAACCATAGTTTGAAACCCTAACCCTAAGGTAAAACCCTAGTTTGAAACCCTAACCCTAATGTAAAACCCTAGTTTGTAACCCTAACCCTAATGTAAAACCATAGTTTGAAACCCTAACCCTAATGTAAAACCCTAGTTTGAAACCCTAACCCTAATGTAAAACCCTAGTTTGTAACCCTAACTCTAATGTAAAACCCTAGTTTGAAACCCTAACCCTAATGTAAAACCCTAGTTTGAAACCCTAACCCTAATGTAAAACCCTTGTTTGAAACCCTAACCCTAATGTAAAACCCTTGTTTGAAACCCTAACCCTAATTTTAAACCCGAGTTTGAAACCCTAACCCTAACCCTAACCCTAACCCTAACCCTAACCAAACCCTAGTTTGTAACCCTAACCCTAATGTAAAACCCTTGTTTGAAACCCTAACCCTAATGTAAAACCCTAGTTTGTAACCCTAACCCTAATGTAAAATGACTGTTTTGAAACCCTAACCCTAATTTAAAACCCTTGTTTGAAACTCTAACCCTAATGTAAAACCCTAGTTTGAAACCCTAATCCTAATTTTAAACCCTAGTTTGTAACCCTAACCCTAATGTTAAACCCTAGTTTGAAACCCTAACCCTAATGTAAAACCCTAGTTTGTAACCCTAACTCTAAGGTAAAACCCTATTTTGAAACCCTTACCCTAATGTAAAACCCTAGTTTGAAACCCTAACCCTAATGTAAAACCCTTGTTTGAAACCCTAACCCTAATTTTAAACCCGAGTTTGAAACCCTAACCCTAATGTAAAACCCTAGTTTGTAACCCTAACCCTAATGTAAAACCCTTGTTTGAAACCCTAACCCTAATGTAAAACCCTAGTTTGAAACCCTAAGCCTAATTTGAAACCCTAGTTTGAAACCCTAACCCTAATGTAAAACCCTAGTTTGTAACCCTAACCCAAATGTAAAACCCTAGTTTGAAACCCCAAATCTAATTTGAAACCATAGTTTAAAACCCTAACCCTAATGTAAAACCCTAGTTTGAAGCATTAACCCTAATGTAAAACACTAGTTTGAAACGCTAACCCTAATGTTAAACCCTAATTTGAAACCCTAACCCTAATGTAAAACCCTAGTTTGAAACCCTAACCCTAATGATAAACCCTAGTTTGAAATACTAACCCTAAATTTAAACCCTACTTTGAAACCCTAACCCTAAGGTAAAACCCTAGTTTGTAACCCTAACCCTAATGTAAAACCATAGTTTGAAACCCTAACCCTAATGTAAAACCCTAGTTTGAAACCCTAACCCTAATGTAAAACCCTAGTTTGTAACCCTAACTCTAATGTAAAACCCTAGTTTGAAGCAATAACCCTAAATTATAACCCTAGTTTGAAACTCTTACCCTAATGTAAAACCCTAGTTTGAAACCCTAACCGTAATGTAAAACCCTAGTTTGTAACCCTAACCCTAATGTTAAACCCTAGTTTGAAACCCTAACCCTAAGGTAAAACCCTAGTTTGAAACCCTAACCCTAATGATAAACCCTAGTTTGAAACCCTAACCCTAATGCAAAACCCTAGTTTGAAACCCTAACCCTAATGTAAAACCCTTGTTTGTAACCCTAACCCAAATGTAAAGCCCTAGTTTGAAACCCAACCCTAATGTAAAACCCTAGTTTGAAGCATTAACCCTAATGTAAAACACTAGTTTGAAACCCTAACCCTAATTATAAGCCCTAGTTTGAAACCCTAACCCTAATGTAAAACCCTAGTTTGAAACCCTAACCCTAACGATAAACCCTAGTTTGAAACCCTAACCCTAAATTGAAACCCTAGTTTGAAACCCTAACCCTAATTTAAAACCCTAGTTTGAAACCCTAACTCTAATGTAAAACCCTAGTTTGTAACCCTAACCCTAATGTAAAACCCTAGTTTGAAACCCTAAACCTAATGTAAAACCCTAGTTTGAAACCCTAACCCTAATGTAAAACCATAGTTTGAAGCATTAACCCTAATGTAAAACCCTAGTTTGTAACCCTAACCCTAATGTAAAATGACTAATTTGAAACCCTAACCCTAATTTAAAACCCTTGTTTGAAACTCTAACCCTAATGTAAAACCCTAGTTTGAAACCCTAATCCTAATTTTAAACCCTAGTTTGTAACCCTAACCCTAATGTAAAACCCTAGTTTGAAACCCTAACCATAATGTTAAACCCTAGTTTGAAACCCTAACCCTAATGTAAAACCCTTGTTTGAAACCCTAACCCTAATGTAAAACCCTAGTTTGAAACCCTAAGCCTAATTTGAAACCCTAGTTTGAAACCCTAACCCTAATGTAAAACCCTAGTTTGTAACCCTAACCCAAATGTAAAACCCTAGTTTGAAACCCTAACCCTAATGTAAAACCCTATTTTGAAACCCTAACCCTAATGTAAAACCATAGTTTGAAGCATTAACCCTAATGTAAAACCCTAGTTTGAAGCACTAACCCTAATGTAAAACACTAGTTTGAAACGCTAACCCTAATGCAAAACCCTAGTTTGAAACCCCAAATCTAATTTGAAACCATAGTTTAAAACCCTAACCCTAATGTAAAACCCTAGTTTGAAGCATTAACCCTAATGTAAAACACTAGTTTGAAACGCTAACCCTAATGTTAAACCCTAATTTGAAACCCTAACCCTAATGTAAAACCCTAGTTTGAAACCCTAACCCTAATGATAAACCCTAGTTTGAAATACTAACCCTAAATTTAAACCCTACTTTGAAACCCTAACCCTAAGGTAAAACCCTAGTTTGTAACCCTAACCCTAATGTAAAACCATAGTTTGAAACCCAAACCCTAATGTAAAACCCTAGTTTGAAACCCTAACCCTAATGATAAACCCTAGTTTGAAACACTAACCCTAAATTTAAACCATAGTTTGAAACCCTAACCCTAAGGTAAAACCCTAGTTTGAAACCCTAACCCTAATGTAAAACCCTAGTTTGAAACCCTAACCCTAATGTAAAACCCTAGTTTGAAACCCTAACCCTAATGTAAAACCCTAGTTTGTAACCCTAACTCTAATGTAAAACCCTAGTTTGAAACCCTAACCCTAATGTAAAACCCTAGTTTGAAACCCTAACCCTAATGTAAAACCCTTGTTTGAAACCCTAACCCTAATTTTAAACCCGAGTTTGAAACCCTAACCCTAACCCTAACCCTAACCCTAACCAAACCCTAGTTTGTAACCCTAACCCTAATGTAAAACCCTTGTTTGAAACCCTAACCCTAATGTAAAACCCTAGTTTGAAACCCTAAGCCTAATTTGAAACCCTAGTTTGAAACCCTAACCCAAATGTAAAACCCTAGTTTGAAACCCTAACCCTAATGTAAAACCCTAGTTTGTAACCCTAACCCTAATGTAAAATGACTGTTTTGAAACCCTAACCCTAATTTAAAACCCTTGTTTGAAACTCTAACCCTAATGTAAAACCCTAGTTTGAAACCCTAATCCTAATTTTAAACCCTAGTTTGTAACCCTAACCCTAATGTTAAACCCTAGTTTGAAACCCTAACCCTAATGTAAAACCCTTGTTTGAAACCCTAACCCTAATGTAAAACCCTAGTTTGAAACCCTAAACCTAATTTGAAACCCTAGTTTGAAACCCTAACCCTAATGTTAAACCCTAGTTTGTAACCCTAACCCAAATGTAAAACCCTAGTTTGAAACCCTAACCCTAATGTAAAACCCTATTTTGAAACCCTAACCCTAATGTAAAACCATAGTTTGAAGCATTAACCCTAATGTAAAACCCTAGTTTGTAACCCTAACCCTAATGTAAAATGACTGTTTTGAAACCCTAACCCTAATTTAAAACCCTTGTTTGAAACTCTAACCCTAATGTAAAACCCTAGTTTGAAACCCTAATCCTAATTTTAAACCCTAGTTTGTAACCCTAACCCTAATGTAAAACCCTAGTTTGAAACCCTAACCATAATGTTAAACCCTAGTTTGAAACCCTAACCCTAATGTAAAACCCTTGTTTGAAACCCTAACCCTAATGTAAAACCCTAGTTTGAAACCCTAAGCCTAATTTGAAACCCTAGTTTGAAACCCTAACCCTAATGTAAAACCCTAGTTTGTAACCCTAACCCAAATGTAAAACCCTAGTTTGAAACCCTAACCCTAATGTAAAACCCTATTTTGAAACCCTAACCCTAATGTAAAACCATAGTTTGAAGCATTAACCCTAATGTAAAACCCTAGTTTGAAGCACTAACCCTAATGTAAAACACTAGTTTGAAACGCTAACCCTAATGCAAAACCCTAGTTTGAAACCCCAAATCTAATTTGAAACCATAGTTTAAAACCCTAACCCTAATGTAAAACCCTAGTTTGAAGCATTAACCCTAATGTAAAACACTAGTTTGAAACGCTAACCCTAATGTTAAACCCTAATTTGAAACCCTAACCCTAATGTAAAACCCTAGTTTGAAACCCTAACCCTAATGATAAACCCTAGTTTGAAATACTAACCCTAAATTTAAACCCTACTTTGAAACCCTAACCCTAAGGTAAAACCCTAGTTTGTAACCCTAACCCTAATGTAAAACCATAGTTTGAAACCCTAACCCTAATGTAAAACCCTAGTTTGAAACCCTAACCCTAATGTAAAACCCTAGTTTGTAACCCTAACTCTAATGTAAAACCCTAGTTTGAAGCAATAACCCTAAATTATAACCCTAGTTTGAAACTCTTACCCTAATGTAAAACCCTAGTTTGAAACCCTAACCGTAATGTAAACCCTAGTTTGTAACCCTAACCCTAATGTTAAACCCTAGTTTGAAACCCTAACCCTAAGGTAAAACCCTAGTTTGAAACCCTAACCCTAATGATAAACCCTAGTTTGAAACCCTAACCCTAATGCAAAACCCTAGTTTGAAACCCTAACCCTAATGTAAAACCCTTGTTTGTAACCCTAACCCAAATGTAAAGCCCTAGTTTGAAACCCAACCCTAATGTAAAACCCTAGTTTGAAGCATTAACCCTAATGTAAAACACTAGTTTGAAACCCTAACCCTAATTATAAGCCCTAGTTTGAAACCCTAACCCTAATGTAAAACCCTAGTTTGAAACCCTAACCCTAACGATAAACCCTAGTTTGAAACCCTAACCCTAAATTGAAACCCTAGTTTGAAACCCTAACCCTAATTTAAAACCCTAGTTTGAAACCCTAACTCTAATGTAAAACCCTAGTTTGTAACCCTAACCCTAATGTAAAACCCTAGTTTGAAACCCTAAACCTAATGTAAAACCCTAGTTTGAAACCCTAACCCTAATGTAAAACCCTTGTTTGAAACCCTAACCCTAAAACAAAACCCTAGATTGAAACCCTAAGCCTAATTTGAAACCCTAGTTTGAAACCCTTACCCTAATATGAATCCCTAGTTTGAAAACCTAACCCTAATTAGAAACCCTAGTTTGAAACCCTAACCCTAATGTAAAACCCTAGTTTGTAACCCTAACCCTAATGTAAAATGACTGTTTTGAAACCCTAACCCTATTGTAAAACCCTTGTTTGATACCCTAACCCTAATGTAAAACCCTAGTTTGAAAACCTAACCCTAATGTAAAACCTAATGATAAACCCTAGTTTGAAATACTAACCCTAAATTTAAACCCTACTTTGAAACCCTAACCCTAAGGTAAAACCCTAGTTTGTAACCCTAACCCTAATGTAAAACCATAGTTTGAAACCCTAACCCTAATGTAAAACCCTAGTTTGAAACCCTAACCCTAATGATAAACCCTAGTTTGAAACACTAACCCTAAATTTAAACCATAGTTTGAAACCCTAACCCTAAGGTAAAACCCTAGTTTGAAACCCTAACCCTAATGTAAAACCCTAGTTTGAAACCCTAACCCTAATGTAAAACCCTAGTTTGAAACCCTAACCCTAATGTAAAACCCTAGTTTGTAACCCTAACTCTAATGTAAAACCCTAGTTTGAAACCCTAACCCTAATGTAAAACCCTAGTTTGAAACCCTAACCCTAATGTAAAACCCTTGTTTGAAACCCTAACCCTAATTTTAAACCCGAGTTTGAAACCCTAACCCTAACCCTAACCCTAACCCTAACCAAACCCTAGTTTGTAACCCTAACCCTAATGTAAAACCCTTGTTTGAAACCCTAACCCTAATGTAAAACCCTAGTTTGAAACCCTAAGCCTAATTTGAAACCCTAGTTTGAAACCCTAACCCAAATGTAAAACCCTAGTTTGAAACCCTAACCCTAATGTAAAACCCTAGTTTGTAACCCTAACCCTAATGTAAAATGACTGTTTTGAAACCCTAACCCTAATTTAAAACCCTTGTTTGAAACTCTAACCCTAATGTAAAACCCTAGTTTGAAACCCTAATCCTAATTTTAAACCCTAGTTTGTAACCCTAACCCTAATGTTAAACCCTAGTTTGAAACCCTAACCCTAATGTAAAACCCTTGTTTGAAACCCTAACCCTAATGTAAAACCCTAGTTTGAAACCCTAAGCCTAATTTGAAACCCTAGTTTGAAACCCTAACCCTAATGTTAAACCCTAGTTTGTAACCCTAACCCAAATGTAAAACCCTAGTTTGAAACCCTAACCCTAATGTAAAACCCTATTTTGAAACCCTAACCCTAATGTAAAACCATAGTTTGAAGCATTAACCCTAATGTAAAACCCTAGTTTGTAACCCTAACCCTAATGTAAAATGACTGTTTTGAAACCCTAACCCTAATTTAAAACCCTTGTTTGAAACTCTAACCCTAATGTAAAACCCTAGTTTGAAACCCTAATCCTAATTTTAAACCCTAGTTTGTAACCCTAACCCTAATGTAAAACCCTAGTTTGAAACCCTAACCATAATGTTAAACCCTAGTTTGAAACCCTAACCCTAATGTAAAACCCTTGTTTGAAACCCTAACCCTAATGTAAAACCCTAGTTTGAAACCCTAAGCCTAATTTGAAACCCTAGTTTGAAACCCTAACCCTAATGTAAAACCCTAGTTTGTAACCCTAACCCAAATGTAAAACCCTAGTTTGAAACCCTAACCCTAATGTAAAACCCTATTTTGAAACCCTAACCCTAATGTAAAACCATAGTTTGAAGCATTAACCCTAATGTAAAACCCTAGTTTGAAGCACTAACCCTAATGTAAAACACTAGTTTGAAACGCTAACCCTAATGCAAAACCCTAGTTTGAAACCCCAAATCTAATTTGAAACCATAGTTTAAAACCCTAACCCTAATGTAAAACCCTAGTTTGAAGCATTAACCCTAATGTAAAACACTAGTTTGAAACGCTAACCCTAATGTTAAACCCTAATTTGAAACCCTAACCCTAATGTAAAACCCTAGTTTGAAACCCTAACCCTAATGATAAACCCTAGTTTGAAATACTAACCCTAAATTTAAACCCTACTTTGAAACCCTAACCCTAAGGTAAAACCCTAGTTTGTAACCCTAACCCTAATGTAAAACCATAGTTTGAAACCCTAACCCTAATGTAAAACCCTAGTTTGAAACCCTAACCCTAATGTAAAACCCTAGTTTGTAACCCTAACTCTAATGTAAAACCCTAGTTTGAAGCAATAACCCTAAATTATAACCCTAGTTTGAAACTCTTACCCTAATGTAAAACCCTAGTTTGAAACCCTAACCGTAATGTAAAACCCTAGTTTGTAACCCTAACCCTAATGTTAAACCCTAGTTTGAAACCCTAACCCTAAGGTAAAACCCTAGTTTGAAACCCTAACCCTAATGATAAACCCTAGTTTGAAACCCTAACCCTAATGCAAAACCCTAGTTTGAAACCCTAACCCTAATGTAAAACCCTTGTTTGTAACCCTAACCCAAATGTAAAGCCCTAGTTTGAAACCCAACCCTAATGTAAAACCCTAGTTTGAAGCATTAACCCTAATGTAAAACACTAGTTTGAAACCCTAACCCTAATTATAAGCCCTAGTTTGAAACCCTAACCCTAATGTAAAACCCTAGTTTGAAACCCTAACCCTAACGATAAACCCTAGTTTGAAACCCTAACCCTAAATTGAAACCCTAGTTTGAAACCCTAACCCTAATTTAAAACCCTAGTTTGAAACCCTAACTCTAATGTAAAACCCTAGTTTGTAACCCTAACCCTAATGTAAAACCCTAGTTTGAAACCCTAAACCTAATGTAAAACCCTAGTTTGAAACCCTAACCCTAATGTAAAACCCTTGTTTGAAACCCTAACCCTAAAACAAAACCCTAGATTGAAACCCTAAGCCTAATTTGAAACCCTAGTTTGAAACCCTTACCCTAATATGAATCCCTAGTTTGAAAACCTAACCCTAATTAGAAACCCTAGTTTGAAACCCTAACCCTAATGTAAAACCCTAGTTTGTAACCCTAACCCTAATGTAAAATGACTGTTTTGAAACCCTAACCCTATTGTAAAACCCTTGTTTGATACCCTAACCCTAATGTAAAACCCTAGTTTGAAAACCTAACCCTAATGTAAAACCCAAGTGTGAAACCCTAACCCTAATTTTTAACCACTGTTTTTAAACCCTAACCCTAATGTAAAACCCTAGTTTGAAACCCTAAACCTAATGTAAAACCCTAGTTTGAAACCCTAACCCTAATGTAAAACCCTAGTTTGAAACCCTAACCCTAATGTAAAACCCTAGTTTGTAACCCTAACCCTAATGTAAAATGACTGTTTTGAAACCCTAACCCTAATGTAAAACCCTTGTTTGAAACCCTAACCCTAATGTAAAACCCTAGTTTGAAACCCTAAGCCTAATTTGAAACCCTAGTTTGAAACCCTAACCCTAATTTAAAACCCTAGTTTGAAACCCTAACCCTAATGTAAAACCCTAGTTTGTAACCCTAACCCTAATGTAAAATGACTGTTTTGAAACCCTAACCCTAATGTAAAACCCTTGTTTGAAACTCTAACCCTAATGTAAAACCCTAGTTTGAAACCCTAATCCTAAATTTAAACCCTAGTTTGTAACCCTAACCCTAATTTAAAACCCTAGTTTGAAACCCTAACCCTAATGTAAAACCCTAGTTTGAAACCCTAAGCCTAATTTGAAACCCTAGTTTGAAAACCTAACCCTAATGTAAAACCCTAGTTTGTAACCCTAACCCAAATGTAAAACCCTAGTTTGAAACCCTAACCCCTAATGTAAAACCCTAGTTTGAAACCCTAACCCTAATGTAAAACCATAGTTTGAAGCATTAACCCTAATGTAAATCCCTAGTTTGAAGCACTAACCCTAATGTAAAACACTAGTTTGAAATGCTAACCCTAATGTAAAACCCTAGTTTGAAACCCCAAATCTAATTTGAAACCATAGTTTAAAACCCTAACCCTAATGTAAAACCCTAGTTTGAAGCATAAACCCTAATGTAAAACACTAGTTTGAAATGCTAACCCTAATGTTAAACCCTAATTTGAAACCCTAACCCTAATGTAAAACCCTAGTTTGTAACCCTAACCCTAATGATAAACCCTAGTTTGAAACACTAACCCTAAATTTAAACCATAGTTTGAAACCCTAACCCTAAGGTAAAACCCTAGTTTGAAACCCTAACCCTAATGTAAAATCCTAGTTTGTAACCCTAACCCTAATGTAAAACCATAGTTCGAAACCCTAACCCTAATGTAAAACCCTAGTTTGAAACCCTAACCCTAATGTAAAACCCTAGTTTGTAACCCTAACTCTAATGTAAAACCCTAGTTTGAAACCCTAACCCTAATTTTAAACCCGAGTTTGAAACCCTAACCCTAATGTAAAACCCTTGTTTGAAACCCTAACCCTAATTTTAAACCCGAGTTTGAAACCCTAACCCTAATGTTAAACCCTAGTTTGAAACCCTAACCCTATGTAAAACCCTAGTTTGAAACCCCAAATCTAATTTGAAACCATAGTTTAAAACACCTAACCCTAATGTAAAACCCTAGTTTGAAGCATTAACCCTAATGTAAAACACTAGTTTGAAACGCTAACCCTAATGTTAAACCCTAGTTTGAAACCCTAACCCTAATGTAAAACCCTAGTTTGAAACCCTAACCCTAAATTTAAACCCTAGTTTGAAACCCTAACCCTAATGTAAAACCCTAGTTTGAAACCCTAACCCTAATGTAAAACCCTAGTTTGTAACCCTAACTCTAATGTAAAACCCTAGTTTGAAACCCTAACCCTAATGTAAAACCCTAGTTTGAAACCCTAACCCTAATGTAAAACCCTTGTTTGAAACCCTAACCCTAATTTTAAACCCGAGTTTGAAACCCTAAACCTAATGTAAAACCCTAGTTTGAAACCCTAACCCTGATGTAAAACCCCTTGTTTGTAACCCTAACCCTAATTTGAAACCCTAGTTTGAAACCCTAACCCTAATGTTAAACCCTAGTTTGAAACCCTAACCCTAATGTAAAACCCTAGTTTGAAACCCTAACCCTAATTTGAAACCCTAGTTTGAAACCCTAACCCTAATTTAAAACCCCTTGTTTGTAACCCTAACCCTAATTTGAAACCCTAGTTTGAAACCCTAACCCTATTGTTAAACCCTAGTTTGAAACCCTAACCCTAATGTAAAACCCGTGTTTGAAACCCTAACCCTAATGTAAAACCCTAGTTTGAAACCCTAACCCTAATGTTAAACCCTAGTTTGAAACCCTAACCCTAATGTAAAACCCTAGTTTGAAACCCTAACCCTAATGATAAACCCTAGTTTGAAACCCTAACCCTAAATTGAAACCCTAGTTTGAAACCCTAACCCTAATGTAAAACCCTAGTTTGAAACCCTAACCCTAATGTAAAACCCTAGTTTGAAACCCTAACCCTAATGTAAAACCATAGTTTGAAGCACTAACCCTAATGTAAAACACTAGTTTGAAACGCTAACCCTAATGTAAAACCCTAGTTTGAAGCATTAACCCTAATGTTAAACCCTAGTTTGAAACCCTAACACTAAATTGAAACCCCAGTTTGAAACCCTAACACTAATATAAAACCCTAGTTTGTAACCCTAACCCTAATATAAAACCTTAGTGTGAAACCCTAACCCTAATGTAAAACCCTAGTTTGAAACCCTAACCCTAATGTAAAACCCTAGTTTGAAACCCTAACCCTAATTTGAAACCCTAGTTTGAAACCCTAACCCTAATGTAAAACCCTAGTTTGAAACCCTAACCCTAACGTTAAACCCTAGTTTGAAACCCTACCCGTAATGTAAAACCCTAGTTTGAAACCCTACCCCTAATTTGAAACCCGAGTTTGAAACCCTAGCGCTAATGTAAAACCCTAGTTTGCAACCCTAACCCTAATTTGAAACCCTAGTTTGAAACCCTAACCCTAATGTTAAACCCTATTTTGAAACCCTAACCCTAATGTAAAACCCTATTTTGAAACCCTAACCCTAATGTAAAACCCTAGTTTGAAACCCTAACCCTAATGTAAAACCCTAGTTTGAAACCCCAAACCTAATTTGAAACCATAGTTTGAAACCCTAACCCTAATGTAAAACCCTAGTTTGTAACCCTAATCCTAATGTAAAACCTCAATTTGAAGCCCAAACCCTAATTTGAAACCCTAGTTTGAAACCATAACCCTAAATTTAAACCCTAGTTTGAAACCCTAACCCTAATATAAAACCCTTGTTTGAAACCCTAACCCTAATGATAAACCCTAGTTTGAAACCCTAACCCTAATGCAAAACCCTAGTTTGAAACCCTAACCCTAATGTAAAACCCTTGTTTGTAACCCTAACCCAAATGTAAAACCCTAGTTTGAAACCCAACCCTAATGTAAAACCCTAGTTTGAATCATTAACCCTAATGTAAAACACTAGTTTGAAACCCTAACCCTAATTATAAGCCCTAGTTTGAAACCCTAACCCTAATGTAAAACCCTAGTTTGAAACCCTAACCCTAATGATAAACCCTAGTTTGAAACCCTAGCCCTAAATTGCAACCCTAGTTTGAAACCCTAACCCTAATGTAAAACCCTAGTTTGAAACCCTAACCCTAATGTAAAACCCTAGTTTGAAGCATTAACCCTAATGTAAAACCCTAGTTTGTAACCCTAACCCTAATGTAAAACCTTAGTGTGAAACCCTAACCCTAAATTGAAACCCTAGTTTGAAACCCTAACCCTAATGTAAAACCCTAGTTTGTAACCCTAACCCTAATGTAAAACCTTAGTGTGAAACCCTAACCCTAATTTGAAACCCTAGTTTGAAACCCTAACCCTAATGTAAAACCCTAGTTTGAAACCCTAACCCTAATGTAAAACCCTAGTTTGTAACCCTAACCCTAATGTAAAATGACTGTTTTGAAACCCTAACCCTAATGTAAAACCCTTGTTTGAAACCCTAACCCTAATGTAAAACCCTAGTTTGAAAACCTAACCCTAATGTAAAACCCTAGTGTGAAACCCTAACCCTAATTTTTAACCCCTGTTTTGAAACACTTACCCTAATGTAAAACCCCTGTTTGAAACCCTAACCCTAATGTAAAACCCTAGTTTGAAACCCTAAGCCTTATTTGAAACCCTAGTTTGAAACCCTAACCCTAATGTAAAACCCTAGTTTGAAACCCTAACCCTAATGTAAAACCCTAGTTTGTAACCCTAACCCTAATGTAAAATGACTGTTTTGAAACCCTAACCCTAATGTAAAACCCTTGTTTGAAACCCTAACCCTAATGTAAAACCCTAGTTTGAAACCCTAATCCTAATGTTAAACCCTAGTTTGTAACCCTAACCCTAATGTAAAACCCTAGTTTGAAACCCTAACCCTAATGTTAAACCCTAGATTGAAACCCTAACCCTAATGTAAAACCCTTGTTTGAAACCCTAACCCTAATATAAAACCCTAGTTTGAAACCCTAAACCTAATGTAAAACCCTAGTTTGTAACCCTAACCCAAATGTAAAACCCTATTTTGAAAACCTAACACTAATGTAAAACCCTAGTTTGAAACCCTAACCCTAATGTAAAACCCTAGTTTGAAGCATTAACCCTAATGTAAAACAGTAGTTTGAAACGCTAACCCTAATGTTAAACCCTAATTTGAAACCCTAACCCTAATGTAAAACCCTAGTTTGAAACCCTAACCCTAATGATAAACCCTAGTTTGAAACACTAACCCTAAATTTAAACCCTAGTTTGAAACCCTAACCCTAAATTTAAACCCTATTTTGAAACCCTAACCCTAATGTAAAACCCTAGTTTGTAACCCTAACCCTAATGTAAAATGACTGTTTTGAAACCCTAACCCTAATGTAAAACCCGTGTTTGAAACCCTAACCCTAATGTAAAACCCTAGTTTGAAAACCTAACCCTAATGTAAAACCCTAGTGTGAAACCCTAACCCTAATTTTTAACCCCTGTTTTGAAACACTTACCCTAATGTAAAACCCCTGTTTGAAACCCTAACCCTAATGTAAAACCCTAGTTTGAAACCTAAGCCTTATTTGAAACCCTAGTTTGAAACCCTTACCCTAATGTAAAACCCTAGTTTGTAACCCTAACCCTAATGTAAAATGACTGTTTTGAAACCCTAACCCTAATGTAAAACCCTTGTTTGAAACCCTAACCCTAATGTAAAACCCTAGTTTGAAACCCTAATCCTAATGTTAAACCCTAGTTTGTAACCCTAACCCTAATGTAAAACCCTAGTTTGAAACCCTAACCCTAATGTTAAAACCTAGTTTGAAACCCTAACCCTAATGTAAAACCCTTGTTTGAAACCCTAACCCTAATGTAAAACCCTAGTTTGAAACCCTAAACCTAATGTAAAACCCTAGTTTGCAACCCTAACCCAAATGTAAAACCCTAGTTTGAAAACCTAACACTAATGTAAAACCCTAGTTTGAAACCCTAACCCTAATGTAAAACCCTAGTTTGAAGCATTAACCCTAATGTAAAACCCTAGTATGAAGCACTAACCCTAATGTAAAACACTAGTTTGAAACGCTAACCCTAATGTAAAACCCTAGTTTGAAACCCCAAATCTAATTTGAAACCATAGTTTAAAACCCTAACCCTAATGTAAAACCCTAGTTTGAAGCATTAACCCTAATGTAAAACAGTAGTTTGAAACGCTAACCCTAATGTTAAACCCTAATTTGAAACCCTAACCCTAATGTAAAACCCTGGTTTGAAACCCTAACCCTAATGATAAACCCTAGTTTGAAACACTAACCCTAAATTTAAACCCTAGTTTGAAACCCTAACCCTAAATTTAAACCCTATTTTGAAACCCTAACCCTAATGTAAAACCCTATTTTGAAACCCTAACCCTAATGTAAAACCCTAGTTTGAAACCCTAACCCTAATGATAAACCCTAGTTTGAAACCCTAACCCTAATGCAAAACCCTAGTTTGAAACCCTAACCCTAATGTAAAACCCTTGTTTGTAACCCTAACCCAAATGTAAAACCCTAGTTTGAAACCCAACCCTAATGTAAAACCCTAGTTTGAAGCATTAACCCTAATGTAAAACACTAGTTTGAAACCCTAACCCTAATTATAAGCCCTAGTTTGAAACCCTAACCCTAATGATAAACCCTAGTTTGAAACCCTAACCCTAAATTGAAACCCTAGTTTGAAACCCTAACCCTAATGTAAAACTCTAGTTTGAAACCCTAACCCTAATGTAAAACCCTAGTTTGAAGCATTAACCCTAATGTAAAACCCTAGTTTGTAACCCTAACCCTAATGTAAAACCTTAGTGTGAAACCCTAACCCTAAATTGAAACCCTAGTTTGAAACCCTAACCCTAATGTAAAACCCTAGTTTGTAACCCTAACCCTAATGTAAAACCTTAGTGTGAAACCCTAACCCTAATTTGAAACCCTAGTTTGAAACCCTAACCCTAATGTAAAACCCTAGTTTGAAACCCTAACCCTAATGTAAAACCCTAGTTTGTAACCCTAACCCTAATGTAAAATGACTGTTTTGAAACCCTAACCCTAATGTAAAACCCTTGTTTGAAACCCTAACCCTAATGTAAAACCCTAGTTTGAAAACCTAACCCTAATGTAAAACCCTAGTGTGAAACCCTAACCCTAATTTTTAACCCCTGTTTTGAAACACTTACCCTAATGTAAAACCCCTGTTTGAAACCCTAACCCTAATGTAAAACCCTAGTTTGAAACCCTAAGCCTTATTTGAAACCCTAGTTTGAAACCCTAACCCTAATGTAAAACCCTAGTTTGAAACCCTAACCCTAATGTAAAACCCTAGTTTGTAACCCTAACCCTAATGTAAAATGACTGTTTTGAAACCCTAACCCTAATGTAAAACCCTTGTTTGAAACCCTAACCCTAATGTAAAACCCTAGTTTGAAACCCTAATCCTAATGTTAAACCCTAGTTTGTAACCCTAACCCTAATGTAAAACCCTAGTTTGAAACCCTAACCCTAATGTTAAACCCTAGATTGAAACCCTAACCCTAATGTAAAACCCTTGTTTGAAACCCTAACCCTAATATAAAACCCTAGTTTGAAACCCTAAACCTAATGTAAAACCCTAGTTTGTAACCCTAACCCAAATGTAAAACCCTATTTTGAAAACCTAACACTAATGTAAAACCCTAGTTTGAAACCCTAACCCTAATGTAAAACCCTAGTTTGAAGCATTAACCCTAATGTAAAACCCTAGTTTGAAGCACTAACCCTAATGTAAAAAACTAGTTTGAAACGCTAACCCTAATGTAAAACCCTAGTTTGAAACCCCAAATCTAATTTGAAACCATAGTTTAAAACCCCAACCCTAATGTAAAACCCTAGTTTGAAGCATTAACCCTAATGTAAAACACTAGTTTGAAACGCTAACCCTAATGTTAAACCCTAATTTGAAACCCTAACCCTAATGTAAAACCCTAGTTTGAAACCTTAACCCTAATGATAAACCCTAGTTTGAAAAACTAACCCTAAATTTAAACCCTAGTTTGAAACCCTAACCCTAAATTTAAACCCTATTTTGAAACCCTAACCCTAATGTAAAACCCTATTTTGAAACCCTAACCCTAATGTAAAACCCTAGTTTGAAACCCTAACCCTAATGTAAAACCCTAGTTTGAAACCCCAAACCTAATTTGAAACCATAGTTTGAAACCCTAACCCTAATGTAAAACCCTAGTTTGTAACCCTAATCCTAATGTAAAACCTCAATTTGAAACCCAAACCCTAATTTGAAACCCTAGTTTGAAACCCTAAACCTAATGTAAAACCCAAGTTTGAAACCCTAACCCTAATTTAAAACCCCTGTTTTGAAACCCTAACCCTAATGTAAAACCCTTGTTTGAAACCCTAACCCTAATTTGAAACCCTAGTTTGAAACCCTAACCCTAATATAAAACCCTAGTTTGAAACCCAAACCCTAATTAGAAACCCTAGTTTGAAACCCTAACCCTAATGTAAAACCCTAGTTTGAAACCCTAACCCTAATGATAAACCCTAGTTTAAAACCCTAACCCTAATTAGAAAGCCTAGTTTGAAACCCTAACCGTAATGTAAAACCCTAGTTTGAAACGCTAACCCTAATGATAAACCCTAGTTTGAAACCCTAACCCTAAATTTAAACCCTAGTTTGAAACCCTAACCCTAAGGTAAAACCCTAGTTTGAAAACCTAACCCTAATGTAAAACCCTAGTTTGTATCCCTAACCCTAATGTAAAACCATAGTTTGAAACCCTAACCCTAATTTAAAACCCTAGTTTGAAACCCTATCCCTAATGTAAAACCCTAGTTTGAAGCACTAACCCTAAATTATAACCCTAGTTTGAAACTCTTACCCTAATGTAAAACCCCAGTTTGAAACCCTAACCGCAATGTAAAACCCTAGTTTGTAACCCTAACCCTAATGTTAAACCCTAGTTTGAAACCCTAACCCTAATGTAAAACCCTAGTTTGAAACCCTAACCCTAATGATAAACCCTAGTTTGAAACCCTAACCCTAATGCAAAACCCTAGTTTGAAACCCTAACCCTAATGTAAAACCCTTGTTTGTAACCCTAACCCAAATGTAAAACCCTAGTTTGAAACCCAACCCTAATGTAAAACCCTAGTTTGAAGCATTAACCCTAATGTAAAACACTAGTTTGAAACCCTATTCCTAATTATAAGCCCTAGTTTGAAACCCTAACCCTAATGATAAACCCTAGTTTGAAACCCTAACCCTAAATTGAAACCCTTGTTTGAAACCCTAACCCTAATGTAAAACCCTAGTTTGAAACCCTAACCCTAATGTAAAACCCTAGTTTGAAGCATTAACCCTAATGTAAAACCCTAGTTTGTAACCCTAACCCTAATGTAAAACCTTAGTGTGAAACCCTAACCCTAAATTGAAACCCTAGTTTGAAACCCTAGTTTGAAACCCTAACCTTAATGTAAAACCCTAGTTTGTAACCCTAACCCTAATGTAAAACCTTAGTGTGAAACCCTAACCCTAATTTGAAACCCTAGTTTGAAACCCTAACCCTAATGTAAAACCCTAGTTTGAAACCCTAACCCTAATGTAAAACCCTAGTTTGTAACCCTAATCCTAATGTAAAATGACTGTTTTGAAACCCTAACCCTAATGTAAAACCCTTGTTTGAAACCCTAACCCTAATGTAAAACCCTAGTTTGAAAACCTAACCCTAATGTAAAACCCTAGTGTGAAACCCTAACCCTAATTTTTAACCCCTGTTTTGAAACACTTACCCTAATGTAAAACCCCTGTTTGAAACCCTAACCCTAATGTAAAACCCTAGTTTGAAACCTAAGCCTTATTTGAAACCCTAGTTTGAAACCCTAACCCTAATGTAAAACCCTAGTTTGTAACCCTAACCCTAATGTAAAATGACTGTTTTGAAACCCTAACCCTAATGTAAAACCCTTGTTTGAAACCCTAACCCTAATGTAAAACCCTAGTTTGAAACCCTAATCCTAATGTTAAACCCTAGTTTGTAACCCTAACCCTAATGTAAAACCCTAGTTTGAAACCCTAACCCTAATGTTAAAACCTAGTTTGAAACCCTAACCCTAATGTAAAACCCTTGTTTGAAACCCTAACCCTAATGTAAAACCCTAGTTTGAAACCCTAAACCTAATGTAAAACTCTAGTTTGCAACCCTAACCCAAATGTAAAACCCTAGTTTGAAAACCTAACACTAATGTAAAACCCTAGTTTGAAACCCTAACCCTAATGTAAAACCCTAGTTTGAAGCATTAACCCTAATGTAAAACCCTAGTTTGAAGCACTAACCCTAATGTAAAACACTAGTTTGAAACGCTAACCCTAATGTAAAACCCTAGTTTGAAACCCCAAATCTAATTTGAAACCATAGTTTAAAACCCTAACCCTAATGTAAAACCCTAGTTTGAAGCATTAACCCTAATGTAAAACAGTAGTTTGAAACGCTAACCCTAATGTTAAACCCTAATTTGAAACCCTAACCCTAATGTAAAACCCTAGTTTGAAACCCTAACCCTAATGATAAACCCTAGTTTGAAACACTAACCCTAAATTTAAACCCTAGTTTGAAACCCTAACCCTAAATTTAAACCCTATTTTGAAACCCTAACCCTAATTTAAAACCCTAGTTTGTAACCCTAACCCTAATGTAAAATGACTGTTTTGAAACCCTAACCCTAATGTAAAACCCGTGTTTGAAACCCTAACCCTAATGTAAAACCCTAGTTTGAAAACCTAACCCTAATGTAAAACCCTAGTGTGAAACCCTAACCCTAATTTTTAACCCCTGTTTTGAAACACTTACCCTAATGTAAAACCCCTGTTTGAAACCCTAACCCTAATGTAAAACCCTAGTTTGAAACCTAAGCCTTATTTGAAACCCTAGTTTGAAACCCTAACCCTAATGTAAAACCCTAGTTTGTAACCCTAACCCTAATGTAAAATGACTGTTTTGAAACCCTAACCCTAATGTAAAACCCTTGTTTGAAACCCTAACCCTAATGTAAAACCCTAGTTTGAAACCCTAATCCTAATGTTAAACCCTAGTTTGTAACCCTAACCCTAATGTAAAACCCTAGTTTGAAACCCTAACCCTAATGTTAAAACCTAGTTTGAAACCCTAACCCTAATGTAAAACCCTTGTTTGAAACCCTAACCCTAATGTAAAACCCTAGTTTGAAACCCTAAACCTAATGTAAAACCATAGTTTGCAACCCTAACCCAAATGTAAAACCCTAGTTTGAAAACCTAACACTAATGTAAAACCCTAGTTTGAAACCCTAACCCTAATGTAAAACCCTAGTTTGAAGCATTAACCCTAATGTAAAACCCTAGTTTGAAGCACTAACCCTAATGTAAAACACTAGTTTGAAACGCTAACCCTAATGTAAAACCCTAGTTTGAAACCCCAAATCTAATTTGAAACCATAGTTTAAAACCCTAACCCTAATGTAAAACCCTAGTTTGAAGCATTAACCCTAATGTAAAACAGTAGTTTGAAACGCTAACCCTAATGTTAAACCCTAATTTGAAACCCTAACCCTAATGTAAAACCCTAGTTTGAAACCCTAACCCTAATGATAAACCCTA
The DNA here is from genome assembly GCF_051991255.1 of Vanacampus margaritifer. Taxonomy (NCBI): domain Eukaryota; kingdom Metazoa; phylum Chordata; class Actinopteri; order Syngnathiformes; family Syngnathidae; genus Vanacampus; species Vanacampus margaritifer. The sequence goes on along the minus strand of NW_027520736.1, from coordinate 1,114,271 downwards.
GTTTGAAACACTAACCCTAAATTTAAACCCTAGTTTGAAACCCTAACCCTAAATTTAAACCCTATTTTGAAACCCTAACCCTAATGTAAAACCCTATTTTGAAACCCTAACCCTAATGTAAAACCCTAGTTTGAAACCCTAACCCTAATGATAAACCCTAGTTTGAAACCCTAACCCTAATGCAAAACCCTAGTTTGAAACCCTAACCCTAATGTAAAACCCTTGTTTGTAACCCTAACCCAAATGTAAAACCCTAGTTTGAAACCCAACCCTAATGTAAAACCCTAGTTTGAAGCATTAACCCTAATGTAAAACACTAGTTTGAAACCCTAACCCTAATTATAAGCCCTAGTTTGAAACCCTAACCCTAATGATAAACCCTAGTTTGAAACCCTAACCCTAAATTGAAACCCTAGTTTGAAACCCTAACCCTAATGTAAAACCCTAGTTTGAAACCCTAACCCTAATGTAAAACCCTAGTTTGAAGCATTAACCCTAATGTAAAACCCTAGTTTGTAACCCTAACCCTAATGTAAAACCTTAGTGTGAAACCCTAACCCTAAATTGAAACCCTAGTTTGAAACCCTAACCCTAATGTAAAACCCTAGTTTGTAACCCTAACCCTAATGTAAAACCTTAGTGTGAAACCCTAACCCTAATTTGAAACCCTAGTTTGAAACCCTAACCCTAATGTAAAACCCTAGTTTGAAACCCTAACCCTAATGTAAAACCCTAGTTTGTAACCCTAACCCTAATGTAAAATGACTGTTTTGAAACCCTAACCCTAATGTAAAACCCTTGTTTGAAACCCTAACCCTAATGTAAAACCCTAGTTTGAAAACCTAACCCTAATGTAAAACCCTAGTGTGAAACCCTAACCCTAATTTTTAACCCCTGTTTTGAAACACTTACCCTAATGTAAAACCCCTGTTTGAAACCCTAACCCTAATGTAAAACCCTAGTTTGAAACCCTAAGCCTTATTTGAAACCCTAGTTTGAAACCCTAACCCTAATGTAAAACCCTAGTTTGAAACCCTAACCCTAATGTAAAACCCTAGTTTGTAACCCTAACCCTAATGTAAAATGACTGTTTTGAAACCCTAACCCTAATGTAAAACCCTTGTTTGAAACCCTAACCCTAATGTAAAACCCTAGTTTGAAACCCTAATCCTAATGTTAAACCCTAGTTTGTAACCCTAACCCTAATGTAAAACCCTAGTTTGAAACCCTAACCCTAATGTTAAACCCTAGATTGAAACCCTAACCCTAATGTAAAACCCTTGTTTGAAACCCTAACCCTAATATAAAACCCTAGTTTGAAACCCTAAACCTAATGTAAAACCCTAGTTTGTAACCCTAACCCAAATGTAAAACCCTATTTTGAAAACCTAACACTAATGTAAAACCCTAGTTTGAAACCCTAACCCTAATGTAAAACCCTAGTTTGAAGCATTAACCCTAATGTAAAACCCTAGTTTGAAGCACTAACCCTAATGTAAAACACTAGTTTGAAACGCTAACCCTAATGTAAAACCCTAGTTTGAAACCCCAAATCTAATTTGAAACCATAGTTTAAAACCCTAACCCTAATGTAAAACCCTAGTTTGAAGCATTAACCCTAATGTAAAACACTAGTTTGAAACGCTAACCCTAATGTTAAACCCTAATTTGAAACCCTAACCCTAATGTAAAACCCTAGTTTGAAACCCTAACCCTAATGATAAACCCTAGTTTGAAAAACTAACCCTAAATTTAAACCCTAGTTTGAAACCCTAACCCTAAATTTAAACCCTATTTTGAAACCCTAACCCTAATGTAAAACCCTATTTTGAAAACCTAACCCTAATGTAAAACCCTAGTTTGAAACCCTAACCCTAATGTAAAACCCTAGTTTGAAACCCCAAACCTAATTTGAAACCATAGTTTGAAACCCTAACCCTAATGTAAAACCCTAGTTTGTAACCCTAATCCTAATGTAAAACCTCAATTTGAAACCCAAACCCTAATTTGAAACCCTAGTTTGAAACCCTAAACCTAATGTAAAACCCAAGTTTGAAACCCTAACCCTAATTTAAAACCCCTGTTTTGAAACCCTAACCCTAATGTAAAACCCTTGTTTGAAACCCTAACCCTAATGTAAAACCCTTGTTTGAAACCCTAACCCTAATTTGAAACCCTAGTTTGAAACCCTAACCCTAATATAAAACCCTAGTTTGAAACCCTAACCCTAATTAGAAACCCTAGTTTGAAACCCTAACCCTAATGTAAAACCCTAGTTTGAAACCCTAACCCTAAAGATAAACCCTAGTTTAAAACCCTAACCCTAATTAGAAAGCCTAGTTTGAAACCCTAACCGTAATGTAAAACCCTAGTTTGAAACCCTAACCCTAATGATAAACCCTAGTTTAAAATCCTAACCCTAATTTGAAACCCTAGTTTGAAACCCTAACCCTAATTTGAAACCCTAGTTTGAAACCCTAACCCTAATGTAAAACCCTAGTTTGTAACCTTAACACTAATGTAAAACCCTAGTTTGGAACCCTAACCCTAATGTTAAACCCTAGTTTGAATCCCTAACCCTAATGTAAAACCCTTGTTTGAAACCCTAACGCTAATGTAAAACCCTAGTTTGAAGCAGTAACCCTAATGTAAAACCCTAGTTTGAAACTCTAACCCTAATTTGAAACCCTAGTTTGAAACCCTAACCCTAATGTAAAACCCTAGTTTGAAAGCGTAACCCTAATGTAAAACCCTTGTTTGAAGCATTAACCCTAATGTAAAACCGTAGTTTGAAACCCTAACCCTAACGTTAAACCCTAGTTTGAAACCCTAACCGTAATGTAAAACCCTAGTTTGTTACCCTAACCCTAATGTAAAACCTTAGTGTGAAACCCTAACACTAATGTAAAACCCTAGTTTGAAACCCTAACCCTAATGTAAAACCCTAGTTTGAAACCCTAACCCTAATGTAAAACCCTTGTTTGAAACCCTAACCCTAATGTAAAACCCTAGTTTGAAACCCTAAGCCTAATTTGAAACCCTAGTTTGAAACCCTAACCCTAATGTAAAACCCTAGTTTGTAACCCTAACCCAAATGTAAAACCCTAGTTTGAAACCCTAACCCTAATGTAAAACCCTAGTTTGAAACCCTAACCCTAATGTAAAACCCTAGTTTGAAGCATTAACCCTAATGTAAAACACTAGTTTGAAACCCTAAACCAAATGTTAAACCCTAGTTTGAAACCCTAACCCTAAATTGAAACCCTAGTTTGAAACCCTAACCCTAATGTAAAACCCTAGTTTGAAACCCTAACCCTAATGTAAAACCCTAGTTTGTCACCCTAACCCTAATGTAAAACCCTTGTTTGAAACCCTAACGCTAATGTAAAACCCTAGTTTGAAACCCTAACCCTAATGTAAAACCCTAGTTTGAAGCACTAACCCTAATGTAAAACACTAGTTTGAAACGCTAACCCTAATGTAAAACCCTAGTTTGAAACCCCAAATCTAATTTGAAACCATAGTTTAAAACCCTAAACCTAATATAAAACCCTAGTTTGAAGCATTAACCCTAATGTAAAACACTTGTTTGAAACGCTAACTCTAATGTTAAACCCTAATTTGAAACCCTAACCCTAATGTAAAACCCTAGTTTGAAACCCTAACCCTAATGATAAACCCTAGTTTGAAACCCTAACCCTAAATTTAAACCCTAGTTTGAAACCCTAACCCTAAGGTAAAACCCTAGTTTGAAACCCTAACCGAAATGTAAAACCCTAGTTTGTAACCCTAACCCTAATGTAAAACCATAGTTTGAAACCCTAACCCTAATTTAAAACCCTAGTTTGAAACCCTAACCCTAATGTAAAACCCTAGTTTGAAGCACTAACCCTAAATTATAACCCTAGTTTGAAACTCTTACCCTAATGTAAAACCCCAGTTTGAAACCCTAACCCTAATTTGAAACCCTAGTTTGAAGCATTAACCCTAATGTTAAACCCTAGTTTGAAACCCTAACCCTAATGTTAAACCCTAGTTTGAAACCCTAACCCTAAATTGAAACCTTAGTTTGAAACCCTAACCCTAAGGTAAAACCCTAGTTTGAAACCCTAATCCTAATGTTAAACCCTAGTTTGTAACCCTAACCCTAATGTAAAACCCTAGTTTGAAACCCTAACCCAAATGTTAAACCCTAGTTTGAAACCCTAACCCTAATGTAAAACCCTTGTTTGAAACCCTAACCCTAATGTAAAACCCTAGTTTGAAACCCTAAACCTAATGTAAAACCCTAGTTTGTAACCCTAACCCAAATGTAAAACCCTAGTTTGTAACCCTAATCCTAATGTAAAACCCTAGTTTGTAACCCTAATCCTAATGTAAAACCTCAATTTGAAACCCAAACCCTAATTTGAAACCCTAGTTTGAAACCCTAAACCTAATGTAAAACCCAAGTTTGAAACCCTAACCCTAATTTAAAACCCCTGTTTTGAAACCCTAACCCTAATGTAAAACCCTTGTTTGAAACCCTAACCCTAATTTGAAACCCTAGTTTGAAACCCTAACCCTAATATAAAACCCTAGTTTGAAACCCTAACCCTAATTAGAAACCCTAGTTTGAAACCCTAACCCTAATGTAAAACCCTAGTTTGAAACCCTAACCCTAATGATAAACCCTAGTTTAAAACCCTAACCCTAATTTGAAACCCTAGTTTGAAGCAGTAACCCTAATGTAAAACCCTAGTTTGAAGCATTAACCCTAATGTAAAACCGTAGTTTGAAACCCTAACCCTAACGTTAAACCCTAGTTTGAAAGCGTAACCCTAATGTAAAACCCTAGTTTGAAGCATTAACCCTAATGTAAAACCGTAGTTTGAAAACCTAACCCTAACGTTAAACCCTAGTTTGAAACCCTAACCGTAATGTAAAACCCTAGTTTGTAACCCTAACCCTAATGTAAAACCTTAGTGTGAAACCCTAACCCTAATGTAAAACCCTAGTTTGAAACCCTAACCCTAATGTAAAACCCTAGTTTGAAACCCTAACCCTAATGTAAAACCCTTGTTTGAAACCCTAACCCTAATGTAAAACCCTAGTTTGAAACCCTAAGCCTAATTTGAAACCCTAGTTTGAAACCCTAACCCTAATGTAAAACCCTAGTTTGTAACCCTAACCCAAATGTAAAACCCTAGTTTGAAACCCTAACCCTAATGTAAAACCCTAGTTTGAAACCCTAACCCTAATGTAAAACCCTAGTTTGAAGCATTAACCCTAATGTAAAACACTAGTTTGAAACCCTAAACCAAATGTTAAACCCTAGTTTGAAACCCTAACCCTAAATTGAAACCCTAGTTTGAAACCCTAACCCTAATGTAAAACCCTAGTTTGAAACCCTAACCCTAATGTAAAACCCTAGTTTGTCACCCTAACCCTAATGTAAAACCCTAGTTTGAAACCCTAACGCTAATGTAAAACCCTAGTTTGAAACCCTAACCCTAATGTAAAACCCTAGTTTGAAGCACTAACCCTAATGTAAAACACTAGTTTGAAACGCTAACCCTAATGTAAAACCCTAGTTTGAAACCCCAGATCTAATTTGAAACCATAGTTTAAAACCCTAAACCTAATATAAAACCCTAGTTTGAAGCATTAACCCTAATGTAAAACACTTGTTTGAAACGCTAACCCTAATGTTAAACCCTAATTTGAAACCCTAACCCTAATGTAAAACCCTAGTTTGAAACCCTAACCCTAATGATAAACCCTAGTTTGAAACCCTAACCCTAAATTTAAACCCTAGTTTGAAACCCTAACCCTAAGGTAAAACCCTAGTTTGAAACCCTAACCGAAATGTAAAACCCTAGTTTGTAACCCTAACCCTAATGTAAAACCATAGTTTGAAACACTAACCCTAATTTAAAACCATAGTTTGAAACCCTAACCCTAATGTAAAACCCTAGTTTGAAGCACTAACCCTAAATTATAACCCTAGTTTGAAACTCTTACCCTAATGTAAAACCCCAGTTTGAAACCCTAACCCTAATGTAAAACACTTGTTTGAAACGCTAACCCTAATGTTAAACCCTAGTTTGAAACCCTAACCCTAAATTGAAACCCTAGTTTGAAACCCTAACCCTAAGGTAAAACCCTAGTTTGAAACCCTAATCCTAATGTTAAACCCTAGTTTGTAACCCTAACCCTAATGTAAAACCCTAGTTTGAAACCCTAACCCTAATGTAAAACCCTTGTTTGAAACCCTAACCCTAATGTAAAACCCTAGTTTGAAACCCTAAACCTAATGTAAAACCCTAGTTTGTAACCCTAACCCAAATGTAAAACCCTAGTTTGAAAACCTAACACTAATGTAAAACCCTAGTTTGAAACCCTAACCCTAATGTAAAACCCTAGTTTGAAGCATTAACCCTAATGTAAAACCCTAGTTTGAAGCACTAACCCTAATGTAAAACACTAGTTTGAAACGCTAACCCTAATGTAAAACCCTAGTTTGAAACCCCAAATCTAATTTGAAACCATAGTTTAAAACCCTAACCCTAATGTAAAACCCTAGTTTGAAGCATTAACCCTAATGTAAAACACTAGTTTGAAACGCTAACCCTAATGTTAAACCCTAATTTGAAACCCTAACCCTAATGTAAAACCCTAGTTTGAAACCCTAACCCTAATGATAAACCCTAGTTTGAAACACTAACCCTAAATTTAAACCCTAGTTTGAAACCCTAACCCTAAATTTAAACCCTAGTTTGAAACCCTAACCCTAAGGTAAAACCCTAGTTTGAAACCCTAACCCTATTGTAAAACCCTAGTTTGTAACCCTAACCCTAATGTAAAACCATAGTTTGAAACCCTAACCCTAATTTAAAACCCTTGTTTGAAACCCTAACCCTAATGTAAAACCCTAGTTTGAAACCCTAAACCTAATGTAAAACCCTAGTTTTTAACCCTAACCCTAATGTAAAACCCTAGTTTGAAACCCCAAATCTAATTTGAAACCATAGTTTAAAACCCTAACCCTAATGTTAAACCCTAATTTGAAACCCTAACCCTAATGTAAAACCCTATTTTGAAACCCTAACCCTAATGTAAAACCCTAGTTTGAAACCCTAACCCTAATGTAAAACCCTAGTTTGAAACCCCAAACCTAATTTGAAACCATAGTTTGAAACCCTAACCCTAATGTAAAACCCTAGTTTGTAACCCTAATCCTTATGTAAAACCTCAATTTGAAACCCAAACCCTAATTTGAAACCCTAGTTTGAAACCCTAAACCTAATGTAAAACCCAAGTTTGAAACCCTAACCCTAACCCTAATTTAAAACCCCTGTTTTGAAACCCTAACCCTAATGTAAAACCCTAGTTTGAAACCCTAACCCTAATGTAAAACCATAGTTTGAAGAATTAACCCTAATGTAAAACCCTAGTTTGAAGCACTAACCCTAATGTAAAACACTAGTTTGAAACGCTAACCCTAATGTAAAACCCTAGTTTGAAACCCCAAATCTAATTTGAAACCATAGTTTAAAACCCTAACCCTAATGTAAAACCCTAGTTTGAAGCATTAACCCTAATGTAAAACACTAGTTTGAAACGCTAACCCTAATGTTAAACCCTAATTTGAAACCCTAACCCTAATGTAAAACCCTAGTTTGAAACCCTAACCCTAATGATAAACCCTAGTTTGAAACACTAACCCTAAATTTAAACCCTAGTTTGAAACCCTAACCCTAATGTAAAACCCTAGTTTGAAACCCTAACCCTATTGTAAAACCCTAGTTTGTAACCCTAACTCTAATGTAAAACCCTAGTTTGAAACCCTAACCCTAATGTAAAACCCTAGTTTGAAACCCTAACCCTAATGTAAAACCCTTGTTTGAAACCCTAACCCTAATTTTAAACCCGAGTTTGAAACCCTAACCCTAATGTAAAACCCTAGTTTGAAACCCTAACCCTAATGTAAAACCCCTTGTTTGTAACCCTAACCCTAATTTGAAACCCTAGTTTGAAACCCTAACCCTAATGTAAAACCCTAGTTTGAAGCAGTAACCCTAATGTAAAACCCTAGTTTGAAACTCTAACCCTAATTTGAAACGCTAGTATGAAACCCCAAATCTAATTTGAAACCATAGTTTAAAACCCTAAACCTAATATAAAACCCTAGTTTGAAGCATTAACCCTATTGTAAAACCCTAGTTTGAAGCAGTAACCCTAATGTAAAACCCTAGTTTGAAACCCTAACCCTAATTTAAAACCCTAGTTTGAAACCCTATCCCTAATGTAAAACCCTAGTTTGTAACCCTAACCCTAATGTAAAACCATAGTTTGAAACCCTAACCCTAATTTAAAACCCTAGTTTGAAACCCTATCCCTAATGTAAAACCCTAGTTTGAAGCACTAACCCTAAATTATAACCCTAGTTTGAAACTCTTACCCTAATGTAAAACCCCAGTTTGAAACCCTAACCGTAATGTAAAACCCTAGTTTGTAACCCTAACCCTAATGTTAAACCCTAGTTTGAAACCCTAACCCAAATGTAAAACCCTAGTTTGAAACCCTAACCCTAATGTAAAACCCTAGTTTGAAACCCTAACGCTAATGTAAAACCCTAGTTTGAAACCCTAACCCTAATGTAAAACCCTAGTTTGAAGCATTAACCCTAATGTAAAACACTAGTTTGAAACGCTAACCCTAATGTTAAACCCTAATTTGGAACCCTAACCCTAATGTAAAACCCTAGTTTGAAACCCTAACCCTAATGATAAACCCTAGTTTGAAACCCTAACCCTAAATTTAAACCCTAGTTTGAATCCCTAACCCTAATGTAAAACCCTAGTTTGAAACCCTAACCCTAATGTAAAACCCTAGTTTGTAACCCTAACCCTAATGTAAAACCATAGTTTGAAACCCTAACCCTAATGTAAAACCCTAGTTTCAAACCCTAACACTAATGTAAAACCCTAGTTTGAAGCAGTAACCCTAAATTATAACCCTAGTTTGAAACTCTTACCCTAATGTAAAACCCTAGTTTGTAACCCTAACCCTAATGTTAAACCCTAGTTTGAAACCCTAACCCTAATGTAAAACCCTTGTTTGTAACCCTAACCCAAATGTAAAGCCCTAGTTTGAAACCCAACCCTAATGTAAAACCCTAGTTTGAAGCATTAACCCTAAAGTAAAACACTAGTTTGAAACCCTAACCCTAATTATAAGCCCTAGTTTGAAACCCTAACCCTAATCTAAAACCCTAGTTTGAAAACCTAACCCTAATGTAAAACCCTAGTGTGAAACCCTAACCCTAAATTTAAACCCTAGTCTGAAACCCTAACCCTAATGTAAAACCCTAGTTTGAAACCCTAAACCTAATGTAAAACCCTAGTTTGAAACCCTAACCCTAATGTAAAACCCTAGTTTGAAACCCTAACCCTAATGTAAAACCCTAGTTTGAAACCCTAACCCTAATGTAAAACCCTTATTTGAAACCCTAACCCTAATGTAAAACCCTAGTTTGAAACCCTAAGCCTAATTTGAAACCCTAGTTTGAAACCCTAACCCTAATGTAAAACCCTAGTTTGAAACCCTAACCCTAATGTAAAACCCTAGTTTGTAACCCTAACCCTAATGTAAAATGACATTTTTGAAACCCTAACCCTAATGTAAAACCCTTGTTTGAAACTCTAACCCTAATGTAAAACCCTAGTTTGAAACCCTAATCCTAATGTTAACCCAAGTTTGTAACCCTAACCCTAATGTAAAACCCTAGTTTGAAACCCTAACCCTAATGTTAAACCCTAGTTTGAAACCCTAACCCTATGTAAAACCCTAGTTTGAAACCCCAAATCTAATTTGAAACCATAGTTTAAAACCCTAACCCTAATGTAAAACCCTAGTTTGAAGCATTAACCCTAATGTAAAACACTAGTTTGAAACGCTAACCCTAATGTTAAACCCTAATTTGAAACCCTAACCCTAATGTAAAACCCTAGTTTGAAACCCTAACCCTAAATTTAAACCCTAGTTTGAAACCCTAACCCTAATGTAAAACCCTAGTTTGAAACCCTAACCCTAATGTAAAACCCTAGTTTGTAACCCTAACTCTAATGTAAAACCCTAGTTTGAAACCCTAACCCTAATGTAAAACCCTAGTTTGAAACCCTAACCCTAATGTAAAACCCTAGTTTGTAACCCTAACGCTAATGTAAAACCCTAGTTTGAAACCCTAACCCTAATGTAAAACCCTAGTTTGAAGCACTAACCCTAATGTAAAACACTAGTTTGAAACGCTAACCCTAATGTAAAACCCTAGTTTGAAACCCCAGATCTAATTTGAAACCATAGTTTAAAACCCTAAACCTAATATAAAACCCTAGTTTGAAGCATTAACCCTAATGTAAAACACTTGTTTGAAACGCTAACCCTAATGTTAAACCCTAATTTGAAACCCTAACCCTAATGTAAAACCCTAGTTTGAAACCCTAACCCTAATGATAAACCCTAGTTTGAAACCCTAACCCTAAATTTAAACCCTAGTTTGAAACCCTAACCCTAAGGTAAAACCCTAGTTTGAAACCCTAACCGAAATGTAAAACCCTAGTTTGTAACCCTAACCCTAATGTAAAACCATAGTTTGAAACCCTAACCCTAATTTAAAACCCTAGTTTGAAACCCTAACCCTAATGTAAAACCCTAGTTTGAAGCACTAACCCTAAATTATAACCCTAGTTTGAAACTCTTACCCTAATGTAAAACCCCAGTTTGAAACCCTAACCCTAATTTGAAACCCTAGTTTGAAGCATTAACCCTAATGTTAAACCCTAGTTTGAAACCCTAACCCTAATGTTAAACCCTAGTTTGAAACTCTAACCCTAAATTGAAACCCTAGTTTGAAACCCTAACCCTAAGGTAAAACCCTAGTTTGAAACCCTAATCCTAATGTTAAACCCTAGTTTGTAACCCTAACCCTAATGTAAAACCCTAGTTTGAAACCCTAACCCTAATGTAAAACCCTTGTTTGAAACCCTAACCCTAATGTAAAACCCTAGTTTGAAACCCTAAACCTAATGTAAAACCCTAGTTTGTAACCCTAACCCAAATGTAAAACCCTAGTTTGAAAACCTAACACTAATGTAAAACCCTAGTTTGAAACCCTAACCCTAATGTAAAACCCTAGTTTGAAGCATTAACCCTAATGTAAAACCCTAGTTTGAAGCACTAACCCTAATGTAAAACACTAGTTTGAAACGCTAACCCTAATGTAAAACCCTAGTTTGAAACCCCAAATCTAATTTGAAACCATAGTTTAAAACCCTAACCCTAATGTAAAACCATAGTTTGAAGCATTAACCCTAATGTAAAACACTAGTTTGAAACGCTAACCCTAATGTTAAACCCTAATTTGAAACCCTAACCCTAATGTAAAACCCTAGTTTGAAACCCTAACCCTAATGATAAACCCTAGTTTGAAACACTAACCCTAAATTTAAACCCTAGTTTGAAACCCTAACCCTAAATTTAAACCCTAGTTTGAAACCCTAACCCTAAGGTAAAACCCTAGTTTGAAACCCTAACCCTATTGTAAAACCCTAGTTTGTAACCCTAACCCTAATGTAAAACCATAGTTTGAAACCCTAACCCTAATTTAAAACCCTTGTTTGAAACCCTAACCCTAATGTAAAACCCTAGTTTGAAACCCTAAACCTAATGTAAAACCCTAGTTTTTAACCCTAACCCTAATGTAAAACCCTAGTATGAAACCCCAAATCTAATTTGAAACCATAGTTTAAAACCCTAACCCTAATGTTAAACCCTAATTTGAAACCCTAACCCTAATGTAAAACCCTATTTTGAAACCCTAACCCTAATGTAAAACCCTAGTTTGAAACCCTAACCCTAATGTAAAACCCTAGTTTGAAACCCCAAACCTTATTTGAAACCATAGTTTGAAACCCTAACCCTAATGTAAAACCCTAGTTTGTAACCCTAATCCTTATGTAAAACCTCAATTTGAAACCCAAACCCTAATTTGAAACCCTAGTTTGAAACCCTAAACCTAATGTAAAACCCAAGTTTGAAACCCTAACCCTAACCCTAATTTAAAACCCCTGTTTTGAAACCCTAACCCTAATGTAAAACCCTAGTTTGAAACCCTAACCCTAATGTAAAACCATAGTTTGAAGAATTAACCCTAATGTAAAACCCTAGTTTGAAGCACTAACCCTAATGTAAAACACTAGTTTGAAACGCTAACCCTAATGTAAAACCCTAGTTTGAAACCCCAAATCTAATTTGAAACCATAGTTTAAAACCCTAACCCTAATTTAAAACCCCTGTTTTGAAACCCTAACCCTAATGTAAAACCCTAGTTTGAAACCCTACCCCTAATGTAAAACCATAGTTTGAAGAATTAACCCTAATGTAAAACCCTAGTTTGAAACGCTAACCCTAATGTTAAACCCTAATTTGAAACCCTAACCCTAATGTAAAACCCTAGATTGAAACCCTAACCCTAATGATAAACCCTAGTTTGAAACACTAACCCTAAATTTAAACCCTAGTTTGAAACCCTAACCCTAATGTAAAACCCTAGTTTGAAACCCTAACCCTATTGTAAAACCCTAGTTTGTAACCCTAACTCTAATGTAAAACCCTAGTTTGAAACCCTAACCCTAATGTAAAACCCTAGTTTGAAACCCTAACCCTAATGTAAAACCCTTGTTTGAAACCCTAACCCTAATTTTAAACCCGAGTTTGAAACCCTAACCCTAATGTAAAACCCTAGTTTGAAACCCTAACCCTAATGTAAAACCCCTTGTTTGTAACCCTAACCCTAATTTGAAACCCTAGTTTGAAACCCTAACCCTAATGTAAAACCCTAGTTTGAAGCAGTAACCCTAATGTAAAACCCTAGTTTGAAACTCTAACCCTAATTTGAAACGCTAGTATGAAACCCCAAATCTAATTTGAAACCATAGTTTAAAACCCTAAACCTAATATAAAACCCTAGTTTGAAGCATTAACCCTATTGTAAAACCCTAGTTTGAAGCAGTAACCCTAATGTAAAACCCTAGTTTGAAACCCTAACCCTAATTTAAAACCCTAGTTTGAAACCCTATCCCTAATGTAAAACCCTAGTTTGTAACCCTAACCCTAATGTAAAACCATAGTTTGAAACCCTAACCCTAATTTAAAACCCTAGTTTGAAACCCTATCCCTAATGTAAAACCCTAGTTTGAAGCACTAACCCTAAATTATAACCCTAGTTTGAAACTCTTACCCTAATGTAAAACCCCAGTTTGAAACCCTAACCGTAATGTAAAACCCTAGTTTGTAACCCTAACCCTAATGTTAAACCCTAGTTTGAAACCCTAACCCAAATGTAAAACCCTAGTTTGAAACCCTAACCCTAATGAAAAACCCTAGTTTGAAACCCTAACGCTAATGTAAAACCCTAGTTTGAAACCCTAACCCTAATGTAAAACCCTAGTTTGAAGCATTAACCCTAATGTAAAACACTAGTTTGAAACGCTAACCCTAATGTTAAACCCTAATTTGAAACCCTAACCCTAATGTAAAACCCTAGTTTGAAACCCTAACCCTAATGATAAACCCTAGTTTGAAACCCTAACCCTAAATTTAAACCCTAGTTTGAATCCCTAACCCTAATGTAAAACCCTAGTTTGAAACCCTAACCCTAATGTAAAACCCTAGTTTGTAACCCTAACCCTAATGTAAAACCATAGTTTGAAACCCTAACCCTAATGTAAAACCCTAGTTTGTAACCCTAACCCTAATGTAAAACCATAGTTTGAAACCCTAACACTAATGTAAAACCCTAGTTTGAAGCAATAACCCTAAATTATAACCCTAGTTTGAAACTCTTACCCTAATGTAAAACCCTAGTTTGAAACCGTAACCGTAATGTAAAACCCTAGTTTGTAACCCTAACCCTAATGTTAAACCCTAGTTTGAAACCCTAACCCTAATGTAAAACCCTTGTTTGTAACCCTAACCCAAATGTAAAGCCCTAGTTTGAAACCCAACCCTAATGTAAAACCCTAGTTTGAAGCATTAACCCTAAAGTAAAACACTAGTTTGAAACCCTAACCCTAATTATAAGCCCTAGTTTGAAACCCTAACCCTAATCTAAAACCCTAGTTTGAAAACCTAACCCTAATGTAAAACCCTAGTGTGAAACCCTAACCCTAAATTTAAACCCTAGTCTGAAACCCTAACCCTAATGTAAAACCCTAGTTTGAAACCCTAAACCTAATGTAAAACCCTAGTTTGAAACCCTAACCCTAATGTAAAACCCTAGTTTGAAACCCTAACCCTAATGTAAAACCCTAGTTTGAAACCCTAACCCTAATGTAAAACCCTTATTTGAAACCCTAACCCTAATGTAAAACCCTAGTTTGAAACCCTAAGCCTAATTTGAAACCCTAGTTTGAAACCCTAACCCTAATGTAAAACCCTAGTTTGAAACCCTAACCCTAATGTAAAACCCTAGTTTGTAACCCTAACCCTAATGTAAAATGACATTTTTGAAACCCTAACCCTAATGTAAAACCCTTGTTTGAAACTCTAACCCTAATGTAAAACCCTAGTTTGAAACCCTAATCCTAATGTTAAACCCAAGTTTGTAACCCTAACCCTAATGTAAAACCCTAGTTTGAAACCCTAACCCTAATGTTAAACCCTAGTTTGAAACCCTAACCCTATGTAAAACCCTAGTTTGAAACCCCAAATCTAATTTGAAACCATAGTTTAAAACCCTAACCCTAATGTAAAACCCTAGTTTGAAGCATTAACCCTAATGTAAAACACTAGTTTGAAACGCTAACCCTAATGTTAAACCCTAATTTGAAACCCTAACCCTAATGTAAAACCCTAGTTTGAAACCCTAACCCTAAATTTAAACCCTAGTTTGAAACCCTAACCCTAATGTAAAACCCTAGTTTGAAACCCTAACCCTAATGTAAAACCCTAGTTTGTAACCCTAACTCTAATGTAAAACCCTAGTTTGAAACCCTAACCCTAATGTAAAACCCTAGTTTGAAACCCTAACCCTAATGTAAAACCCTTGTTTGAAACCCTAACCCTAATTTTAAACCCGAGTTTGAAACCCTAACCCTAATGTAAAACCCTAGTTTGAAACCCTAACCCTGATGTAAAACCCCTTGTTTGTAACCCTAACCCTAATTTGAAACCCTAGTTTGAAACCCTAACCTTAATGTTAAACCCTAGTTTGAAACCCTAACCCTAATGTAAAACCCTAGTTTGAAACCCTAACCCTAATTTGAAACCCTAGTTTGAAACCCTAACCCTAATTTAAAACCCCTTGTTTGTAACCCTAACCCTAATTTGAAACCCTAGTTTGAAACCCTAACCCTATTGTTAAACCCTAGTTTGAAACACTAACCCTAATGTAAAACCCTAGTTTGAAACCCTAACACTAATGTTAAACCCTAGTTTGAAACCCTAACCCTAATGTAAAACCCTAGTTTGAAACCCTAACCCTAATGATAAACCCTAGTTTGAAACCCTAACCCTAATGCAAAACCCTAGTTTGAAACCCTAACCCTAATGTAAAACCATAGTTTGAAGCACTAACCCTAATGTAAAACACTAGTTTGAAACGCTAACCCTAATGTAAAACCCTAGTTTGAAGCATTAACCCTAATGTTAAACCCTAGTTTGAAACCCTAACACTAAATTGAAACCCCAGTTTGAAACCCTAACACTAATATAAAACCCTAGTTTGTAACCCTAACCCTAATATAAAACCTTAGTGTGAAACCCTAACCCTAATGTAAAACCCTAGTTTGAAACCCTAACCCTAATGTAAAACCCTAGTTTGAAACCCTAACCCTAATTTGAAACCCTAGTTTGAAACCCTAACCCTAATGTAAAACCCTAGTTTGAAACCCTAACCCTAACGTTAAACCCTAGTTTGAAACCCTAACCGTAATGTAAAACCCTAGTTTGAAACCCTACCCCTAATTTGAAACCCGAGTTTGAAACCCTAGCGCTAATGTAAAACCCTAGTTTGCAACCCTAACCCTAATTTGAAACCCTAGTTTGTAACCCTAACTCTAATGTAAAACCCTAGTTTGAAACCCTAACCCTAATGTAAAACCCTAGTTTGAAACCCTAACCCTAATGTAAAACCCTTGTTTGAAACCCTAACCCTAATTTTAAACCCGAGTTTGAAACCCTAACCCTAATGTAAAACCCTAGTTTGAAACCCTAACCCTAATGTAAAACCCCTTGTTTGTAACCCTAACCCTAATTTGAAACCCTAGTTTGAAACCCTAACCCTAATGTAAAACCCTAGTTTGAAGCAGTAACCCTAATGTAAAACCCTAGTTTGAAACTCTAACCCTAATTTGAAACGCTAGTATGAAACCCCAAATCTAATTTGAAACCATAGTTTAAAACCCTAAACCTAATATAAAACCCTAGTTTGAAGCATTAACCCTATTGTAAAACCCTAGTTTGAAGCAGTAACCCTAATGTAAAACCCTAGTTTGAAACCCAAACCCTAATTTAAAACCCTAGTTTGAAACCCTATCCCTAATGTAAAACCCTAGTTTGAAGCACTAACCCTAAATTATAACCCTAGTTTGAAACTCTTACCCTAATGTAAAACCCCAGTTTGAAACCCTAACCGTAATGTAAAACCCTAGTTTGTAACCCTAACCCTAATGTTAAACCCTAGTTTGAAACCCTAACCCAAATGTAAAACCCTAGTTTGAAACCCTAACCCTAATGAAAAACCCTAGTTTGAAACCCTAACGCTAATGTAAAACCCTAGTTTGAAACCCTAACCCTAATGTAAAACCCTAGTTTGAAGCATTAACCCTAATGTAAAACACTAGTTTGAAACGCTAACCCTAATGTTAAACCCTAATTTGAAACCCTAACCCTAATGTAAAACCCTAGTTTGAAACCCTAACCCTAATGATAAACCCTAGTTTGAAACCCTAACCCTAAATTTAAACCCTAGTTTGAATCCCTAACCCTAATGTAAAACCCTAGTTTGAAACCCTAACCCTAATGTAAAACCCTAGTTTGTAACCCTAACCCTAATGTAAAACCATAGTTTGAAACCCTAACCCTAATGTAAAACCCTAGTTTCAAACCCTAACACTAATGTAAAACCCTAGTTTGAAGCAATAACCCTAAATTATAACCCTAGTTTGAAACTCTTACCCTAATGTAAAACCCTAGTTTGAAACCGTAACCGTAATGTAAAACCCTTGTTTGTAACCCTAACCCAAATGTAAAGCCCTAGTTTGAAACCCAACCCTAATGTAAAACCCTAGTTTGAAGCATTAACCCTAAAGTAAAACACTAGTTTGAAACCCTAACCCTAATTATAAGCCCTAGTTTGAAACCCTAACCCTAATCTAAAACCCTAGTTTGAAAACCTAACCCTGATGTAAAACCCTAGTGTGAAACCCTAACCCTAAATTTAAACCCTAGTCTGAAACCCTAACCCTAATGTAAAACCCTAGTTTGAAACCCTAAACCTAATGTAAAACCCTAGTTTGAAACCCTAACCCTAATGTAAAACCCTAGTTTGAAACCCTAACCCTAATGTAAAACCCTAGTTTGAAACCCTAACCCTAATGTAAAACCCTTATTTGAAACCCTAACCCTAATGTAAAACCCTAGTTTGAAACCCTAAGCCTAATTTGAAACCCTAGTTTGAAACCCTAACCCTAATGTAAAACCCTAGTTTGAAACCCTAACCCTAATGTAAAACCCTAGTTTGTAACCCTAACCCTAATGTAAAATGACATTTTTGAAACCCTAACCCTAATGTAAAACCCTTGTTTGAAACTCTAACCCTAATGTAAAACCCTAGTTTGAAACCCTAATCCTAATGTTAAACCCAAGTTTGTAACCCTAACCCTAATGTAAAACCCTAGTTTGAAACCCTAACCCTAATGTTAAACCCTAGTTTGAAACCCTAACCCTATGTAAAACCCTAGTTTGAAACCCCAAATCTAATTTGAAACCATAGTTTAAAACCCTAACCCTAATGTAAAACCCTAGTTTGAAGCATTAACCCTAATGTAAAACACTAGTTTGAAACGCTAACCCTAATGTTAAACCCTAATTTGAAACCCTAACCCTAATGTAAAACCCTAGTTTGAAACCCTAACCCTAAATTTAAACCCTAGTTTGAAACCCTAACCCTAATGTAAAACCCTAGTTTGAAACCCTAACCCTAATGTAAAACCCTAGTTTGTAACCCTAACTCTAATGTAAAACCCTAGTTTGAAACCCTAACCCTAATGTAAAACCCTAGTTTGAAACCCTAACCCTAATGTAAAACCCTTGTTTGAAACCCTAACCCTAATTTTAAACCCGAGTTTGAAACCCTAACCCTAATGTAAAACCCTAGTTTGAAACCCTAACCCTGATGTAAAACCCCTTGTTTGTAACCCTAACCCTAATTTGAAACCCTAGTTTGAAACCCTAACCTTAATGTTAAACCCTAGTTTGAAACCCTAACCCTAATGTAAAACCCTAGTTTGAAACCCTAACCCTAATTTGAAACCCTAGTTTGAAACCCTAACCCTAATTTAAAACCCCTTGTTTGTAACCCTAACCCTAATTTGAAACCCTAGTTTGAAACCCTAACCCTATTGTTAAACCCTAGTTTGAAACCCTAACCCTAATGTAAAACCCTATTTTGAAACCTTAACACTAATGTTAAACCCTAGTTTGAAACCCTAACCCTAATGTAAAACCCTAGTTTGAAACCCTAACCCTAATGATAAACCCTAGTTTGAAACCCTAACCCTAATGCAAAACCCTAGTTTGAAACCCTAACCCTAATGTAAAACCATAGTTTGAAGCACTAACCCTAATGTAAAACACTAGTTTGAAACGCTAACCCTAATGTAAAACCCTAGTTTGAAGCATTAACCCTAATGTTAAACCCTAGTTTGAAACCCTAACACTAAATTGAAACCCCAGTTTGAAACCCTAACACTAATATAAAACCCTAGTTTGTAACCCTAACCCTAATATAAAACCTTAGTGTGAAACCCTAACCCTAATGTAAAACCCTAGTTTGAAACCCTAACCCTAATGTAAAACCCTAGTTTGAAACCCTAACCCTAATTTGAAACCCTAGTTTGAAACCCTAACCCTAATGTAAAACCCTAGTTTGAAACCCTAACCCTAACGTTAAACCCTAGTTTGAAACCCTAACCGTAATGTAAAACCCTAGTTTGAAACCCTACCCCTAATTTGAAACCCGAGTTTGAAACCCTAGCGCTAATGTAAAACCCTAGTTTGCAACCCTAACCCTAATTTGAAACCCTAGTTTGAAACCCTAACCCTAATGTTAAACCCTATTTTGAAACCCTAACCCTAATGTAAAACCCTAGTTTGTAACCCTAACCCTAATGTAAAACCATAGTTTGAAACCCTAACCCTAATGTAAAACCCTAGTTTCAAACCCTAACACTAATGTAAAACCCTAGTTTGAAGCAATAACCCTAAATTATAACCCTAGTTTGAAACTCTTACCCTAATGTAAAACCCTAGTTTGAAACCCTAACCGTAATGTAAAACCCTAGTTTGTAACCCTAACCCTAATGTTAAACCCTAGTTTGAAACCCTAACCCTAATGTAAAACCCTTGTTTGTAACCCTAACCCAAATGTAAAGCCCTAGTTTGAAACCCAACCCTAATGTAAAACCCTAGTTTGAAGCATTAACCCTAAAGTAAAACACTAGTTTGAAACCCTAACCCTAATTATAAGCCCTAGTTTGAAACCCTAACCCTAATCTAAAACCCTAGTTTGAAAACCTAACCCTAATGTAAAACCCTAGTGTGAAACCCTAACCCTAAATTTAAACCCTAGTCTGAAACCCTAACCCTAATGTAAAACCCTAGTTTGAAACCCTAAACCTAATGTAAAACCCTAGTTTGAAACCCTAACCCTAATGTAAAACCCTTATTTGAAACCCTAACCCTAATGTAAAACCCTAGTTTGAAACCCTAAGCCTAATTTGAAACCCTAGTTTGAAACCGTAACCCTAATGTAAAACCCTAGTTTGAAACCCTAACCCTAATGTAAAACCCTAGTTTGTAACCCTAACCCTAATGTAAAATGACATTTTTGAAACCCTAACCCTAATGTAAAACCCTTGTTTGAAACTCTAACCCTAATGTAAAACCCTAGTTTGAAACCCTAATCCTAATGTTAAACCCAAGTTTGTAACCCTAACCCTAATGTAAAACCCTAGTTTGAAACCCTAACCCTAATGTTAAACCCTAGTTTGAAACCCTAACCCTAATGTAAAACCCTAGTTTGAAGCATTAACCCTAATGTAAAACACTAGTTTGAAACGCTAACCCTAATGTTAAACCCTAATTTGAAACCCTAACCCTAATGTAAAACCCTAGTTTGAAACCCTAACCCTAAATTTAAACCCTAGTTTGAAACCCTAACCCTAATGTAAAACCCTAGTTTGAAACCCTAACCCTAATGTAAAACCCTAGTTTGTAACCCTAACTCTAATGTAAAACCCTAGTTTGAAACCCTAACCCTAATGTAAAACCCTTGTTTGAAACCCTAACCCTAATTTTAAACCCGAGTTTGAAACCCTAACCCTAATGTTAAACCCTAGTTTGAAACCCTAACCCTAATGTAAAACCCCTTGTTTGTAACCCTAACCCTAATTTGAAACCCTAGTTTGAAACCCTAACCCTAATGTAAAACCCTAGTTTGAAGCAGTAACCCTAATGTAAAACCCTAGTTTGAAACTCTAACCCTAATTTGAAACGCTAGTATGAAACCCCAAATCTAATTTGAAACCATAGTTTAAAACCCTAAACCTAATATAAAACCCTAGTTTGAAGCATTAACCCTATTGTAAAACCCTAGTTTGAAGCAGTAACCCTAATGTAAAACCCTAGTTTGAAACCCTAACCCTAATTTAAAACCCTAGTTTGAAACCCTATCCCTAATGTAAAACCCTAGTTTGTAACCCTAACCCTAATGTAAAACCATAGTTTGAAACCCTAACCCTAATTTAAAACCCTAGTTTGAAACCCTATCCCTAATGTAAAACCCTAGTTTGAAGCACTAACCCTAAATTATAACCCTAGTTTGAAACTCTTACCCTAATGTAAAACCCCAGTTTGAAACCCTAACCGTAATGTAAAACCCTAGTTTGTAACCCTAACCCTAATGTTAAACCTTAGTTTGAAACCCTAACCCAAATGTAAAACCCTAGTTTGAAACCCTAACCCTAATGTAAAACCCTAGTTTGAAACCCTAACGCTAATGTAAAACCCTAGTTTGAAACCCTAACCCTAATGTAAAACCCTAGTTTGAAGCATTAACCCTAATGTAAAACACTAGTTTGAAACGCTAACCCTAATGTTAAACCCTAATTTGAAACCCTAACCCTAATGTAAAACCCTAGTTTGAAACCCTAACCCTAATGATAAACCCTAGTTTGAAACCCTAACCCTAAATTTAAACCCTAGTTTGAATCCCTAACCCTAATGTAAAACCCTAGTTTGAAACCCTAACCCTAATGTAAAACCCTAGTTTGTAACCCTAACCCTAATGTAAAACCATAGTTTGAAACCCTAACCCTAATGTAAAACCCTAGTTTCAAACCCTAACACTAATGTAAAACCCTAGTTTGAAGCAATAACCCTAAATTATAACCCTAGTTTGAAACTCTTACCCTAATGTAAAACCCTAGTTTGAAACCGTAACCGTAATGTAAAACCCTAGTTTGTAACCCTAACCCTAATGTTAAACCCTAGTTTGAAACCCTAACCCTAATGTAAAACCCTTGTTTGTAACCCTAACCCAAATGTAAAGCCCTAGTTTGAAACCCAACCCTAATGTAAAACCCTAGTTTGAAGCATTAACCCTAAAGTAAAACACTAGTTTGAAACCCTAACCCTAATTATAAGCCCTAGTTTGAAACCCTAACCCTAATCTAAAACCCTAGTTTGAAAACCTAACCCTAATGTAAAACCCTAGTGTGAAACCCTAACCCTAAATTTAAACCCTAGTCTGAAACCCTAACCCTAATGTAAAACCCTAGTTTGAAACCCTAAACCTAATGTAAAACCCTAGTTTGAAACCCTAACCCTAATGTAAAACCCTAGTTTGAAACCCTAACCCTAATGTAAAACCCTAGTTTGAAACCCTAACCCTAATGTAAAACCCTTATTTGAAACCCTAACCCTAATGTAAAACCCTAGTTTGAAACCCTAAGCCTAATTTGAAACCCTAGTTTGAAACCCTAACCCTAATGTAAAACCCTAGTTTGAAACCCTAACCCTAATGTAAAACCCTAGTTTGTAACCCTAACCCTAATGTAAAATGACATTTTTGAAACCCTAACCCTAATGTAAAACCCTTGTTTGAAACTCTAACCCTAATGTAAAACCCTAGTTTGAAACCCTAATCCTAATGTTAAACCCAAGTTTGTAACCCTAACCCTAATGTAAAACCCTAGTTTGAAACCCTAACCCTAATGTTAAACCCTAGTTTGAAACCCTAACCCTATGTAAAACCCTAGTTTGAAACCCCAAATCTAATTTGAAACCATAGTTTAAAACCCTAACCCTAATGTAAAACCCTAGTTTGAAGCATTAACCCTAATGTAAAACACTAGTTTGAAACGCTAACCCTAATGTTAAACCCTAATTTGAAACCCTAACCCTAATGTAAAACCCTAGTTTGAAACCCTAACCCTAAATTTAAACCCTAGTTTGAAACCCTAACCCTAATGTAAAACCCTAATTTGAAACCCTAACCCTAATGTAAAACCCTAGTTTGAAACTCTAACCCTAATTTGAAACGCTAGTATGAAACCCCAAATCTAATTTGAAACCATAGTTTAAAACCCTAAACCTAATATAAAACCCTAGTTTGAAGCATTAACCCTATTGTAAAACCCTAGTTTGAAGCAGTAACCCTAATGTAAAACCCTAGTTTGAAACCCTAACCCTAATTTAAAACCCTAGTTTGAAACCCTATCCCTAATGTAAAACCCTAGTTTGTAACCCTAACCCTAATGTAAAACCATAGTTTGAAACCCTAACCCTAATTTAAAACCCTAGTTTGAAACCCTATCCCTAATGTAAAACCCTAGTTTGAAGCACTAACCCTAAATTATAACCCTAGTTTGAAACTCTTACCCTAATGTAAAACCCCAGTTTGAAACCCTAACCGTAATGTAAAACCCTAGTTTGTAACCCTAACCCTAATGTTAAACCTTAGTTTGAAACCCTAACCCAAATGTAAAACCCTAGTTTGAAACCCTAACCCTAATGTAAAACCCTAGTTTGAAACCCTAACGCTAATGTAAAACCCTAGTTTGAAACCCTAACCCTAATGTAAAACCCTAGTTTGAAGCATTAACCCTAATGTAAAACACTAGTTTGAAACGCTAACCCTAATGTTAAACCCTAATTTGAAACCCTAACCCTAATGTAAAACCCTAGTTTGAAACCCTAACCCTAATGATAAACCCTAGTTTGAAACCCTAACCCTAAATTTAAACCCTAGTTTGAATCCCTAACCCTAATGTAAAACCCTAGTTTGAAACCCTAACCCTAATGTAAAACCCTAGTTTGTAACCCTAACCCTAATGTAAAACCATAGTTTGAAACCCTAACCCTAATGTAAAACCCTAGTTTCAAACCCTAACACTAATGTAAAACCCTAGTTTGAAGCAATAACCCTAAATTATAACCCTAGTTTGAAACTCTTACCCTAATGTAAAACCCTAGTTTGAAACCGTAACCGTAATGTAAAACCCTAGTTTGTAACCCTAACCCTAATGTAAAACCCTAGTTTGAAACCCTAACCCTAATGATAAACCCTAGTTTGAAACCCTAACCCTAATGCAAAACCCTAGTTTGAAACCCTAACCCTAATGTAAAACCCTAGTTTGTAAACATAACCCAAATGTAAAACCCTAGTTTGAAACACTAACCCTAATGTAAAACCCTAGTTTGAAACGCTAACCCTAATGTAAAACCCTAGTTTGAAGCATTAACCCTAAAGTAAAACACTAGTTTGAAACCCTAACCCTAATGTTAATCCCTAGTTTGAAACCCTAACCCTAATGTAAAACCCTAGTTTGAAACCCTAACCCTAATGATAAACCCTAGTTTGAAACCCTAACCCTAAATTGAAACCCTAGTTTGAAACCCTAACCCTAATATAAAACCCTAGTTTGAAACCCTAACCCTAAATTGAAACCCTAGTTTGAAACCCTAACCCTAATGTAAAACCCTAGTTTGAAACCCTAACCCTAATGTAAAACCCTAGTTTGAAACCCTAACCCTAATGTAAAACCATAGTTTGAAGCACTAACCCTAATGTAAAACACTAGTTTGAAACGCTAACCCTAATGTAAAACCCTAGTTTGAAGCATTAACCCTAATGTTAAACCCTAGTTTGAAACCCTAACACTAAATTGAAACCCCAGTTTGAAACCCTAACACTAATATAAAACCCTAGTTTGTAACCCTAACCCTAATATAAAACCTTAGTGTGAAACCCTAACCCTAATGTAAAACCCTAGTTTGAAACCCTAACCCTAATGTAAAACCCTAGTTTGAAACCCTAACCCTAATTTGAAACCCTAGTTTGAAACCCTAACCCTAATGTAAAACCCTAGTTTGAAACCCTAACCCTAACGTTAAACCCTAGTTTGAAACCCTAACCGTAATGTAAAACCCTAGTTTGAAACCCTACCCCTAATTTGAAACCCGAGTTTGAAACCCTAGCGCTAATGTAAAACCCTAGTTTGCAACCCTAACCCTAATTTGAAACCCTAGTTTGAAACCCTAACCTTAATGTTAAACCCTAGTTTGAAACCCTAACCCTAATGTAAAACCCTAGTTTGAAACCCTAACCCTAATTTGAAACCCTAGTTTGAAACCCTAACCCTAATTTAAAACCCCTTGTTTGTAACCCTAACCCTAATTTGAAACCCTAGTTTGAAACCCTAACCCTATTGTTAAACCCTAGTTTGAAACCCTAACCCTAATGTAAAACCCTAGTTTGAAACCCTAACACTAATGTTAAACCCTAGTTTGAAACCCTAACCCTAATGTAAAACCCTAGTTTGAAACCCTAACCCTAATGATAAACCCTAGTTTGAAACCCTAACCCTAATGCAAAACCCTAGTTTGAAACCCTAACCCTAATGTAAAACCATAGTTTGAAGCACTAACCCTAATGTAAAACACTAGTTTGAAACGCTAACCCTAATGTAAAACCCTAGTTTGAAGCATTAACCCTAATGTTAAACCCTAGTTTGAAACCCTAACACTAAATTGAAACCCCAGTTTGAAACCCTAACACTAATATAAAACCCTAGTTTGTAACCCTAACCCTAATATAAAACCTTAGTGTGAAACCCTAACCCTAATGTAAAACCCTAGTTTGAAACCCTAACCCTAATGTAAAACCCTAGTTTGAAACCCTAACCCTAATTTGAAACCCTAGTTTGAAACCCTAACCCTAATGTAAAACCCTAGTTTGAAACCCTAACCCTAACGTTAAACCCTAGTTTGAAACCCTAACCGTAATGTAAAACCCTAGTTTGAAACCCTACCCCTAATTTGAAACCCGAGTTTGAAACCCTAGCGCTAATGTAAAACCCTAGTTTGCAACCCTAACCCTAATTTGAAACCCTAGTTTGAAACCCTAACCCTAATGTTAAACCCTATTTTGAAACCCTAACCCTAATGTAAAACCCTAGTTTGTAACCCTAACCCTAATGTAAAACCATAGTTTGAAACCCTAACCCTAATGTAAAACCCTAGTTTCAAACCCTAACACTAATGTAAAACCCTAGTTTGAAGCAATAACCCTAAATTATAACCCTAATTTGAAACTCTTACCCTAATGTAAAACCCTAGTTTGAAACCCTAACCGTAATGTAAAACCCTAGTTTGTAACCCTAACCCTAATGTTAAACCCTAGTTTGAAACCCTAACCCTAATGTAAAACCCTTGTTTGTAACCCTAACCCAAATGTAAAGCCCTAGTTTGAAACCCAACCCTAATGTAAAACCCTAGTTTGAAGCATTAACCCTAAAGTAAAACACTAGTTTGAAACCCTAACCCTAATTATAAGCCCTAGTTTGAAACCCTAACCCTAATCTAAAACCCTAGTTTGAAAACCTAACCCTAATGTAAAACCCTAGTGTGAAACCCTAACCCTAAATTTAAACCCTAGTCTGAAACCCTAACCCTAATGTAAAACCCTAGTTTGAAACCCTAAACCTAATGTAAAACCCTAGTTTGAAACCCTAACCCTAATGTAAAACCCTAGTTTGAAACCCTAACCCTAATGTAAAACCCTAGTTTGAAACCCTAACCCTAATGTAAAACCCTTATTTGAAACCCTAACCCTAATGTAAAACCCTAGTTTGAAACCCTAAGCCTAATTTGAAACCCTAGTTTGAAACCGTAACCCTAATGTAAAACCCTAGTTTGAAACCCTAACCCTAATGTAAAACCCTAGTTTGTAACCCTAACCCTAATGTAAAATGACATTTTTGAAACCCTAACCCTAATGTAAAACCCTAGTTTGAAGCATTAACCCTAATGTAAAACACTAGTTTGAAACGCTAACCCTAATGTTAAACCCTAATTTGAAACCCTAACCCTAATGTAAAACCCTAGTTTGAAACCCTAACCCTAAATTTAAACCCTAGTTTGAAACCCTAACCCTAATGTAAAACCCTAGTTTGAAACCCTAACCCTAATGTAAAACCCTAGTTTGTAACCCTAACTCTAATGTAAAACCCTAGTTTGAAACCCTAACCCTAATGTAAAACCCTTGTTTGAAACCCTAACCCTAATTTTAAACCCGAGTTTGAAACCCTAACCCTAATGTTAAACCCTAGTTTGAAACCCTAACCCTAATGTAAAACCCCTTGTTTGTAACCCTAACCCTAATTTGAAACCCTAGTTTGAAACCCTAACCCTAATGTAAAACCCTAGTTTGAAGCAGTAACCCTAATGTAAAACCCTAGTTTGAAACTCTAACCCTAATTTGAAACGCTAGTATGAAACCCCAAATCTAATTTGAAACCATAGTTTAAAACCCTAAACCTAATATAAAACCCTAGTTTGAAGCATTAACCCTATTGTAAAACCCTAGTTTGAAGCAGTAACCCTAATGTAAAACCCTAGTTTGAAACCCTAACCCTAATTTAAAACCCTAGTTTGAAACCCTATCCCTAATGTAAAACCCTAGTTTGTAACCCTAACCCTAATGTAAAACCATAGTTTGAAACCCTAACCCTAATTTAAAACCCTAGTTTGAAACCCTATCCCTAATGTAAAACCCTAGTTTGAAGCACTAACCCTAAATTATAACCCTAGTTTGAAACTCTTACCCTAATGTAAAACCCCAGTTTGAAACCCTAACCGTAATGTAAAACCCTAGTTTGTAACCCTAACCCTAATGTTAAACCTTAGTTTGAAACCCTAACCCAAATGTAAAACCCTAGTTTGAAACCCTAACCCTAATGTAAAACCCTAGTTTGAAACCCTAACGCTAATGTAAAACCCTAGTTTGAAACCCTAACCCTAATGTAAAACCCTAGTTTGAAGCATTAACCCTAATGTAAAACACTAGTTTGAAACGCTAACCCTAATGTTAAACCCTAATTTGAAACCCTAACCCTAATGTAAAACCCTAGTTTGAAACCCTAACCCTAATGATAAACCCTAGTTTGAAACCCTAACCCTAAATTTAAACCCTAGTTTGAATCCCTAACCCTAATGTAAAACCCTAGTTTGAAACCCTAACCCTAATGTAAAACCCTAGTTTGTAACCCTAACCCTAATGTAAAACCATAGTTTGAAACCCTAACCCTAATGTAAAACCCTAGTTTCAAACCCTAACACTAATGTAAAACCCTAGTTTGAAGCAATAACCCTAAATTATAACCCTAGTTTGAAACTCTTACCCTAATGTAAAACCCTAGTTTGAAACCGTAACCGTAATGTAAAACCCTAGTTTGTAACCCTAACCCTAATGTTAAACCCTAGTTTGAAACCCTAACCCTAATGTAAAACCCTTGTTTGTAACCCTAACCCAAATGTAAAGCCCTAGTTTGAAACCCAACCCTAATGTAAAACCCTAGTTTGAAGCATTAACCCTAAAGTAAAACACTAGTTTGAAACCCTAACCCTAATTATAAGCCCTAGTTTGAAACCCTAACCCTAATCTAAAACCCTAGTTTGAAAACCTAACCCTAATGTAAAACCCTAGTGTGAAACCCTAACCCTAAATTTAAACCCTAGTCTGAAACCCTAACCCTAATGTAAAACCCTAGTTTGAAACCCTAAACCTAATGTAAAACCCTAGTTTGAAACCCTAACCCTAATGTAAAACCCTAGTTTGAAACCCTAACCCTAATGTAAAACCCTAGTTTGAAACCCTAACCCTAATGTAAAACCCTTATTTGAAACCCTAACCCTAATGTAAAACCCTAGTTTGAAACCCTAAGCCTAATTTGAAACCCTAGTTTGAAACCCTAACCCTAATGTAAAACCCTAGTTTGAAACCCTAACCCTAATGTAAAACCCTAGTTTGTAACCCTAACCCTAATGTAAAATGACATTTTTGAAACCCTAACCCTAATGTAAAACCCTTGTTTGAAACTCTAACCCTAATGTAAAACCCTAGTTTGAAACCCTAATCCTAATGTTAAACCCAAGTTTGTAACCCTAACCCTAATGTAAAACCCTAGTTTGAAACCCTAACCCTAATGTTAAACCCTAGTTTGAAACCCTAACCCTATGTAAAACCCTAGTTTGAAACCCCAAATCTAATTTGAAACCATAGTTTAAAACCCTAACCCTAATGTAAAATCCTAGTTTGAAGCATTAACCCTAATGTAAAACACTAGTTTGAAACGCTAACCCTAATGTTAAACCCTAATTTGAAACCCTAACCCTAATGTAAAACCCTAGTTTGAAACCCTAACCCTAAATTTAAACCCTAGTTTGAAACCCTAACCCTAATGTAAAACCCTAGTTTGAAACCCTAACCCTAATGTAAAACCCTAGTTTGTAACCCTAACTCTAATGTAAAACCCTAGTTTGAAACCCTAACCCTAATGTAAAACCCTAGTTTGAAACCCTAACCCTAATGTAAAACCCTTGTTTGAAACCCTAACCCTAATGTAAAACCCTAG
The DNA here is from genome assembly GCF_051991255.1 of Vanacampus margaritifer. Lineage (NCBI taxonomy): Eukaryota > Metazoa > Chordata > Actinopteri > Syngnathiformes > Syngnathidae > Vanacampus > Vanacampus margaritifer. The sequence continues at coordinate 1,085,031 of NW_027520736.1, read as the reverse complement.
TTTGAAACCCTAACCCTGATGTAAAACCCCTTGTTTGTAACCCTAACCCTAATTTGAAACCCTAGTTTGAAACCCTAACCTTAATGTTAAACCCTAGTTTGAAACCCTAACCCTAATGTAAAACCCTAGTTTGAAACCCTAACCCTAATTTGAAACCCTAGTTTGAAACCCTAACCCTAATTTAAAACCCCTTGTTTGTAACCCTAACCCTAATTTGAAACCCTAGTTTGAAACCCTAACCCTATTGTTAAACCCTAGTTTGAAACCCTAACCCTAATGTAAAACCCTAGTTTGAAACCCTAACACTAATGTTAAACCCTAGTTTGAAACCCTAACCCTAATGTAAAACCCTAGTTTGAAACCCTAACCCTAATGATAAACCCTAGTTTGAAACCCTAACCCTAATGCAAAACCCTAGTTTGAAACCCTAACCCTAATGTAAAACCCTAGTTTGTAAACATAACCCAAATGTAAAACCCTAGTTTGAAACACTAACCCTAATGTAAAACCCTAGTTTGAAACGCTAACCCTAATGTAAAACCCTAGTTTGAAGCATTAACCCTAAAGTAAAACACTAGTTTGAAACCCTAACCCTAATGTTAAACCCTAGTTTGAAACCCTAACCCTAATGTAAAACCCTAGTTTGAAACCCTAACCCTAATGATAAACCCTAGTTTGAAACCCTAACCCTAAATTGAAACCCTAGTTTGAAACCCTAACCCTAATATAAAACCCTAGTTTGAAACCCTAACCCTAAATTGAAACCCTAGTTTGAAACCCTAACCCTAATGTAAAACCCTAGTTTGAAACCCTAACCCTAATGTAAAACCCTAGTTTGAAACCCTAACCCTAATGTAAAACCATAGTTTGAAGCACTAACCCTAATATAAAACACTAGTTTGAAACGCTAACCCTAATGTAAAACCCTAGTTTGAAGCATTAACCCTAATGTTAAACCCTAGTTTGAAACCCTAACACTAAATTGAAACCCCAGTTTGAAACCCTAACACTAATATAAAACCCTAGTTTGTAACCCTAACCCTAATATAAAACCTTAGTGTGAAACCCTAACCCTAATGTAAAACCCTAGTTTGAAACCCTAACCCTAATGTAAAACCCTAGTTTGAAACCCTAACCCTAATTTGAAACCCTAACCCTAATGTAAAACCCTAGTTTGAAACCCTAACCCTAACGTTAAACCCTAGTTTGAAACCCTAACCGTAATGTAAAACCCTAGTTTGAAACCCTACCCCTAATTTGAAACCCGAGTTTGAAACCCTAGCGCTAATGTAAAACCCTAGTTTGCAACCCTAACCCTAATTTGAAACCCTAGTTTGAAACCCTAACCCTAATGTTAAACCCTATTTTGAAACCCTAACCCTAATGTAAAACCCTAGTTTGTAACCCTAACCCTAATGTAAAACCATAGTTTGAAACCCTAACCCTAATGTAAAACCCTAGTTTCAAACCCTAACACTAATGTAAAACCCTAGTTTGAAGCAATAACCCTAAATTATAACCCTAGTTTGAAATTCTTACCCTAATGTAAAACCCTAGTTTGAAACCCTAACCGTAATGTAAAACCCTAGTTTGTAACCCTAACCCTAATGTTAAACCCTAGTTTGAAACCCTAACCCTAATGTAAAACCCTTGTTTGTAACCCTAACCCAAATGTAAAGCCCTAGTTTGAAACCCAACCCTAATGTAAAACCCTAGTTTGAAGCATTAACCCTAAAGTAAAACACTAGTTTGAAACCCTAACCCTAATTATAAGCCCTAGTTTGAAACCCTAACCCTAATCTAAAACCCTAGTTTGAAAACCTAACCCTAATGTAAAACCCTAGTGTGAAACCCTAACCCTAAATTTAAACCCTAGTCTGAAACCCTAACCCTAATGTAAAACCCTAGTTTGAAACCCTAAACCTAATGTAAAACCCTAGTTTGAAACCCTAACCCTAATGTAAAACCCTAGTTTGAAACCCTAACCTTAATGTTAAACCCTAGTTTGAAACCCTAACCCTAATGTAAAACCCTTATTTGAAACCCTAACCCTAATGTAAAACCCTAGTTTGAAACCCTAAGCCTAATTTGAAACCCTAGTTTGAAACCGTAACCCTAATGTAAAACCCTAGTTTGAAACCCTAACCCTAATGTAAAACCCTAGTTTGTAACCCTAACCCTAATGTAAAATGACATTTTTGAAACCCTAACCCTAATGTAAAACCCTTGTTTGAAACTCTAACCCTAATGTAAAACCCTAGTTTGAAACCCTAATCCTAATGTTAAACCCAAGTTTGTAACCCTAACCCTAATGTAAAACCCTAGTTTGAAACCCTAACCCTAATGTTAAACCCTAGTTTGAAACCCTAACCCTATGTAAAACCCTAGTTTGAAACCCCAAATCTAATTTGAAACCATAGTTTAAAACCCTAACCCTAATGTAAAACCCTAGTTTGAAGCATTAACCCTAATGTAAAACACTAGTTTGAAACGCTAACCCTAATGTTAAACCCTAATTTGAAACCCTAACCCTAATGTAAAACCCTAGTTTGAAACCCTAACCCTAAATTTAAACCCTAGTTTGAAACCCTAACCCTAATGTAAAACCCTAGTTTGAAACCCTAACCCTAATGTAAAACCCTAGTTTGTAACCCTAACTCTAATGTAAAACCCTAGTTTGAAACCCTAACCCTAATGTAAAACCCTAGTTTGAAACCCTAACCCTAATGTAAAACCCTTGTTTGAAACCCTAACCCTAATTTTAAACCCGAGTTTGAAACCCTAACCCTAATGTAAAACCCTAGTTTGAAACCCTAACCCTAATGTAAAACCCCTTGTTTGTAACCCTAACCCTAATTTGAAACCCTAGTTTGAAACCCTAACCCTAATGTAAAACCCTAGTTTGAAGCAGTAACCCTAATGTAAAACCCTAGTTTGAAACTCTAACCCTAATTTGAAACGCTAGTATGAAACCCCAAATCTAATTTGAAACCATAGTTTAAAACCCTAAACCTAATATAAAACCCTAGTTTGAAGCATTAACCCTATTGTAAAACCCTAGTTTGAAGCAGTAAACCTAATGTAAAACCCTAGTTTGAAACCCTAACCCTAATTTAAAACCCTAGTTTGAAACCCTATCCCTAATGTAAAACCCTAGTTTGTAACCCTAACCCTAATGTAAAACCATAGTTTGAAACCCTAACCCTAATTTAAAACCCTAGTTTGAAACCCTATCCCTAATGTAAAACCCTAGTTTGAAGCACTAACCCTAAATTATAACCCTAGTTTGAAACTCTTACCCTAATGTAAAACCCCAGTTTGAAACCCTAACCGTAATGTAAAACCCTAGTTTGTAACCCTAACCCTAATGTTAAACCCTAGTTTGAAACCCTAACCCAAATGTAAAACCCTAGTTTGAAACCCTAACCCTAATGTAAAACCCTAGTTTGAAACCCTAACGCTAATGTAAAACCCTAGTTTGAAACCCTAACCCTAATGTAAAACCCTAGTTTGAAGCATTAACCCTAATGTAAAACACTAGTTTGAAACGCTAACCCTAATGTTAAACCCTAATTTGAAACCCTAACCCTAATGTAAAACCCTAGTTTGAAACCCTAACCCTAATGATAAACCCTAGTTTGAAACCCTAACCCTAAATTTAAACCCTAGTTTGAATCCCTAACCCTAATGTAAAACCCTAGTTTGAAACCCTAACCCTAATGTAAAACCCTAGTTTGTAACCCTAACCCTAATGTAAAACCATAGTTTGAAACCCTAACCCTAATGTAAAACCCTAGTTTCAAACCCTAACACTAATGTAAAACCCTAGTTTGAAGCAATAACCCTAAATTATAACCCTAGTTTGAAACTCTTACCCTAATGTAAAACCCTAGTTTGAAACCGTAACCGTAATGTAAAACCCTAGTTTGTAACCCTAACCCTAATGTTAAACCCTAGTTTGAAACCCTAACCCTAATGTAAAACCCTTGTTTGTAACCCTAACCCAAATGTAAAGCCCTAGTTTGAAACCCAACCCTAATGTAAAACCCTAGTTTGAAGCATTAACCCTAAAGTAAAACACTAGTTTGAAACCCTAACCCTAATTATAAGCCCTAGTTTGAAACCCTAACCCTAATCTAAAACCCTAGTTTGAAAACCTAACCCTAATGTAAAACCCTAGTGTGAAACCCTTACCCTAAATTTAAACCCTAGTCTGAAACCCTAACCCTAATGTAAAACCCTAGTTTGAAACCCTAAACCTAATGTAAAACCCTAGTTTGAAACCCTAACCCTAATGTAAAACCCTAGTTTGAAACCCTAACCCTAATGTAAAACCCTAGTTTGAAACCCTAACCCTAATGTAAAACCCTTATTTGAAACCCTAACCCTTATGTAAAACCCTAGTTTGAAACCCTAAGCCTAATTTGAAACCCTAGTTTGAAACCCTAACCCTAATGTAAAACCCTAGTTTGAAACCCTAACCCTAATGTAAAACCCTAGTTTGTAACCCTAACCCTAATGTAAAATGACATTTTTGAAACCCTAACCCTAATGTAAAACCCTTGTTTGAAACTCTAACCCTAATGTAAAACCCTAGTTTGAAACCCTAATCCTAATGTTAAACCCAAGTTTGTAACCCTAACCCTAATGTAAAACCCTAGTTTGAAACCCTAACCCTAATGTTAAACCCTAGTTTGAAACCCTAACCCTATGTAAAACCCTAGTTTGAAACCCCAAATCTAATTTGAAACCATAGTTTAAAACCCTAACCCTAATGTAAAACCCTAGTTTGAAGCATTAACCCTAATGTAAAACACTAGTTTGAGACGCTAACCCTAATGTTAAACCCTAATTTGAAACCCTAACCCTAATGTAAAACCCTAGTTTGAAACCCTAACCCTAAATTTAAACCCTAGTTTGAAACCCTAACCCTAATGTAAAACCCTAGTTTGAAACCCTAACCCTAATGTAAAACCCTAGTTTGTAACCCTAACTCTAATGTAAAACCCTAGTTTGAAACCCTAACCCTAATGTAAAACCCTAGTTTGAAACCCTAACCCTAATGTAAAACCCTTGTTTGAAACCCTAACCCTAATTTTAAACCCGAGTTTGAAACCCTAACCCTAATGTAAAACCCTAGTTTGAAACCCTAACCCTGATGTAAAACCCCTTGTTTGTAACCCTAACCCTAATTTGAAACCCTAGTTTGAAACCCTAACCTTAATGTTAAACCCTAGTTTGAAACCCTAACCCTAATGTAAAACCCTAGTTTGAAACCCTAACCCTAATTTGAAACCCTAGTTTGAAACCCTAACCCTAATTTAAAACCCCTTGTTTGTAACCCTAACCCTAATTTGAAACCCTAGTTTGAAACCCTAACCCTATTGTTAAACCCTAGTTTGAAACCCTAACCCTAATGTAAAACCCTAGTTTGAAACCCTAACACTAATGTTAAACCCTAGTTTGAAACCCTAACCCTAATGTAAAACCCTAGTTTGAAACCCTAACCCTAATGATAAACCCTAGTTTGAAACCCTAACCCTAATGCAAAACCCTAGTTTGAAACCCTAACCCTAATGTAAAACCCTAGTTTGTAAACATAACCCAAATGTAAAACCCTAGTTTGAAACACTAACCCTAATGTAAAACCCTAGTTTGAAACGCTAACCCTAATGTAAAACCCTAGTTTGAAGCATTAACCCTAAAGTAAAACACTAGTTTGAAACCCTAACCCTAATGTTAAACCCTAGTTTGAAACCCTAACCCTAATGTAAAACCCTAGTTTGAAACCCTAACCCTAATGATAAACCCTAGTTTGAAACCCTAACCCTAAATTGAAACCCTAGTTTGAAACCCTAACCCTAATGTAAAACCCTAGTTTGAAACCCTAACCCTAATGTAAAACCCTAGTTTGAAACCCTAACCCTAATGTAAAACCATAGTTTGAAGAACTAACCCTAATGTAAAACACTAGTTTGAAACGCTAACCCTAATGTAAAACCCTAGTTTGAAGCATTAACCCTAATGTTAAACCCTAGTTTGAAACCCTAACACTAAATTGAAACCCCAGTTTGAAACCCTAACACTAATATAAAACCCTAGTTTGTAACCCTAACCCTAATATAAAACCTTAGTGTGAAACCCTAACCCTAATGTAAAACCCTAGTTTGAAACCCTAACCCTAATGTAAAACCCTAGTTTGAAACCCTAACCCTAATTTGAAACCCTAGTTTGAAACCCTAACCGTAATGTAAAACCCTAGTTTGTAACCCTAACCCTAATGTTAAACCCTAGTTTGAAACCCTAACCCTAATGTAAAACCCTTGTTTGTAACCCTAACCCAAATGTAAAGCCATAGTTTGAAACCCAACCCTAATGTAAAACCCTAGTTTGAAGCATTAACCCTAAAGTAAAACACTAGTTTGAAACCCTAACCCTAGCGCTAATGTAAAACCCTAGTTTGCAACCCTAACCCTAATTTGAAACCCTAGTTTGAAACCCTAACCCTAATGTTAAACCCTATTTTGAAACCCTAACCCTAATGTAAAACCCTAGTTTGTAACCCTAACCCTAATGTAAAACCATAGTTTGAAACCCTAACCCTAATGTAAAACCCTAGTTTCAAACCCTAACACTAATGTAAAACCCTAGTTTGAAGCAATAACCCTAAATTATAACCCTAGTTTGAAACTCTTACCCTAATGTAAAACCCTAGTTTGAAACCCTAACCGTAATGTAAAACCCTAGTTTGTAACCCTAACCCTAATGTTAAACCCTAGTTTGAAACCCTAACCCTAATGTAAAACCCTTGTTTGTAACCCTAACCCAAATGTAAAGCCCTAGTTTGAAACCCAACCCTAATGTAAAACCCTAGTTTGAAGCATTAACCCTAAAGTAAAACACTAGTTTGAAACCCTAACCCTAATTATAAGCCCTAGTTTGAAACCCTAACCCTAATCTAAAACCCTAGTTTGAAAACCTAACCCTAATGTAAAACCCTAGTGTGAAACCCTAACCCTAAATTTAAACCCTAGTCTGAAACCCTAACCCTAATGTAAAACCCTAGTTTGAAACCCTAACCCTAATGTAAAACCCTAGTTTGAAACCCTAACCCTAATGTAAAACCCTAGTTTGAAACCCTAACCCTAATGTAAAACCCTAGTTTGAAACCCTAACCCTAATGTAAAACCCTTATTTGAAACCCTAACCCTAATGTAAAACCCTAGTTTGAAACCCTAAGCCTAATTTGAAACCCTAGTTTGAAACCGTAACCCTAATGTAAAACCCTAGTTTGAAACCCTAACCCTAATGTAAAACCCTAGTTTGTAACCCTAACCCTAATGTAAAATGACATTTTTGAAACCCTAACCCTAATGTAAAACCCTTGTTTGAAACTCTAACCCTAATGTAAAACCCTAGTTTGAAACCCTAATCCTAATGTAAAACCCTAGTTTGAAACCCTAACCCTAATGTAAAACCCTAGTTTGTAACCCTAACTCTAATGTAAAACCCTAGTTTGAAACCCTAACCCTAATGTAAAACCCTAGTTTGAAACCCTAACCCTAATGTAAAACCCTTGTTTGAAACCCTAAACCTAATTTTAAACCCGAGTTTGAAACCCTAACCCTAATGTAAAACCCTAGTTTGAAACCCTAACCCTAATGTAAAACCCTAGTTTGTAACCCTAACTCTAATGTAAAACCCTAGTTTGAAACCCTAACCCTAATGTAAAACCCTAGTTTGAAACCCTAACCCTAATGTAAAACCCTTGTTTGAAACCCTAACCTTAATTTTAAACCCGAGTTTGAAACCCTAACCCTAATGTAAAACCCTAGTTTGAAACCCTAACCCTGATGTAAAACCCCTTGTTTGTAACCCTAACCCTAATTTGAAACCCTAGTTTGAAACCCTAACCTTAATGTTAAACCCTAGTTTGAAACCCTAACCCTAATGTAAAACCCTAGTTTGAAACCCTAACCCTAATTTGAAACCCTAGTTTGAAACCCTAACCCTAATTTAAAACCCCTTGTTTGTAACCCTAACCCTAATTTGAAACCCTAGTTTGAAAACCTAACCCTATTGTTAAACCCTAGTTTGAAACCCTAACCCTAATGTAAAACCCTAGTTTGAAACCCTAACACTAATGTTAAACCCTAGTTTGAAACCCTAACCCTAATGTAAAACCCTAGTTTGAAACCCTAACCCTAATGATAAACCCTAGTTTGAAACCCTAACCCTAATGCAAAACCCTAGTTTGAAACCCTAACCCTAATGTAAAACCCTAGTTTGTAACCCTAACTCTAATGTAAAACCCTAGTTTGAAACCCTAACCCTAATGTAAAACCCTAGTTTGAAACCCTAACCCTAATGTAAAACCCTTGTTTGAAACCCTAACCCTAATTTTAAACCCGAGTTTGAAACCCTAACCCTAATGTTAAACCCTAGTTTGAAACCCTAACCCTAATGTAAAACCCCTTGTTTGTAACCCTAACCCTAATTTGAAACCCTAGTTTGAAACCCTAACCCTAATGTAAAACCCTAGTTTGAAGCAGTAACCCTAATGTAAAACCCTAGTTTGAAACTCTAACCCTAATTTGAAACGCTAGTATGAAACCCCAAATCTAATTTGAAACCATAGTTTAAAACCCTAAACCTAATATAAAACCCTAGTTTGAAGCATTAACCCTATTGTAAAACCCTAGTTTGAAGCAGTAACCCTAATGTAAAACCCTAGTTTGAAACCCTAACCCTAATTTAAAACCCTAGTTTGAAACCCTATCCCTAATGTAAAACCCTAGTTTGTAACCCTAACCCTAATGTAAAACCATAGTTTGAAACCCTAACCCTAATTTAAAACCCTAGTTTGAAACCCTATCCCTAATGTAAAACCCTAGTTTGAAGCACTAACCCTAAATTATAACCCTAGTTTGAAACTCTTACCCTAATGTAAAACCCCAGTTTGAAACCCTAACCGTAATGTAAAACCCTAGTTTGTAACCCTAACCCTAATGTTAAACCTTAGTTTGAAACCCTAACCCAAATGTAAAACCCTAGTTTGAAACCCTAACCCTAATGTAAAACCCTAGTTTGAAACCCTAACGCTAATGTAAAACCCTAGTTTGAAACCCTAACCCTAATGTAAAACCCTAGTTTGAAGCATTAACCCTAATGTAAAACACTAGTTTGAAACGCTAACCCTAATGTTAAACCCTAATTTGAAACCCTAACCCTAATGTAAAACCCTAGTTTGAAACCCTAACCCTAATGATAAACCCTAGTTTGAAACCCTAACCCTAAATTTAAACCCTAGTTTGAATCCCTAACCCTAATGTAAAACCCTAGTTTGAAACCCTAACCCTAATGTAAAACCCTAGTTTGTAACCCTAACCCTAATGTAAAACCATAGTTTGAAACCCTAACCCTAATGTAAAACCCTAGTTTCAAACCCTAACACTAATGTAAAACCCTAGTTTGAAGCAATAACCCTAAATTATAACCCTAGTTTGAAACTCTTACCCTAATGTAAAACCCTAGTTTGAAACCGTAACCGTAATGTAAAACCCTAGTTTGTAACCCTAACCCTAATGTTAAACCCTAGTTTGAAACCCTAACCCTAATGTAAAACCCTTGTTTGTAACCCTAACCCAAATGTAAAGCCCTAGTTTGAAACCCAACCCTAATGTAAAACCCTAGTTTGAAGCATTAACCCTAAAGTAAAACACTAGTTTGAAACCCTAACCCTAATTATAAGCCCTAGTTTGAAACCCTAACCCTAATCTAAAACCCTAGTTTGAAAACCTAACCCTAATGTAAAACCCTAGTGTGAAACCCTAACCCTAAATTTAAACCCTAGTCTGAAACCCTAACCCTAATGTAAAACCCTAGTTTGAAACCCTAAACCTAATGTAAAACCCTAGTTTGAAACCCTAACCCTAATGTAAAACCCTAGTTTGAAACCCTAACCCTAATGTAAAACCCTAGTTTGAAACCCTAACCCTAATGTAAAACCCTTATTTGAAACCCTAACCCTAATGTAAAACCCTAGTTTGAAACCCTAAGCCTAATTTGAAACCCTAGTTTGAAACCCTAACCCTAATGTAAAACCCTAGTTTGAAACCCTAACCCTAATGTAAAACCCTAGTTTGTAACCCTAACCCTAATGTAAAATGACATTTTTGAAACCCTAACCCTAATGTAAAACCCTTGTTTGAAACTCTAACCCTAATGTAAAACCCTAGTTTGAAACCCTAATCCTAATGTTAAACCCAAGTTTGTAACCCTAACCCTAATGTAAAACCCTAGTTTGAAACCCTAACCCTAATGTTAAACCCTAGTTTGAAACCCTAACCCTATGTAAAACCCTAGTTTGAAACCCTAACCCTAACGTTAAACCCTAGTTTGAAACCCTAACCGTAATGTAAAACCCTAGTTTGAAACCCTACCCCTAATTTGAAACCCGAGTTTGAAACCCTAGCGCTAATGTAAAACCCTAGTTTGCAACCCTAACCCTAATTTGAAACCCTAGTTTGAAACCCTAACCCTAATGTTAAACCCTATTTTGAAACCCTAACCCTAATGTAAAACCCTAGTTTGTAACCCTAACCCTAATGTAAAACCATAGTTTGAAACCCTAACCCTAATGTAAAACCCTAGTTTCAAACCCTAACACTAATGTAAAACCCTAGTTTGAAGCAATAACCCTAAATTATAACCCTAGTTTGAAACTCTTACCCTAATGTAAAACCCTAGTTTGAAACCCTAACCGTAATGTAAAACCCTAGTTTGTAACCCTAACCCTAATGTTAAACCCTAGTTTGAAACCCTAACCCTAATGTAAAACCCTTGTTTGTAACCCTAACCCAAATGTAAAGCCCTAGTTTGAAACCCAACCCTAATGTAAAACCCTAGTTTGAAGCATTAACCCTAAAGTAAAACACTAGTTTGAAACCCTAACCCTAATTATAAGCCCTAGTTTGAAACCCTAACCCTAATCTAAAACCCTAGTTTGAAAACCTAACCCTAATGTAAAACCCTAGTGTGAAACCCTAACCCTAAATTTAAACCCTAGTCTGAAACCCTAACCCTAATGTAAAACCCTAGTTTGAAACCCTAAACCTAATGTAAAACCCTAGTTTGAAACCCTAACCCTAATGTAAAACCCTAGTTTGAAACCCTAACCCTAATGTAAAACCCTAGTTTGAAACCCTAACCCTAATGTAAAACCCTTATTTGAAACCCTAACCCTAATGTAAAACCCTAGTTTGAAACCATAAGCCTAATTTGAAACCCTAGTTTGAAACCGTAACCCTAATGTAAAACCCTAGTTTGTAACCCTAACCCTAATGTAAAACCATAGTTTGAAACCCTAACCCTAATGTAAAACCCTAGTTTCAAACCCTAACACTAATGTAAAACCCTAGTTTGAAGCAATAACCCTAAATTATAACCCTAGTTTGAAACTCTTACCCTAATGTAAAACCCTAGTTTGAAACCCTAACCGTAATGTAAAACCCTAGTTTGTAACCCTAACCCTAATGTTAAACCCTAGTTTGAAACCCTAACCCTAATGTAAAACCCTTGTTTGTAACCCTAACCCAAATGTAAAGCCCTAGTTTGAAACCCAACCCTAATGTAAAACCCTAGTTTGAAGCATTAACCCTAAAGTAAAACACTAGTTTGAAACCCTAACCCTAATTATAAGCCCTAGTTTGAAACCCTAACCCTAATCTAAAACCCTAGTTTGAAAACCTAACCCTAATGTAAAACCCTAGTGTGAAACCCTAACCCTAAATTTAAACCCTAGTCTGAAACCCTAACCCTAATGTAAAACCCTAGTTTGAAACCCTAAACCTAATGTAAAACCCTAGTTTGAAACCCTAACCCTAATGTAAAACCCTAGTTTGAAACCCTAACCCTAATGTAAAACCCTAGTTTGAAACCCTAACCCTAATGTAAAACCCTTATTTGAAACCCTAACCCTAATGTAAAACCCTAGTTTGAAACCATAAGCCTAATTTGAAACCCTAGTTTGAAACCGTAACCCTAATGTAAAACCCTAGTTTGAAACCCTAACCCTAATGTAAAACCCTAGTTTGTAACCCTAACCCTAATGTAAAATGACATTTTTGAAACCCTAACCCTAATGTAAAACCCTTGTTTGAAACTCTAACCCTAATGTAAAACCCTAGTTTGAAACCCTAATCCTAATGTTAAACCCAAGTTTGTAACCCTAACCCTAATGTAAAACCCTAGTTTGAAACCCTAACCCTAATGTTAAACCCTAGTTTGAAACCCTAACCCTATGTAAAACCCTAGTTTGAAACCCCAAATCTAATTTGAAACCATAGTTTAAAACCCTAACCCTAATGTAAAACCCTAGTTTGAAGCATTAACCCTAATGTAAAACACTAGTTTGAAACGCTAACCCTAATGTTAAACCCTAATTTGAAACCCTAACCCTAATGTAAAACCCTAGTTTGAAACCCTAACCCTAAATTTAAACCCTAGTTTGAAACCCTAACCCTAATGTAAAACCCTAGTTTGAAACCCTAACCCTAATGTAAAACCCTAGTTTGTAACCCTAACTCTAATGTAAAACCCTAGTTTGAAACCCTAACCCTAATGTAAAACCCTAGTTTGAAACCCTAACCCTAATGTAAAACCCTTGTTTGAAACCCTAACCCTAATTTTAAACCCGAGTTTGAAACCCTAACCCTAATGTAAAACCCTAGTTTGAAACCCTAACCCTAATGTAAAACCCCTTGTTTGTAACCCTAACCCTAATTTGAAACCCTAGTTTGAAACCCTAACCCTAATGTAAAACCCTAGTTTGAAGCAGTAACCCTAATGTAAAACCCTAGTTTGAAACTCTAACCCTAATTTGAAACGCTAGTATGAAACCCCAAATCTAATTTGAAACCATAGTTTAAAACCCTAAACCTAATATAAAACCCTAGTTTGAAGCATTAACCCTATTGTAAAACCCTAGTTTGAAGCAGTAACCCTAATGTAAAACCCTAGTTTGAAACCCTAACCCTAATTTAAAACCCTAGTTTGAAACCCTATCCCTAATGTAAAACCCTAGTTTGTAACCCTAACCCTAATGTAAAACCATAGTTTGAAACCCTAACCCTAATTTAAAACCCTAGTTTGAAACCCTATCCCTAATGTAAAACCCTAGTTTGAAGCACTAACCCTAAATTATAACCCTAGTTTGAAACTCTTACCCTAATGTAAAACCCCAGTTTGAAACCCTAACCGTAATGTAAAACCCTAGTTTGTAATCCTAACCCTAATGTTAAACCCTAGTTTGAAACCCTAACCCAAATGTAAAACCCTAGTTTGAAACCCTAACCCTAATGTAAAACCCTAGTTTGAAACCCTAACGCTAATGTAAAACCCTAGTTTGAAACCCTAACCCTAATGTAAAACCCTAGTTTGAAGCATTAACCCTAATGTAAAACACTAGTTTGAAACGCTAACCCTAATGTTAAACCCTAATTTGAAACCCTAACCCTAATGTAAAACCCTAGTTTGAAACCCTAACCCTAATGATAAACCCTAGTTTGAAACCCTAACCCTAATGATAAACCCTAGTTTGAATCCCTAACCCTAATGTAAAACCCTAGTTTGAAACCCTAACCCTAATGTAAAACCCTAGTTTGTAACCCTAACCCTAATGTAAAACCATAGTTTGAAACCCTAACCCTAATGTAAAACCCTAGTTTCAAACCCTAACACTAATGTAAAACCCTAGTTTGAAGCAATAACCCTAAATTATAACCCTAGTTTGAAACTCTTACCCTAATGTAAAACCCTAGTTTGAAACCGTAACCGTAATGTAAAACCCTAGTTTGTAACCCTAACCCTAATGTTAAACCCTAGTTTGAAACCCTAACCCTAATGTAAAACCCTTGTTTGTAACCCTAACCCAAATGTAAAGCCCTAGTTTGAAACCCAACCCTAATGTAAAACCCTAGTTTGAAGCATTAACCCTAAAGTAAAACACTAGTTTGAAACCCTAACCCTAATTATAAGCCCTAGTTTGAAACCCTAACCCTAATCTAAAACCCTAGTTTGAAAACCTAACCCTAATGTAAAACCCTAGTGTGAAACCCTTACCCTAAATTTAAACCCTAGTCTGAAACCCTAACCCTAATGTAAAACCCTAGTTTGAAACCCTAAACCTAATGTAAAACCCTAGTTTGAAACCCTAACCCTAATGTAAAACCCTAGTTTGAAACCCTAACCCTAATGTAAAACCCTAGTTTGAAACCCTAACCCTAATGTAAAACCCTTATTTGAAACCCTAACCCTTATGTAAAACCCTAGTTTGAAACCCTAAGCCTAATTTGAAACCCTAGTTTGAAACCCTAACCCTAATGTAAAACCCTAGTTTGAAACCCTAACCCTAATGTAAAACCCTAGTTTGTAACCCTAACCCTAATGTAAAATGACATTTTTGAAACCCTAACCCTAATGTAAAACCCTTGTTTGAAACTCTAACCCTAATGTAAAACCCTAGTTTGAAACCCTAATCCTAATGTTAAACCCAAGTTTGTAACCCTAACCCTAATGTAAAACCCTAGTTTGAAACCCTAACCCTAATGTTAAACCCTAGTTTGAAACCCTAACCCTATGTAAAACCCTAGTTTGAAACCCCAAATCTAATTTGAAACCATAGTTTAAAACCCTAACCCTAATGTAAAACCCTAGTTTGAAGCATTAACCCTAATGTAAAACACTAGTTTGAAACGCTAACCCTAATGTTAAACCCTAATTTGAAACCCTAACCCTAATGTAAAACCCTAGTTTGAAACCCTAACCCTAAATTTAAACCCTAGTTTGAAACCCTAACCCTAATGTAAAACCCTAGTTTGAAACCCTAACCCTAATGTAAAACCCTAGTTTGTAACCCTAACTCTAATGTAAAACCCTAGTTTGAAACCCTAACCCTAATGTAAAACCCTAGTTTGAAACCCTAACCCTAATGTAAAACCCTTGTTTGAAACCCTAACCCTAATTTTAAACCCGAGTTTGAAACCCTAACCCTAATGTAAAACCCTAGTTTGAAACCCTAACCCTGATGTAAAACCCCTTGTTTGTAACCCTAACCCTAATTTGAAACCCTAGTTTGAAACCCTAACCTTAATGTTAAACCCTAGTTTGAAACCCTAACCCTAATGTAAAACCCTAGTTTGAAACCCTAACCCTAATTTGAAACCCTAGTTTGAAACCCTAACCCTAATTTAAAACCCCTTGTTTGTAACCCTAACCCTAATTTGAAACCCTAGTTTGAAACCCTAACCCTATTGTTAAACCCTAGTTTGAAACCCTAACCCTAATGTAAAACCCTAGTTTGAAACCCTAACACTAATGTTAAACCCTAGTTTGAAACCCTAACCCTAATGTAAAACCCTAGTTTGAAACCCTAACCCTAATGATAAACCCTAGTTTGAAACCCTAACCCTAATGCAAAACCCTAGTTTGAAACCCTAACCCTAATGTAAAACCCTAGTTTGAAGCATTAACCCTAAAGTAAAACACTAGTTTGAAACCCTAACCCTAATGTTAAACCCTAGTTTGAAACCCTAACCCTAATGTAAAACCCTAGTTTGAAACCCTAACCCTAATGATAAACCCTAGTTTGAAACCCTAACCCTAAATTGAAACCCTAGTTTGAAACCCTAACCCTAATGTAAAACCCTAGTTTGAAACCCTAACCCTAATGTAAAACCCTAGTTTGAAACCCTAACCCTAAAGTAAAACCATAGTTTGAAGCACTAACCCTAATGTAAAACACTAGTTTGAAACGCTAACCCTAATGTAAAACCCTAGTTTGAAGCATTAACCCTAATGTTAAACCCTAGTTTGAAACCCTAACACTAAATTGAAACCCCAGTTTGAAACCCTAACACTAATATAAAACCCTAGTTTGTAACCCTAACCCTAATATAAAACCTTAGTGTGAAACCCTAACCCTAATGTAAAACCCTAGTTTGAAACCCTAACCCTAATGTAAAACCCTAGTTTGAAACCCTAACCCTAATTTGAAACCCTAGTTTGAAACCCTAACCGTAATGTAAAACCCTAGTTTGTAACCCTAACCCTAATGTTAAACCCTAGTTTGAAACCCTAATCCTAATGTAAAACCCTTGTTTGTAACCCTAACCCAAATGTAAAGCCCTAGTTTGAAACCCAACCCTAATGTAAAACCCTAGTTTGAAGCATTAACCCTAAAGTAAAACACTAGTTTGAAACCCTAACCCTAGCGCTAATGTAAAACCCTAGTTTGCAACCCTAACCCTAATTTGAAACCCTAGTTTGAAACCCTAACCCTAATGTTAAACCCTATTTTGAAACCCTAACCCTAATGTAAAACCCTAGTTTGTAACCCTAACCCTAATGTAAAACCATAGTTTGAAACCCTAACCCTAATGTAAAACCCTAGTTTCAAACCCTAACACTAATGTAAAACCCTAGTTTGAAGCAATAACCCTAAATTATAACCCTAGTTTGAAACTCTTACCCTAATGTAAAACCCTAGTTTGAAACCCTAACCGTAATGTAAAACCCTAGTTTGTAACCCTAACCCTAATGTTAAACCCTAGTTTGAAACCCTAACCCTAATGTAAAACCCTTGTTTGTAACCCTAACCCAAATGTAAAGCCCTAGTTTGAAACCCAACCCTAATGTAAAACCCTAGTTTGAAGCATTAACCCTAAAGTAAAACACTAGTTTGAAACCCTAACCCTAATTATAAGCCCTAGTTTGAAACCCTAACCCTAATCTAAAACCCTAGTTTGAAAACCTAACCCTAATGTAAAACCCTAGTGTGAAACCCTAACCCTAAATTTAAACCCTAGTCTGAAACCCTAACCCTAATGTAAAACCCTAGTTTGAAACCCTAACCCTAATGTAAAACCCTAGTTTGAAACCCTAACCCTAATGTAAAACCCTTATTTGAAACCCTAACCCTAATGTAAAACCCTAGTTTGAAACCCTAAGCCTAATTTGAAACCCTAGTTTGAAACCGTAACCCTAATGTAAAACCCTAGTTTGAAACCCTAACCCTAATGTAAAACCCTAGTTTGTAACCCTAACCCTAATGTAAAATGACATTTTTGAAACCCTAACCCTAATGTAAAACCCTTGTTTGAAACTCTAACCCTAATGTAAAACCCTAGTTTGAAACCCTAATCCTAATGTAAAACCCTAGTTTGAAACCCTAACCCTAATGTAAAACCCTAGTTTGTAACCCTAACTCTAATGTAAAACCCTAGTTTGAAACCCTAACCCTAATGTAAAACCCTAGTTTGAAACCCTAACCCTAATGTAAAACCCTTGTTTGAAACCCTAACCCTAATTTTAAACCCGAGTTTGAAACCCTAACCCTAATGTAAAACCCTAGTTTGAAACCCTAACCCTAATGTAAAACCCTAGTTTGTAACCCTAACTCTAATGTAAAACCCTAGTTTGAAACCCTAACCCTAATGTAAAACCCTAGTTTGAAACCCTAACCCTAATGTAAAACCCTTGTTTGAAACCCTAACCCTAATTTTAAACCCGAGTTTGAAACCCTAACCCTAATGTAAAACCCTAGTTTGAAACCCTAACCCTGATGTAAAACCCCTTGTTTGTAACCCTAACCCTAATTTGAAACCCTAGTTTGAAACCCTAACCTTAATGTTAAACCCTAGTTTGAAACCCTAACCCTAATGTAAAACCCTAGTTTGAAACCCTAACCCTAATTTGAAACCCTAGTTTGAAACCCTAACCCTAATTTAAAACCCCTTGTTTGTAACCCTAACCCTAATTTGAAACCCTAGTTTGAAACCCTAACCCTATTGTTAAACCCTAGTTTGAAACCCTAACCCTAATGTAAAACCCTAGTTTGAAACCCTAACACTAATGTTAAACCCTAGTTTGAAACCCTAACCCTAATGTAAAACCCTAGTTTGAAACCCTAACCCTAATGATAAACCCTAGTTTGAAACCCTAACCCTAATGCAAAACCCTAGTTTGAAACCCTAACCCTAATGTAAAACCCTAGTTTGTAAACATAACCCAAATGTAAAACCCTAGTTTGAAACACTAACCCTAATGTAAAACCCTAGTTTGAAACGCTAACCCTAATGTAAAACCCTAGTTTGAAGCATTAACCCTAAAGTAAAACACTAGTTTGAAACCCTAACCCTAATGTTAAACCCTAGTTTGAAACCCTAACCCTAATGTAAAACCCTAGTTTGAAACCCTAACCCTAATGATAAACCCTAGTTTGAAACCCTAACCCTAAATTGAAACCCTAGTTTGAAACCCTAACCCTAATGTAAAACCCTAGTTTGAAACCCTAACCCTAATGTAAAACCCTAGTTTGAAACCCTAACCCTAATGTAAAACCATAGTTTGAAGCACTAACCCTAATGTAAAACACTAGTTTGAAACGCTAACCCTAATGTAAAACCCTAGTTTGAAGCATTAACCCTAATGTTAAACCCTAGTTTGAAACCCTAACACTAAATTGAAACCCCAGTTTGAAACCCTAACACTAATATAAAACCCTAGTTTGTAACCCTAACCCTAATATAAAACCTTAGTGTGAAACCCTAACCCTAATGTAAAACCCTAGTTTGAAACCCTAACCCTAATGTAAAACCCTAGTTTGAAACCCTAACCCTAATTTGAAACCCTAGTTTGAAACCCTAACCCTAATGTAAAACCCTAGTTTGAAACCCTAACCCTAACGTTAAACCCTAGTTTGAAACCCTAACCGTAATGTAAAACCCTAGTTTGAAACCCTACCCCTAATTTGAAACCCGAGTTTGAAACCCTAGCGCTAATGTAAAACCCTAGTTTGCAACCCTAACCCTAATTTGAAACCCTAGTTTGAAACCCTAACCCTAATGTTAAACCCTATTTTGAAACCCTAACCCTAATGTAAAACCCTAGTTTGTAACCCTAACCCTAATGTAAAACCATAGTTTGAAACCCTAACCCTAATGTAAAACCCTAGTTTCAAACCCTAACACTAATGTAAAACCCTAGTTTGAAGCAATAACCCTAAATTATAACCCTAGTTTGAAACTCTTACCCTAATGTAAAACCCTAGTTTGAAACCCTAACCGTAATGTAAAACCCTAGTTTGTAACCCTAACCCTAATGTTAAACCCTAGTTTGAAACCCTAACCCTAATGTAAAACCCTTGTTTGTAACCCTAACCCAAATGTAAAGCCCTAGTTTGAAACCCAACCCTAATGTAAAACCCTAGTTTGAAGCATTAACCCTAAAGTAAAACACTAGTTTGAAACCCTAACCCTAATTATAAGCCCTAGTTTGAAACCCTAACCCTAATCTAAAACCCTAGTTTGAAAACCTAACCCTAATGTAAAACCCTAGTGTGAAACCCTAACCCTAAATTTAAACCCTAGTCTGAAACCCTAACCCTAATGTAAAACCCTAGTTTGAAACCCTAAACCTAATGTAAAACCCTAGTTTGAAACCCTAACCCTAATGTAAAACCCTAGTTTGAAACCCTAACCCTAATGTAAAACCCTAGTTTGAAACCCTAACCCTAATGTAAAACCCTTATTTGAAACCCTAACCCTAATGTAAAACCCTAGTTTGAAACCCTAAGCCTAATTTGAAACCCTAGTTTGAAACCGTAACCCTAATGTAAAACCCTAGTTTGAAACCCTAACCCTAATGTAAAACCCTAGTTTGTAACCCTAACCCTAATGTAAAATGACATTTTTGAAACCCTAACCCTAATGTAAAACCCTTGTTTGAAACTCTAACCCTAATGTAAAACCCTAGTTTGAAACCCTAATCCTAATGTTAAACCCAAGTTTGTAACCCTAACCCTAATGTAAAACCCTAGTTTGAAACCCTAACCCTAATGTTAAACCCTAGTTTGAAACCCTAACCCTATGTAAAACCCTAGTTTGAAACCCCAAATCTAATTTGAAACCATAGTTTAAAACCCTAACCCTAATGTAAAACCCTAGTTTGAAGCATTAACCCTCATGTAAAACACTAGTTTGAAACGCTAACCCTAATGTTAAACCCTAATTTGAAACCCTAACCCTAAATTTAAACCCTAGTTTGAAACCCTAACCCTAATGTAAAACCCTAGTTTGAAACCCTAACCCTAATGTAAAACCCTAGTTTGTAACCCTAACTCTAATGTAAAACCCTAGTTTGAAACCCTAACCCTAATGTAAAACCCTAGTTTGAAACCCTAACCCTAATGTAAAACCCTTGTTTGAAACCCTAACCCTAATTTTAAACCCGAGTTTGAAACCCTAACCCTAATGTAAAACCCTAGTTTGAAACCCTAACCCTGATGTAAAACCCCTTGTTTGTAACCCTAACCATAATTTGAAACCCTAGTTTGAAACCCTAACCTTAATGTTAAACCCTAGTTTGAAACCCTAACCCTAATGTAAAACCCTAGTTTGAAACCCTAACCCTAATTTGAAACCCTAGTTTGAAACCCTAACCCTAATTTAAAACCCATTGTTTGTAACCCTAACCCTAATTTGAAACCCTAGTTTGAAACCCTAACCCTATTGTTAAACCCTAGTTTGAAACCCTAACCCTAATGTAAAACCCTAGTTTGAAACCCTAACACTAATGTTAAACCCTAGTTTGAAACCCTAACCCTAATGTAAAACCCTAGTTTGAAACCCTAACCCTAATGATAAACCCTAGTTTGAAACCCTAACCCTAATGCAAAACCCTAGTTTGAAACCCTAACCCTAATGTAAAACCCTAGTTTGTAAACATAACCCAAATGTAAAACCCTAGTTTGAAACACTAACCCTAATGTAAAACCCTAGTTTGAAACGCTAACCCTAATGTAAAACCCTAGTTTGAAGCATTAACCCTAAAGTAAAACACTAGTTTGAAACCCTAACCCTAATGTTAAACCCTAGTTTGAAACCCTAACCCTAATGTAAAACCCTAGTTTGAAACCCTAACCCTAATGATAAACCCTAGATTGAAACCCTAACCCTAAATTGAAACCCTAGTTTGAAACCCTAACCCTAATGTAAAACCCTAGTTTGAAACCCTAACCCTAATGTAAAACCCTAGTTTGAAACCCTAACCCTAATGTAAAACCATAGTTTGAAGCACTAACCCTAATGTAAAACACTAGTTTGAAACGCTAACCCTAATGTAAAACCCTAGTTTGAAGCATTAACCCTAATGTTAAACCCTAGTTTGAAACCCTAACACTAAATTGAAACCCCAGTTTGAAACCCTAACACTAATATAAAACCCTAGTTTGTAACCCTAACCCTAATATAAAACCTTAGTGTGAAACCCTAACCCTAATGTAAAACCCTAGTTTGAAACCCTAACCCTAATGTCAAACCCTAGTTTGAAACCCTAACCCTAATTTGAAACCCTAGTTTGAAACCCTAACCCTAATGTAAAACCCTAGTTTGAAACCCTAACCCTAACGTTAAACCCTAGTTTGAAACCCTAAACGTAATGTAAAACCCTAGTTTGAAACCCTACCCCTAATTTGAAACCCGAGTTTGAAACCCTAGCGCTAATGTAAAACCCTAGTTTGCAACCCTAACCCTAATTTGAAACCCTAGTTTGAAACCCTAACCCTAATGTTAAACCCTATTTTGAAACCCTAACCCTAATGTAAAACCCTATTTTGAAACCCTAACCCTAATGTAAAACCCTAGTTTGAAACCCTAACCCTAATGTAAAACCCTAGTTTGAAACCCCAAACCTAATTTGAAACCATAGTTTGAAACCCTAACCCTAATGTAAAACCCTAGTTTGTAACCCTAATCCTAATGTAAAACCTCAATTTGAAGCCCAAACCCTAATTTGAAACCCTAGTTTGAAACCCTAAACCTAATGTAAAACCCAAGTTTGAAACCCTAACCCTAATTTAAAACCCCTGTTTTGAAACCCTAACCCTAATGTAAAACCCTTGTTTAAAACCCTAACCCTAATGTAAAACCCTTGTTTGAAACCCTAACCCTAATTAGAAACCCTAGTTTGAAACCCTAACCCTATTGTAAAACCCTAGTTTGAAACCCTAACCCTAATGATAAACCCTAGTTTAAAACCCTAACCCTAATTAGAAAGCCTAGTTTGAAACCCTAACCCTAATGTAAAACCCTAGTTTGAAACCCTAACCCTAATGATAAACCCTAGTTTAAAACCCTAACCCTAATTTGAAACCCTAGTTTGAAACCCTAACCCTAATTTGAAACCCTAGTTTGAAACCCTAACCCTAATGTAAAACCCTAGTTTGTAACCTTAACACTAATGTAAAACCCTAGTTTGGAACCCTAACCCTAATGTTAAACCCTAGTTTGAAACCCTAACCCTAATATAAAACCCTTGTTTGAAACCCTAACCCTAATGTAAAACCCTAGTTTGAAGCAGTAACCCTAATGTAAAACCCTAGTTTGAAACTCTAACCCTAATTTGAAACCCTAGTTTGAAACCCCAAATCTAATTTGAAACCATAGTTTAAAACCCTAAACCTAATATAAAACCCTAGTTTGAAGCATTAACCCTATTGTAAAACACTAGTTTGAAACGCTAACCCTAATGATAAACCCTAGTTTGAAACCCTAACCCTAAATTTAAACCCTAGTTTGAAACCCTAACCCTAATATAAAACCCTTGTTTGAAACCCTAACCCTAATGATAAACCCTAGTTTGAAACCCTAACCCTAATGCAAAACCCTAGTTTGAAACCCTAACCCTAATGTAAAACCCTTGTTTGTAACCCTAACCCAAATGTAAAACCCTAGTTTGAAACCCAACCCTAATGTAAAACCCTAGTTTGAATCATTAACCCTAATGTAAAACACTAGTTTGAAACCCTAACCCTAATTATAAGCCCTAGTTTGAAACCCTAACCCTAATGTAAAACCCTAGTTTGAAACCCTAACCCTAATGATAAACCCTAGTTTGAAACCCTAGCCCTAAATTGAAACCCTAGTTTGAAACCCTAACCCTAATGTAAAACCCTAGTTTGAAACCCTAACCCTAATGTAAAACCCTAGTTTGAAACCCTAACCCTAATGTAAAACCCTAGTTTGAAACCCTAACCCTAATGTAAAACCCTAGTTTGAAGCATTAACCCTAATGTAAAACCCTAGTTTGTAACCCTAACCCTAATGTAAAACCTTAGTGTGAAACCCTAACCCTAAATTGAAACCCTAGTTTGAAACCCTAGTTTGAAACCCTAACCCTAATATAAAACCCTAGTTTGTAACCCTAACTCTAATGTAAAACCTTAGTGTGAAACCCTAACCCTAATTTGAAACCCTAGTTTGAAACCCTAACCCTAATGTAAAACCCTAGTTTGAAACCCTTACCCTAATGTAAAACCCTTGTTTGTAACCCTAACCCTAATGTAAAATGACTGTTTTGAAACCCTAACCCTAATGTAAAACCCTTGTTTGAAACCCTAACCCTAATGTAAAACCCTAGTTTGAAAACCTAACCCTAATGTAAAACCCTAGTGTGAAACCCTAACCCTAATTTTTAACCCCTGTTTTGAAACACTTACCCTAATGTAAAACCCCTGTTTGAAACCCTAACCCTAATTTAAAACCCTAGTTTGCAATCCTAACCCTAATTTGAAACCCTAGTTTGAAACCCTAACCCTAATGTTAAACCCTATTTTGAAAACCTAACCCTAATGTAAAACCCTATTTTGAAACCCTAACCCTAATGTAAAACCCTAGTTTGAAACCCTAACCCTAATGTAAAACCCTAGTTTGAAACCCCAAACCTAATTTGAAACCATAGTTTGAAACCCTAACCCTAATGTAAAACCCTAGTTTGTAACCCTAATCCTAATGTAAAACCTCAATTTGAAGCCCAAACCCTAATTTGAAACCCTAGTTTGAAACCCTAAACCTAATGTAAAACCCAAGTTTGAAACCCTAACCCTAATTTAAAACCCCTGTTTTGAAACCCTAACCCTAATGTAAAACCCTTGTTTGAAACCCTAACCCTAATGTAAAACCCTTGTTTGAAACCCTAACCCTAATTTGAAACCCTAGTTTGAAACCCTAACCCTAATATAAAACCCTAGTTTGAAACCCTAACCCTAATTAGAAACCCTAGTTTGAAACCCTAACCCTAATTAGAAACCCTAGTTTGAAACCCTAACCCTATTATAAAACCCTAGTTTGAAACCCTAACCCTAATGATAAACCCTAGTTTAAAACCCTAACCCTAATTAGAAAGCCTAGTTTGAAAAACTAACCCTAATGTAAAACCCTAGTTTGAAACCCTAACCCTAATGATAAACCCTAGTTTAAAACCCTAACCCTAATTTGAAACCCTAGTTTGAAACCCTAACCCTAATTTGAAACCCTAGTTTGAAACCCTAACCCTAATGTAAAACCCTAGTTTGGAACCCTAACCCTAATGTTAAACCCTAGTTTGAAACCCTAACCCTAATATAAAACCCTTGTTTGAAACCCTAACCCTAATATAAAACCCTTGTTTGAAACCCTAACCCTAATGTAAAACCCTAGTTTGAAGCAGTAACCCTAATGTAAAACCCTAGTTTGAAACTCTAACCCTAATTTGAAACCCTAGTTTGAAACCCCAAATCTAATTTAAAACCATAGTTTAAAACCCTAAACCTAATATAAAACCCTAGTTTGAAGCATTAACCCTATTGTAAAACACTAGTTTGAAACGCTAACCCTAATGATAAACCCTAGTTTGAAACCCTAACCCTAAATTTAAACCCTAGTTTGAAACCCTAACCCTAATATAAAACCCTTGTTTGAAACCCTAACCCTAATGATAAACCCTAGTTTGAAACCCTAACCCTAATGCAAAACCCTAGTTTGAAACCCTAACCCTAATGTAAAACCCTTGTTTGTAACCCTAACCCAAATGTAAAACCCTAGTTTGAAACCCAACCCTAATGTAAAACCCTAGTTTGAATCATTAACCCTAATGTAAAACACTAGTTTGAAACCCTAACCCTAATGTAAAACCCTAGTTTGAAACCCTAACCCTAATGTAAAACCCTAGTTTGAAACCCTAACCCTAATGTAAAACCCTAGTTTGAAACCCTAACCCTAATGTAAAACCCTAGTTTGAAGCATTAACCCTAATGTAAAACCCTAGTTTGTAACCCTAACCCTAATGTAAAACCTTAGTGTGAAACCCTAACCCTAAATTGAAACCCTAGTTTGAAACCCTAGTTTGAAACCCTAACCCTAATATAAAACCCTAGTTTGTAACCCTAACTCTAATGTAAAACCTTAGTGTGAAACCCTAACCCTAATTTGAAACCCTAGTTTGAAACCCTAACCCTAATGTAAAACCCTAGTTTGAAACCCTTACCCTAATGTAAAACCCTTGTTTGTAACCCTAACCCTAATGTAAAATGACTGTTTTGAAACCCTAACCCTAATGTAAAACCCTTGTTTGAAACCCTAACCCTAATGTAAAACCCTAGTTTGAAAACCTAACCCTAATGTAAAACCCTAGTGTGAAACCCTAACCCTAATTTTTAACCCCTGTTTTGAAACACTTACCCTAATGTAAAACCCCTGTTTGAAACCCTAACCCTAATTTAAAACCCTAGTTTGCAATCCTAACCCTAATTTGAAACCCTAGTTTGAAACCCTAACCCTAATGTTAAACCCTATTTTGAAAACCTAACCCTAATGTAAAACCCTATTTTGAAACCCTAACCCTAATGTAAAACCCTAGTTTGAAACCCTAACCCTAATGTAAAACCCTAGTTTGAAACCCCAAACCTAATTTGAAACCATAGTTTGAAACCCTAACCCTAATGTAAAACCCTAGTTTGTAACCCTAATCCTAATGTAAAACCTCAATTTGAAGCCCAAACCCTAATTTGAAACCCTAGTTTGAAACCCTAAACCTAATGTAAAACCCAAGTTTGAAACCCTAACCCTAATTTAAAACCCCTGTTTTGAAACCCTAACCCTAATGTAAAACCCTTGTTTGAAACCCTAACCCTAATGTAAAACCCTTGTTTGAAACCCTAACCCTAATTTGAAACCCTAGTTTGAAACCCTAACCCTAATATAAAACCCTAGTTTGAAACCCTAACCCTAATTAGAAACCCTAGTTTGAAGCAGTAACCCTAATGTAAAACCCTAGTTTGAAACTCTAAGCCTAATTTGAAACCCTAGTTTGAAACCCCAAATCTAATTTGAAACCATAGTTTAAAACCCTAAACCTAATATAAAACCCTAGTTTGAAGCATTAACCCTATTGTAAAACACTAGTTTGAAACGCTAACCCTAATGATAAACCCTAGTTTGAAACCCTAACCCTAAATTTAAACCCTAGTTTGAAACCCTAACCCTTAGGTAAAACCCTAGTTTGAAAACCTAACCCTAATGTAAAACCCTAGTTTGTATCCCTAACCCTAATGTAAAACCATAGTTTGAAACCCTAACCCTAATTTAAAACCCTAGTTTGAAACCCTATCCCTAATGTAAAACCCTAGTTTGAAGCACTAACCCTAAATTATAACCCTAGTTTGAAACTCTTACCCTAATGTAAAACCCCAGTTTGAAACCCTAACCGCAATGTAAAACCCTAGTTTGTAACCCTAACCCTAATGTTAAACCCTAGTTTGAAACCCTAACCCTAATGTAAAACCCTAGTTTGAAACCCTAACCCTAATGATAAACCCCAGTTTGAAACCCTAACCCTAATGCAAAACCCTAGTTTGAAACCCTAACCCTAATGTAAAACCCTAGTTTGAAACCCTAACCCTAATGTAAAACCCTAGTTTGTAACCCTAACCCTAATGTAAAATGACTGTTTTGAAACCCTAACCCTAATGTAAAACCCTTGTTTGAAACCCTAACCCTAATGTAAAACCCTAGTTTGAAACCCTAATCCTAATGTTAAACCCTAGTTTGTAACCCTAACCCTAATGTAAAACCCTAGTTTGAAACCCTAACCCTAATGTAAAACCCTAGTTTGAAACCCTAACCCTAATGTAAAACCCTAGTTTGAAGCATTAACCCTAATGTAAAACCCTAGTTTGAAGCACTAACCCTAATGTAAAACACTAGTTTGAAACGCTAACCCTAATGTAAAACCCTAGTTTGAAACCCCAAATCTAATTTGAAACCATAGTTTAAAACCCTAACCCTAATGTAAAACCCTAGTTTGAAGCATTAACCCTAATGTAAAACACTAGTTTGAAACGCTAACCCTAATGTTAAACCCTAATTTGAAACCCTAACCCTAATGTAAAATCCTAGTTTGAAACCCTAACCCTAATGATAAACCCTAGTTTGAAAAACTAACCCTAAATTTAAACCCTAGTTTGAAACCCTAACCCTAAATTTAAACCCTATTTTGAAACCCTAACCCTAATGTAAAACCCTATTTTGAAACCCTAACCCTAATGTAAAACCCTAGTTTGAAACCCTAACCCTAATGTAAAACCCTAGTTTGAAACCCCAAACCTAATTTGAAACCATAGTTTGAAACCCTAACCCTAATGTAAAACCCTAGTTTGTAACCCTAATCCTAATGTAAAACCTCAATTTGAAACCCAAACCCTAATTTGAAACCCTAGTTTGAAACCCTAAACCTAATGTAAAACCCAAGTTTGAAACCCTAACCCTAATTTAAAACCCCTGTTTTGAAACCCTAACCCTAATGTAAAACCCTTGTTTGAAACCCTAACCCTAATGTAAAACCCTTGTTTGAAACCCTAACCCTAATTTGAAACCCTAGTTTGAAACCCTAACCCTAATATAAAACCCTAGTTTGAAACCCTAACCCTAATTAGAAACCCTAGTTTGAAACCCTAACCCTAATGTAAAACCCTAGTTTGAAACCCTAACCCTAATGATAAACCCTAGTTTAAAACCCTAACCCTAATTAGAAAGCCTAGTTTGAAACCCTAACCGTAATGTAAAACCCTAGTTTGAAACCCTAACCCTAATGATAAACCCTAGTTTAAAATCCTAACCCTAATTTGAAACCCTAGTTTGAAACCCTAACCCTAATTTGAAACCCTAGTTTGAAACCCTAACCCTAATGTAAAACCCTAGTTTGTAACCTTAACACTAATGAAAAACCCTAGTTTGGAACCCTAACCCTAATGTTAAACCCTAGTTTGAATCCCTAACCCTAATGTAAAACCCTTGTTTGAAACCCTAACGCTAATGTAAAACCCTAGTTTGAAGCAGTAACCCTAATGTAAAACCCTAGTTTGAAACTCTAACCCTAATTTGAAACCCTAGTTTGAAACCCTAATGTAAAACCCTAGTTTGAAAGCGTAACCCTAATGTAAAACCCTAGTTTGAAGCATTAACCCTAATGTAAAACCGTAGTTTGAAACCCTAACCCTAACGTTAAACCCTAGTTTGAAACCCTAACCGTAATATAAAACCCTAGTTTGTAACCCTAACCCTAATGTAAAACCTTAGTGTGAAACCCTAACACTAATGTAAAACCCTAGTTTGAAACCCTAACCCTAATGTAAAACCCTAGTTTGAAACCCTAACCCTAATGTAAAACCCTTGTTTGAAACCCTAACCCTAATGTAAAACCCTAGTTTGAAACCCTAAGCCTAATTTGAAACCCTAGTTTGAAACCCTAACCCTAATGTAAAACCCTAGTTTGTAACCCTAACCCAAATGTAAAACCCTAGTTTGAAACCCTAACCCTAATGTAAAACCCTAGTTTGAAACCCTAACCCTAATGTAAAACCCTAGTTTGAAGCATTAACCCTAATGTAAAACACTAGTTTGAAACCCTAAACCAAATGTTAAACCCTAGTTTGAAACCCTAACCCTAAATTGAAACCCTAGTTTGAAACCCTAACCCTAATGTAAAACCCTAGTTTGAAACCCTAACCCTAATGTAAAACCCTAGTTTGTCACCCTAACCCTAATGTAAAACCCTTGTTTGAAACCCTAACGCTAATGTAAAACCCTAGTTTGAAACCCTAACCCTAATGTAAAACCCTAGTTTGAAGCACTAACCCTAATGTAAAACACTAATTTGAAACGCTAACCCTAATGTAAAACCCTAGTTTGAAACCCCAAATCTAATTTGAAACCATAGTTTAAAACCCTAAACCTAATATAAAACCCTAGTTTGAAGCATTAACCCTAATGTAAAACACTTGTTTGAAACGCTAACCCTAATGTTAAACCCTAATTTGAAACCTTAACCCTAATGTAAAACCCTAGTTTGAAACCCTAACCCTAATGATAAACCCTAGTTTGAAACCCTAACCCTAAATTTAAACCCTAGTTTGAAACCCTAACCCTAAGGTAAAACCCTAGTTTGAAACCCTAACCGAAATGTAAAACCCTAGTTTGTAACCCTAACCCTAATGTAAAACCATAGTTTGAAACCCTAACCCTAATTTAAAACCCTAGTTTGAAACCCTAACCCTAATGTAAAACCCTAGTTTGAAGCACTAACCCTAAAATATAACCCTAGTTTGAAACTCTTACCCTAATGTAAAACCCCAGTTTGAAACCCTAACCCTAATTTGAAACCCTAGTTTGAAGCATTAACCCTAATGTTAAACCCTAGTTTGAAACCCTAACCCTAATGTTAAACCCTAGTTTGAAACCCTAACCCTAAATTGAAACCTTAGTTTGAAACCCTAACCCTAAGGTAAAACCCTAGTTTGAAACCCTAATCCTAATGTTAAACCCTAGTTTGTAAAACTAACCCTAATGTAAAACCCTAGTTTGAAACCCTAACCCAAATGTTAAACCCTAGTTTGAAACCCTAACCCTAATGTAAAACCCTTGTTTGAAACCCTATCCCTAATGTAAAACCCTAGTTTGAAACCCTAAACCTAATGTAAAACCCTAGTTTGTAACCCTAACCCAAATGTAAAACCCTAGTTTGTAACCCTAATCCTAATGTAAAACCCTAGTTTGTAACCCTAATCCTAATGTAAAACCTCAATTTGAAACCCAAACCCTAATTTGAAACCCTAGTTTGAAACCCTGAACCTAATGTAAAACCCAAGTTTGAAACCCTAACCCTAATTTAAAACCCCTGTTTTGAAACCCTAACCCTAATGTAAAACCCTTGTTTGAAACCCTAACCCTAATTTGAAACCCTAGTTTGAAACCCTAACCCTAATATAAAACCCTAGTTTGAAACCCTAACCCTAATTAGAAACCCTAGTTTGAAACCCTAACCCTAATGTAAAACCCTAGTTTGAAACCCTAACCCTAATGATAAACCCTAGTTTAAAACCCTAACCCTAATTAGAAAGCCTAGTTTGAAACCCTAACCGTAATGTAAAACCCTAGTTTGAAACCCTAACCCTAATGATAAACCCTTGTTTAAAACCCTAACCCTAATTTGAAACCCTAGTTTGAAACCCTAACCCTAATGTTAAACCCTAGTTTGAATCCCTAACCCTAATGTAAAACCCTTGTTTGAAACCCTAACGCTAATGTAAAACCCTAGTTTGAAGCAGTAACCCTAATGTAAAACCCTAGTTTGAAACTCTAACCCAAATGTTAAACCCTAGTTTGAAACCCTAACCCTAATGTAAAACCCTTGTTTGAAACCCTATCCCTAATGTAAAACCCTAGTTTGAAACCCTAAACCTAATGTAAAACCCTAGTTTGTAACCCTAACCCAAATGTAAAACCCTAGTTTGTAACCCTAATCCTAATGTAAAACCCTAGTTTGTAACCCTAATCCTAATGTAAAACCTCAATTTGAAACCCTAACCCTAATGTAAAACCCTAGTTTGGAACCCTAACCCTAATGTTAAACCCTAGTTTGAAACCCTAACCCTAATATAAAACCCTTGTTTGAAACCCTAACCCTAATATAAAACCCTTGTTTGAAACCCTAACCCTAATGTAAAACCCTAGTTTGAAGCAGTAACCCTAATGTAAAACCCTAGTTTGAAACTCTAACCCTAATTTGAAACCCTAGTTTGAAACCCCAAATCTAATTTAAAACCATAGTTTAAAACCCTAAACCTAATATAAAACCCTAGTTTGAAGCATTAACCCTATTGTAAAACACTAGTTTGAAACGCTAACCCTAATGATAAACCCTAGTTTGAAACCCTAACCCTAAATTTAAACCCTAGTTTGAAACCCTAACCCTAATATAAAACCCTTGTTTGAAACCCTAACCCTAATGATAAACCCTAGTTTGAAACCCTAACCCTAATGCAAAACCCTAGTTTGAAACCCTAACCCTAATGTAAAACCCTTGTTTGTAACCCTAACCCAAATGTAAAACCCTAGTTTGAAACCCAACCCTAATGTAAAACCCTAGTTTGAATCATTAACCCTAATGTAAAACACTAGTTTGAAACCCTAACCCTAATGTAAAACCCTAGTTTGAAACCCTAACCCTAATGTAAAACCCTAGTTTGAAACCCTAACCCTAATGTAAAACCCTAGTTTGAAACCCTAACCCTAATGTAAAACCCTAGTTTGAAGCATTAACCCTAATGTAAAACCCTAGTTTGTAACCCTAACCCTAATGTAAAACCTTAGTGTGAAACCCTAACCCTAAATTGAAACCCTAGTTTGAAACCCTAGTTTGAAACCCTAACCCTAATATAAAACCCTAGTTTGTAACCCTAACTCTAATGTAAAACCTTAGTGTGAAACCCTAACCCTAATTTGAAACCCTAGTTTGAAACCCTAACCCTAATGTAAAACCCTAGTTTGAAACCCTAACCCTAATGTAAAACCCTTGTTTGAAACCCTAACCCTAATGTAAAACCCTAGTTTGAAAACCTAACCCTAATGTAAAACCCTAGTGTGAAACCCTAACCCTAATTTTTAACCCCTGTTTTGAAACACTTACCCTAATGTAAAACCCCTGTTTGAAACCCTAACCCTAATTTAAAACCCTAGTTTGCAATCCTAACCCTAATTTGAAACCCTAGTTTGAAACCCTAACCCTAATGTTAAACCCTATTTTGAAAACCTAACCCTAATGTAAAACCCTATTTTGAAACCCTAACCCTAATGTAAAACCCTAGTTTGAAACCCTAACCCTAATGTAAAACCCTAGTTTGAAACCCCAAACCTAATTTGAAACCATAGTTTGAAACCCTAACCCTAATGTAAAACCCTAGTTTGTAACCCTAATCCTAATGTAAAACCTCAATTTGAAGCCCAAACCCTAATTTGAAACCCTAGTTTGAAACCCTAAACCTAATGTAAAACCCAAGTTTGAAACCCTAACCCTAATTTAAAACCCCTGTTTTGAAACCCTAACCCTAATGTAAAACCCTTGTTTGAAACCCTAACCCTAATGTAAAACCCTTGTTTGAAACCCTAACCCTAATTTGAAACCCTAGTTTGAAACCCTAACCCTAATATAAAACCCTAGTTTGAAACCCTAACCCTAATTAGAAACCCTAGTTTGAAGCAGTAACCCTAATGTAAAACCCTAGTTTGAAAC
The DNA here is from genome assembly GCF_051991255.1 of Vanacampus margaritifer. Classification (NCBI taxonomy): domain Eukaryota; kingdom Metazoa; phylum Chordata; class Actinopteri; order Syngnathiformes; family Syngnathidae; genus Vanacampus; species Vanacampus margaritifer. The sequence goes on along the minus strand of NW_027520736.1, from coordinate 1,052,592 downwards.
TCTAAGCCTAATTTGAAACCCTAGTTTGAAACCCCAAATCTAATTTGAAACCATAGTTTAAAACCCTAAACCTAATATAAAACCCTAGTTTGAAGCATTAACCCTATTGTAAAACACTAGTTTGAAACGCTAACCCTAATGATAAACCCTAGTTTGAAACCCTAACCCTAAATTTAAACCCTAGTTTGAAACCCTAACCCTTAGGTAAAACCCTAGTTTGAAAACCTAACCCTAATGTAAAACCCTAGTTTGTATCCCTAACCCTAATGTAAAACCATAGTTTGAAACCCTAACCCTAATTTAAAACCCTAGTTTGAAACCCTATCCCTAATGTAAAACCCTAGTTTGAAGCACTAACCCTAAATTATAACCCTAGTTTGAAACTCTTACCCTAATGTAAAACCCCAGTTTGAAACCCTAACCGCAATGTAAAACCCTAGTTTGTAACCCTAACCCTAATGTTAAACCCTAGTTTGAAACCCTAACCCTAATGTAAAACCCTAGTTTGAAACCCTAACCCTAATGATAAACCCCAGTTTGAAACCCTAACCCTAATGCAAAACCCTAGTTTGAAACCCTAACCCTAATGTAAAACCCTAGTTTGAAACCCTAACCCTAATGTAAAACCCTAGTTTGTAACCCTAACCCTAATGTAAAATGACTGTTTTGAAACCCTAACCCTAATGTAAAACCCTTGTTTGAAACCCTAACCCTAATGTAAAACCCTAGTTTGAAACCCTAATCCTAATGTTAAACCCTAGTTTGTAACCCTAACCCTAATGTAAAACCCTAGTTTGAAACCCTAACCCTAATGTAAAACCCTAGTTTGAAACCCTAACCCTAATGTAAAACCCTAGTTTGAAGCATTAACCCTAATGTAAAACCCTAGTTTGAAGCACTAACCCTAATGTAAAACACTAGTTTGAAACGCTAACCCTAATGTAAAACCCTAGTTTGAAACCCCAAATCTAATTTGAAACCATAGTTTAAAACCCTAACCCTAATGTAAAACCCTAGTTTGAAGCATTAACCCTAATGTAAAACACTAGTTTGAAACGCTAACCCTAATGTTAAACCCTAATTTGAAACCCTAACCCTAATGTAAAATCCTAGTTTGAAACCCTAACCCTAATGATAAACCCTAGTTTGAAAAACTAACCCTAAATTTAAACCCTAGTTTGAAACCCTAACCCTAAATTTAAACCCTATTTTGAAACCCTAACCCTAATGTAAAACCCTATTTTGAAACCCTAACCCTAATGTAAAACCCTAGTTTGAAACCCTAACCCTAATGTAAAACCCTAGTTTGAAACCCCAAACCTAATTTGAAACCATAGTTTGAAACCCTAACCCTAATGTAAAACCCTAGTTTGTAACCCTAATCCTAATGTAAAACCTCAATTTGAAACCCAAACCCTAATTTGAAACCCTAGTTTGAAACCCTAAACCTAATGTAAAACCCAAGTTTGAAACCCTAACCCTAATTTAAAACCCCTGTTTTGAAACACTAACCCTAATGTAAAACCCTTGTTTGAAACCCTAACCCTAATGTAAAACCCTTGTTTGAAACCCTAACCCTAATTTGAAACCCTAGTTTGAAACCCTAACCCTAATATAAAACCCTAGTTTGAAACCCTAACCCTAATTAGAAACCCTAGTTTGAAACCCTAACCCTAATGTAAAACCCTAGTTTGAAACCCTAACCCTAATGATAAACCCTAGTTTAAAACCCTAACCCTAATTAGAAAGCCTAGTTTGAAACCCTAACCGTAATGTAAAACCCTAGTTTGAAACCCTAACCCTAATGATAAACCCTAGTTTAAAATCCTAACCCTAATTTGAAACCCTAGTTTGAAACCCTAACCCTAATTTGAAACCCTAGTTTGAAACCCTAACCCTAATGTAAAACCCTAGTTTGTAACCTTAACACTAATGAAAAACCCTAGTTTGGAACCCTAACCCTAATGTTAAACCCTAGTTTGAATCCCTAACCCTAATGTAAAACCCTTGTTTGAAACCCTAACGCTAATGTAAAACCCTAGTTTGAAGCAGTAACCCTAATGTAAAACCCTAGTTTGAAACTCTAACCCTAATTTGAAACCCTAGTTTGAAACCCTAATGTAAAACCCTAGTTTGAAAGCGTAACCCTAATGTAAAACCCTAGTTTGAAGCATTAACCCTAATGTAAAACCGTAGTTTGAAACCCTAACCCTAACGTTAAACCCTAGTTTGAAACCCTAACCGTAATATAAAACCCTAGTTTGTAACCCTAACCCTAATGTAAAACCTTAGTGTGAAACCCTAACACTAATGTAAAACCCTAGTTTGAAACCCTAACCCTAATGTAAAACCCTAGTTTGAAACCCTAACCCTAATGTAAAACCCTTGTTTGAAACCCTAACCCTAATGTAAAACCCTAGTTTGAAACCCTAAGCCTAATTTGAAACCCTAGTTTGAAACCCTAACCCTAATGTAAAACCCTAGTTTGTAACCCTAACCCAAATGTAAAACCCTAGTTTGAAACCCTAACCCTAATGTAAAACCCTAGTTTGAAACCCTAACCCTAATGTAAAACCCTAGTTTGAAGCATTAACCCTAATGTAAAACACTAGTTTGAAACCCTAAACCAAATGTTAAACCCTAGTTTGAAACCCTAACCCTAAATTGAAACCCTAGTTTGAAACCCTAACCCTAATGTAAAACCCTAGTTTGAAACCCTAACCCTAATGTAAAACCCTAGTTTGTCACCCTAACCCTAATGTAAAACCCTTGTTTGAAACCCTAACGCTAATGTAAAACCCTAGTTTGAAACCCTAACCCTAATGTAAAACCCTAGTTTGAAGCACTAACCCTAATGTAAAACACTAGTTTGAAACGCTAACCCTAATGTAAAACCCTAGTTTGAAACCCCAAATCTAATTTGAAACCATAGTTTAAAACCCTAAACCTAATATAAAACCCTAGTTTGAAGCATTAACCCTAATGTAAAACACTTGTTTGAAACGCTAACCCTAATGTTAAACCCTAATTTGAAACCTTAACCCTAATGTAAAACCCTAGTTTGAAACCCTAACCCTAATGATAAACCCTAGTTTGAAACCCTAACCCTAAATTTAAACCCTAGTTTGAAACCCTAACCCTAAGGTAAAACCCTAGTTTGAAACCCTAACCGAAATGTAAAACCCTAGTTTGTAACCCTAACCCTAATGTAAAACCATAGTTTGAAACCCTAACCCTAATTTAAAACCCTAGTTTGAAACCCTAACCCTAATGTAAAACCCTAGTTTGAAGCACTAACCCTAAAATATAACCCTAGTTTGAAACTCTTACCCTAATGTAAAACCCCAGTTTGAAACCCTAACCCTAATTTGAAACCCTAGTTTGAAGCATTAACCCTAATGTTAAACCCTAGTTTGAAACCCTAACCCTAATGTTAAACCCTAGTTTGAAACCCTAACCCTAAATTGAAACCTTAGTTTGAAACCCTAACCCTAAGGTAAAACCCTAGTTTGAAACCCTAATCCTAATGTTAAACCCTAGTTTGTAAAACTAACCCTAATGTAAAACCCTAGTTTGAAACCCTAACCCAAATGTTAAACCCTAGTTTGAAACCCTAACCCTAATGTAAAACCCTTGTTTGAAACCCTATCCCTAATGTAAAACCCTAGTTTGAAACCCTAAACCTAATGTAAAACCCTAGTTTGTAACCCTAACCCAAATGTAAAACCCTAGTTTGTAACCCTAATCCTAATGTAAAACCCTAGTTTGTAACCCTAATCCTAATGTAAAACCTCAATTTGAAACCCAAACCCTAATTTGAAACCCTAGTTTGAAACCCTGAACCTAATGTAAAACCCAAGTTTGAAACCCTAACCCTAATTTAAAACCCCTGTTTTGAAACCCTAACCCTAATGTAAAACCCTTGTTTGAAACCCTAACCCTAATTTGAAACCCTAGTTTGAAACCCTAACCCTAATATAAAACCCTAGTTTGAAACCCTAACCCTAATTAGAAACCCTAGTTTGAAACCCTAACCCTAATGTAAAACCCTAGTTTGAAACCCTAACCCTAATGATAAACCCTAGTTTAAAACCCTAACCCTAATTAGAAAGCCTAGTTTGAAACCCTAACCGTAATGTAAAACCCTAGTTTGAAACCCTAACCCTAATGATAAACCCTTGTTTAAAACCCTAACCCTAATTTGAAACCCTAGTTTGAAACCCTAACCCTAATGTTAAACCCTAGTTTGAATCCCTAACCCTAATGTAAAACCCTTGTTTGAAACCCTAACGCTAATGTAAAACCCTAGTTTGAAGCAGTAACCCTAATGTAAAACCCTAGTTTGAAACTCTAACCCAAATGTTAAACCCTAGTTTGAAACCCTAACCCTAATGTAAAACCCTTGTTTGAAACCCTATCCCTAATGTAAAACCCTAGTTTGAAACCCTAAACCTAATGTAAAACCCTAGTTTGTAACCCTAACCCAAATGTAAAACCCTAGTTTGTAACCCTAATCCTAATGTAAAACCCTAGTTTGTAACCCTAATCCTAATGTAAAACCTCAATTTGAAACCCAAACCCTAATTTGAAACCCTAGTTTGAAACCCTGAACCTAATGTAAAACCCAAGTTTGAAACCCTAACCCTAATTTAAAACCCCTGTTTTGAAACCCTAACCCTAATGTAAAACCCTTGTTTGAAACCCTAACCCTAATTTGAAACCCTAGTTTGAAACCCTAACCCTAATATAAAACCCTAGTTTGAAACCCTAACCCTAATTAGAAACCCTAGTTTGAAACCCTAACCCTAATGTAAAACCCTAGTTTGAAGCATTAACCCTAATGTAAAACCGTAGTTTGAAACCCTAACCCTAACGTTAAACCCTAGTTTGAAACCCTAACCGTAATGTAAAACCCTAGTTTGTAACCCTAACCCTAATGTAAAACCTTAGTGTGAAACCCTAACCCTAATGTAAAACCCTAGTTTGAAACACTAACCCTAATGTAAAACCCTAGTTTGAAACCCTAACCCTAATGTAAAACCCTTGTTTGAAACCCTAACCCTAATGTAAAACCCTAGTTTGAAACCCTAAGCCTAATTTGAAACCCTAGTTTGAAACCCTAACCCTAATGTAAAACCCTAGTTTGTAACCCTAACCCAAATGTAAAACCCTAGTTTGAAACCCTAACCCTAATGTAAAACCCTAGTTTGAAACCCTAACCCTAATGTAAAACCCTAGTTTGAAGCATTAACCCTAATGTAAAACACTAGTTTGAAACCCTAAACCAAATGTTAAACCCTAGTTTGAAACCCTAACCCTAAATTGAAACCCTAGTTTGAAACCCTAACCCTAATGTAAAACCCTAGTTTGAAACCCTAACCCTAATGTAAAACCCTAGTTTGTCACCCTAACCCTAATGTAAAACCCTAGTTTGAAACCCTAACGCTAATGTAAAACCCTAGTTTGAAACCCTAACCCTAATGTAAAACCCTAGTTTGAAGCACTAACCCTAATGTAAAACACTAGTTTGAAACGCTAACCCTAATGTAAAACCCTAGTTTGAAACCCCAGATCTAATTTGAAACCATAGTTTAAAACCCTAAACCTAATATAAAACCCTAGTTTGAAGCATTAACCCTAATGTAAAACACTTGTTTGAAACGCTAACCCTAATGTTAAACCCTAATTTGAAACCCTAACCCTAATGTAAAACCCTAGTTTGAAACCCTAACCCTAATGATAAACCCTAGTTTGAAACCCTAACCCTAAATTTAAACCCTAGTTTGAAACCCTAACCCTAAGGTAAAACCCTAGTTTGAAACCCTAACCGAAATGTAAAACCCTAGTTTGTAACCCTAACCCTAATGTAAAACCATAGTTTGAAACCCTAACCCTAATTTAAAACCCTAGTTTGAAACCCTAACCCTAATGTAAAACCCTAGTTTGAAGCACTAACCCTAAATTATAACCCTAGTTTGAAACTCTTACCCTAATGTAAAACCCCAGTTTGAAACCCTAACCCTAATTTGAAACCCTAGTTTGAAGCATTAACCCTAATGTTAAACCCTAGTTTGAAACCCTAACCCTAATGTTAAACCCTAGTTTGAAACCCTAACCCTAAATTGAAACCCTAGTTTGAAACCCTAACCATAAGGTAAAACCCTAGTTTGAAACCCTAATCCTAATGTTAAACCCTAGTTTGTAACCCTAACCCTAATGTAAAACCCTAGTTTGAAACCCTAACCCTAATGTTAAACCCTAGTTTGAAACCCTAACCCTAATGTAAAACCCTTGTTTGAAACCCTAACCCTAATGTAAAACCCTAGTTTGAAACCCTAAACCTAATGTAAAACCCTAGTTTGTAACCCTAACCCAAATGTAAAACCCTAGTTTGAAAACCTAACACTAATGTAAAACCCTAGTTTGAAGCATTAACCCTAATGTAAAACCCTAGTTTGAAGCACTAACCCTAATGTAAAACACTAGTTTGAAACGCTAACCCTAATGTAAAACCCTAGTTTGAAACCCCAAATCTAATTTGAAACCATAGTTTAAAACCCTAACCCTAATGTAAAACCCTAGTTTGAAGCATTAACCCTAATGTAAAACAATAGTTTGAAACGCTAACCCTAATGTTAAACCCTAATTTGAAACCCTAACCCTAATGTAAAACCCTAGTTTGAAACCCTAACCCTAATGATAAACCCTAGTTTGAAACACTAACCCTAAATTTAAACCCTAGTTTGAAACCCTAACCCAAAATTTAAACCCTAGTTTGAAACCCTAACCCTAAGGTAAAACCCTAGTTTGAAACCCTAACCCTATTGTAAAACCCTAGTTTGTAACCCTAACCCTAATTTAAAACCATAGTTTGAAACCCTAACCCTAATTTAAAACCCTTGTTTGAAACCCTAACCCTAATGTAAAACCCTAGTTTGAAACCCTAAACCAAATGTAAAACCCTAGTTTTTAACCCTAACCCTAATGTAAAACCCTAGTTTGAAACCCCAAATCTAATTTGAAACCATAGTTTAAAACCCTAACCCTAATGTTAAACCCTAATTTGAAACCCTAACCCTAATGTAAAACCCTATTTTGAAACCCTAACCCTAATGTAAAACCCTAGTTTGAAACCCTAACCCTAATGTAAAACCCTAGTTTGAAACCCCAAACCTAATTTGAAACCATAGTTTGAAACCCTAACCCTAATGTAAAACCCTAGTTTGTAACCCTAATCCTTATGTAAAACCTCAATTTGAAACCCAAACCCTAATTTGAAACCCTAGTTTGAAACCCTAAACCTAATGTAAAACCCAAGTTTGAAACCCTAACCCTAACCCTAATTTAAAACCCCTGTTTTGAAACCCTAACCCTAATGTAAAACCCTAGTTTGAAACCCTAACCCTAATGTAAAACCATAGTTTGAAGAATTAACCCTAATGTAAAACCCTAGTTTGAAGCACTAACCCTAATGTAAAACACTAGTTTGAAACGCTAACCCTAATGTAAAACCCTAGTTTGAAACCCCAAATCTAATTTGAAACCATAGTTTAAAACCCTAACCCTAATGTAAAACCCTAGTTTGAAACATTAACCCTAATGTAAAACACTAGTTTGAAACGCTAACCCTAATGTTAAACCCTAATTTGAAACCCTAACCCTAATGTAAAACCCTAGTTTGAAACCCTAACCCTAATGATAAACCCTAGTTTGAAACACTAACCCTAATGTAAAACCCTAGTTTGAAACCCTAAGCCTAATTTGAAACCCTAGTTTGAAACCGTAACCCTAATGTAAAACCCTAGTTTGAAACCCTAACCCTAATGTAAAACCCTAGTTTGTAACCCTAACCCTAATGTAAAATGACATTTTTGAAACCCTAACCCTAATGTAAAACCCTTGTTTGAAACTCTAACCCTAATGTAAAATTCTAGTTTGAAACCCTAATCCTAATGTAAAACCCTAGTTTGAAACCCTAACCCTAATGTAAAACCCTAGTTTGTAACCCTAACTCTAATGTAAAACCCTAGTTTGAAACCCTAACCCTAATGTAAAACCCTAGTTTGAAACCCTAACCCTAATGTAAAACCCTTGTTTGAAACCCTAACCCTAATTTTAAACCCGAGTTTGAAACCCTAACCCTAATGTAAAACCCTAGTTTGAAACCCTAACCCTAATGTAAAACCCTAGTTTGTAACCCTAACTCTAATGTAAAACCCTAGTTTGAAACCCTAACCCTAATGTAAAACCCTAGTTTGAAACCCTAACCCTAATGTAAAACCCTTGTTTGAAACCCTAACCCTAATTTTAAACCCGAGTTTGAAACCCTAACCCTAATGTAAAACCCTAGTTTGAAACCCTAACCCTGATGTAAAACCCCTTGTTTGTAACCCTAACCCTAATTTGAAACCCTAGTTTGAAACCCTAACCTTAATGTTAAACCCTAGTTTGAAACCCTAACCCTAATGTAAAACCCTAGTTTGAAACCCTAACCCTAATTTGAAACCCTAGTTTGAAACCCTAACCCTAATTTAAAACCCCTTGTTTGTAACCCTAACCCTAATTTGAAACCCTAGTTTGAAACCCTAACCCTATTGTTAAACCCTAGTTTGAAACCCTAACCCTAATGTAAAACCCTAGTTTGAAACCCTAACACTAATGTTAAACCCTAGTTTGAAACCCTAACCCTAATGTAAAACCCTAGTTTGAAACCCTAACCCTAATGATAAACCCTAGTTTGAAACCCTAACCCTAATGCAAAACCCTAGTTTGAAACCCTAACCCTAATGTAAAACCCTAGTTTGTAACCCTAACTCTAATGTAAAACCCTAGTTTGAAACCCTAACCCTAATGTAAAACCCTAGTTTGAAACCCTAACCCTAATGTAAAACCCTTGTTTGAAACCCTAACCCTAATTTTAAACCCGAGTTTGAAACCCTAACCCTAATGTTAAACCCTAGTTTGAAACCCTAACCCTAATGTAAAACCCCTTGTTTGTAACCCTAACCCTAATTTGAAACCCTAGTTTGAAACCCTAACCCTAATGTAAAACCCTAGTTTGAAGCAGTAACCCTAATGTAAAACCCTAGTTTGAAACTCTAACCCTAATTTGAAACGCTAGTATGAAACCCCAAATCTAATTTGAAACCATAGTTTAAAACCCTAAACCTAATATAAAACCCTAGTTTGAAGCATTAACCCTATTGTAAAACCCTAGTTTGAAGCAGTAACCCTAATGTAAAACCCTAGTTTGAAACCCTAACCCTAATTTAAAACCCTAGTTTGAAACCCTATCCCTAATGTAAAACCCTAGTTTGTAACCCTAACCCTAATGTAAAACCATAGTTTGAAACCCTAACCCTAATTTAAAACCCTAGTTTGAAACCCTATCCCTAATGTAAAACCCTAGTTTGAAGCACTAACCCTAAATTATAACCCTAGTTTGAAACTCTTACCCTAATGTAAAACCCCAGTTTGAAACCCTAACCGTAATGTAAAACCCTAGTTTGTAACCCTAACCCTAATGTTAAACCTTAGTTTGAAACCCTAACCCAAATGTAAAACCCTAGTTTGAAACCCTAACCCTAATGTAAAACCCTAGTTTGAAACCCTAACGCTAATGTAAAACCCTAGTTTGAAACCCTAACCCTAATGTAAAACCCTAGTTTGAAGCATTAACCCTAATGTAAAACACTAGTTTGAAACGCTAACCCTAATGTTAAACCCTAATTTGAAACCCTAACCCTAATGTAAAACCCTAGTTTGAAACCCTAACCCTAATGATAAACCCTAGTTTGAAACCCTAACCCTAAATTTAAACCCTAGTTTGAATCCCTAACCCTAATGTAAAACCCTAGTTTGAAACCCTAACCCTAATGTAAAACCCTAGTTTGTAACCCTAACCCTAATGTAAAACCATAGTTTGAAACCCTAACCCTAATGTAAAACCCTAGTTTCAAACCCTAACACTAATGTAAAACCCTAGTTTGAAGCAATAACCCTAAATTATAACCCTAGTTTGAAACTCTTACCCTAATGTAAAACCCTAGTTTGAAACCGTAACCGTAATGTAAAACCCTAGTTTGTAACCCTAACCCTAATGTTAAACCCTAGTTTGAAACCCTAACCCTAATGTAAAACCCTTGTTTGTAACCCTAACCCAAATGTAAAGCCCTAGTTTGAAACCCAACCCTAATGTAAAACCCTAGTTTGAAGCATTAACCCTAAAGTAAAACACTAGTTTGAAACCCTAACCCTAATTATAAGCCCTAGTTTGAAACCCTAACCCTAATCTAAAACCCTAGTTTGAAAACCTAACCCTAATGTAAAACCCTAGTGTGAAACCCTAACCCTAAATTTAAACCCTAGTCTGAAACCCTAACCCTAATGTAAAACCCTAGTTTGAAACCCTAAACCTAATGTAAAACCCTAGTTTGAAACCCTAACCCTAATGTAAAACCCTAGTTTGAAACCCTAACCCTAATGTAAAACCCTAGTTTGAAACCCTAACCCTAATGTAAAACCCTTATTTGAAACCCTAACCCTAATGTAAAACCCTAGTTTGAAACCCTAAGCCTAATTTGAAACCCTAGTTTGAAACCCTAACCCTAATGTAAAACCCTAGTTTGAAACCCTAACCCTAATGTAAAACCCTAGTTTGTAACCCTAACCCTAATGTAAAATGACATTTTTGAAACCCTAACCCTAATGTAAAACCCTTGTTTGAAACTCTAACCCTAATGTAAAACCCTAGTTTGAAACCCTAATCCTAATGTTAAACCCAAGTTTGTAACCCTAACCCTAATGTAAAACCCTAGTTTGAAACCCTAACCCTAATGTTAAACCCTAGTTTGAAACCCTAACCCTATGTAAAACCCTAGTTTGAAACCCCAAATCTAATTTGAAACCATAGTTTAAAACCCTAACCCTAATGTAAAACCCTAGTTTGAAGCATTAACCCTAATGTAAAACACTAGTTTGAAACGCTAACCCTAATGTTAAACCCTAATTTGAAACCCTAACCCTAATGTAAAACCCTAGTTTGAAACCCTAACCCTAAATTTAAACCCTAGTTTGAAACCCTAACCCTAATGTAAAACCCTAGTTTGAAACCCTAACCCTAATGTAAAACCCTAGTTTGTAACCCTAACTCTAATGTAAAACGCTAGTTTGAAACCCTAACCCTAATGTAAAACCCTAGTTTGAAACCCTAACCCTAATGTAAAACCCTTGTTTGAAACCCTAACCCTAATGTAAAACCCTAGTTTGAAACCCTAACCCTGATGTAAAACCCCTTGTTTGTAACCCTAACCCTAATTTGAAACCCTAGTTTGAAACCCTAACCTTAATGTTAAACCCTAGTTTGAAACCCTAACCCTAATGTAAAACCCTAGTTTGAAACCCTAACCCTAATTTGAAACCCTAGTTTGAAACCCTAACCCTAATTTAAAACCCCTTGTTTGTAACCCTAACCCTAATTTGAAACCCTAGTTTGAAACCCTAACCCTATTGTTAAACCCTAGTTTGAAACCCTAACCCTAATGTAAAACCCTAGTTTGAAACCCTAACACTAATGTTAAACCCTAGTTTGAAACCCTAACCCTAATGTAAAACCCTAGTTTGAAACCCTAACCCTAATGATAAACCCTAGTTTGAAACCCTAACCCTAATGCAAAACCCTAGTTTGAAACCCTAACCCTAATGTAAAACCCTAGTTTGTAAACATAACCCAAATGTAAAACCCTAGTTTGAAACACTAACCCTAATGTAAAACCCTAGTTTGAAACGCTAACCCTAATGTAAAACCCTAGTTTGAAGCATTAACCCTAAAGTAAAACACTAGTTTGAAACCCTAACCCTAATGTTAAACCCTAGTTTGAAACCCTAACCCTAATGTAAAACCCTAGTTTGAAACCCTAACCCTAATGATAAACCCTAGTTTGAAACCCTAACCCTAAATTGAAACCCTAGTTTGAAACCCTAACCCTAATATAAAACCCTAGTTTGAAACCCTAACCCTAAATTGAAACCCTAGTTTGAAACCCTAACCCTAATGTAAAACCCTAGTTTGAAACCCTAACCCTAATGTAAAACCCTAGTTTGAAACCCTAACCCTAATGTAAAACCATAGTTTGAAGCACTAACCCTAATGTAAAACACTAGTTTGAAACGCTAACCCTAATGTAAAACCCTAGTTTGAAGCATTAACCCTAATGTTAAACCCTAGTTTGAAACCCTAACACTAAATTGAAACCCCAGTTTGAAACCCTAACACTAATATAAAACCCTAGTTTGTAACCCTAACCCTAATATAAAACCTTAGTGTGAAACCCTAACCCTAATGTAAAACCCTAGTTTGAAACCCTAACCCTAATGTAAAACCCTAGTTTGAAACCCTAACCCTAATTTGAAACCCTAGTTTGAAACCCTAACCCTAATGTAAAACCCTAGTTTGAAACCCTAACCCTAACGTTAAACCCTAGTTTGAAACCCTAACCGTAATGTAAAACCCTAGTTTGAAACCCTACCCCTAATTTGAAACCCGAGTTTGAAACCCTAGCGCTAATGTAAAACCCTAGTTTGCAACCCTAACCCTAATTTGAAACCCTAGTTTGAAACCCTAACCCTAATGTTAAACCCTATTTTGAAACCCTAACCCTAATGTAAAACCCTAGTTTGTAACCCTAACCCTAATGTAAAACCATAGTTTGAAACCCTAACCCTAATGTAAAACCCTAGTTTCAAACCCTAACACTAATGTAAAACCCTAGTTTGAAGCAGTAACCCTAAATTATAACCCTAGTTTGAAACTCTTACCCTAATGTAAAACCCTAGTTTGAAACCCTAACCGTAATGTAAAACCCTAGTTTGTAACCCTAACCCTAATGTAAAACCCTTGTTTGTAACCCTAACCCAAATGTAAAGCCCTAGTTTGAAACCCAACCCTAATGTAAAACCCTAGTTTGAAGCATTAACCCTAAAGTAAAACACTAGTTTGAAACCCTAACCCTAATTATAAGCCCTAGTTTGAAACCCTAACCCTAATCTAAAACCCTAGTTTGAAAACCTAACCCTAATGTAAAACCCTAGTGTGAAACCCTAACCCTAAATTTAAACCCTAGTCTGAAACCCTAACCCTAATGTAAAACCCTAGTTTGAAACCCTAAACCTAATGTAAAACCCTAGTTTGAAACCCTAACCCTAATGTAAAACCCTAGTTTGAAACCCTAACCCTAATGTAAAACCCTAGTTTGAAACCCTAACCCTAATGTAAAACCCTTATTTGAAACCCTAACCCTAATGTAAAACCCTAGTTTGAAACCCTAAGCCTAATTTGAAACCCTAGTTTGAAACCGTAACCCTAATGTAAAACCCTAGTTTGAAACCCTAACCCTAATGTAAAACCCTAGTTTGTAACCCTAACCCTAATGTAAAATGACATTTTTGAAACCCTAACCCTAATGTAAAACCCTTGTTTGAAACTCTAACCCTAATGTAAAACCCTAGTTTGAAACCCTAATCCTAATGTTAAACCCAAGTTTGTAACCCTAACCCTAATGTAAAACCCTAGTTTGAAACCCTAACCCTAATGTTAAACCCTAGTTTGAAACCCTAACCCTATGTAAAACCCTAGTTTGAAACCCCAAATCTAATTTGAAACCATAGTTTAAAACCCTAACCCTAATGTAAAACCCTAGTTTGAAGCATTAACCCTAATGTAAAACACTAGTTTGAAACGCTAACCCTAATGTAAAACCCTAGTTTGTAACCCTAACTCTAATGTAAAACCCTAGTTTGAAACCCTAACCCTAATGTAAAACCCTAGTTTGAAACCCTAACCCTAATGTAAAACCCTTGTTTGAAACCCTAACCCTAATTTTAAACCCGAGTTTGAAACCCTAACCCTAATGTAAAACCCTAGTTTGAAACCCTAACCCTAATGTAAAACCCCTTGTTTGTAACCCTAACCCTAATTTGAAACCCTAGTTTGAAACCCTAACCCTAATGTAAAACCCTAGTTTGAAGCAGTAACCCTAATGTAAAACCCTAGTTTGAAACTCTAACCCTAATTTGAAACGCTAGTATGAAACCCCAAATCTAATTTGAAACCATAGTTTAAAACCCTAAACCTAATATAAAACCCTAGTTTGAAGCATTAACCCTATTGTAAAACCCTAGTTTGAAGCAGTAACCCTAATGTAAAACCCTAGTTTGAAACCCTAACCCTAATTTAAAACCCTAGTTTGTAACCCTAACCCTAATGTAAAACCATAGTTTGAAACCCTAACCCTAATTTAAAACCCTAGTTTGAAACCCTATGCCTAATGTAAAACCCTAGTTTGAAGCACTAACCCTAAATTATAACCCTAGTTTGAAACTCTTACCCTAATGTAAAACCCCAGTTTGAAACCCTAACCGTAATGTAAAACCCTAGTTTGTAACCCTAACCCTAATGTTAAACCCTAGTTTGAAACCCTAACCCAAATGTAAAACCCTAGTTTGAAACCCTAACCCTAATGTAAAACCCTAGTTTGAAACCCTAACGCTAATGTAAAACCCTAGTTTGAAACCCTAACCCTAATGTAAAACCCTAGTTTGAAGCATTAACCCTAATGTAAAACAGTAGTTTGAAACGCTAACCCTAATGTTAAACCCTAATTTGAAACCCTAACCCTAATGTAAAACCCTAGTTTGAAACCCTAACCCTAATGATAAACCCTAGTTTGAAACCCTAACCCTAAATTTAAACCCTAGTTTGAATCCCTAACCCTAATGTAAAACCCTAGTTTGAAACCCTAACCCTAATGTAAAACCCTAGTTTGTAACCCTAACCCTAATGTAAAACCATAGTTTGAAACCCTAACCCTAATGTAAAACCCTAGTTTCAAACCCTAACACTAATGTAAAACCCTAGTTTGAAGCAATAACCCTAAATTATAACCCTAGTTTGAAACTCTTACCCTAATGTAAAACCCTAGTTTGAAACCGTAACCGTAATGTAAAACCCTAGTTTGTAACCCTAACCCTAATGTTAAACCCTAGTTTGAAACCCTAACCCTAATGTAAAACCCTTGTTTGTAACCCTAACCCAAATGTAAAGCCCTAGTTTGAAACCCAACCCTAATGTAAAACCCTAGTTTGAAGCATTAACCCTAAAGTAAAACACTAGTTTGAAACCCTAACCCTAATTATAAGCCCTAGTTTGAAACCCTAACCCTAATCTAAAACCCTAGTTTGAAAACCTAACCCTAATGTAAAACCCTAGTGTGAAACCCTTACCCTAAATTTAAACCCTAGTCTGAAACCCTAACCCTAATGTAAAACCCTAGTTTGAAACCCTAAACCTAATGTAAAACCCTAGTTTGAAACCCTAACCCTAATGTAAAACCCTAGTTTGAAACCCTAACCCTAATGTAAAACCCTAGTTTGAAACCCTAACCCTAATGTAAAACCCTTATTTGAAACCTTTACCCTTATGTAAAACCCTAGTTTGAAACCCTAAGCCTAATTTGAAAACCTAGTTTGAAACCCTAACCCTAATGTAAAACCCTAGTTTGAAACCCTAATCCTAATGTTAAACCCAAGTTTGTAACCCTAACCCTAATGTAAAACCCTAGTTTGAAACCCTAACCCTAATGTTAAACCCTAGTTTGAAACCCTAACCCTATGTAAAACCCTAGTTTGAAACCCCAAATCTAATTTGAAACCATAGTTTAAAACCCTAACCCTAATGTAAAACCCTAGTTTGAAGCATTAACCCTAATGTAAAACACTAGTTTGAAACGCTAACCCTAATGTTAAACCCTAATTTGAAACCCTAACCCTAATGTAAAACCCTAGTTTGAAACCCTAACCCTAAATTTAAACCCTAGTTTGAAACCCTAACCCTAATGTAAAACCCTAGTTTGAAACCCTAACCCTAATGTAAAACCCTAGTTTGTAACCCTAACTCTAATGTAAAACCCTAGTTTGAAACCCTAACCCTAATGTAAAACCCTAGTTTGAAACCCTAACCCTAATGTAAAACCCTTGTTTGAAACCCTAACCCTAATTTTAAACCCGAGTTTGAAACCCTAACCCTAATGTAAAACCCTAGTTTGAAACCCTAACCCTGATGTAAAACCCCTTGTTTGTAACCCTAACCCTAATTTGAAACCCTAGTTTGAAACCCTAACCTTAATGTTAAACCCTAGTTTGAAACCCTAACCCTAATGTAAAACCCTAGTTTGAAACCCTAACCCTAATTTGAAACCCTAGTTTGAAACCCTAACCCTAATTTAAAACCCCTTGTTTGTAACCCTAACCCTAATTTGAAACCCTAGTTTGAAACCCTAACCCTATTGTTAAACCCTAGTTTGAAACCCTAACCCTAATGTAAAACCCTAGTTTGAAACCCTAACACTAATGTTAAACCCTAGTTTGAAACCCTAACCCTAATGTAAAACCCTAGTTTGAAACCCTAACCCTAATGATAAACCCTAGTTTGAAACCCTAACCCTAATGCAAAACCCTAGTTTGAAACCCTAACCCTAATGTAAAACCCTAGTTTGTAAACATAACCCAAATGTAAAACCCTAGTTTGAAACACTAACCCTAATGTAAAACCCTAGTTTGAAACGCTAACCCTAATGTAAAACCCTAGTTTGAAGCATTAACCCTAAAGTAAAACACTAGTTTGAAACCCTAACCCTAATGTTAAACCCTAGTTTGAAACCCTAACCCTAATGTAAAACCCTAGTTTGAAACCCTAACCCTAATGATAAACCCTAGTTTGAAACCCTAACCCTAAATTGAAACCCTAGTTTGAAACCCTAACCCTAATGTAAAACCCTAGTTTGAAACCCTAACCCTAATGTAAAACCCTAGTTTGAAACCCTAACCCTAATGTAAAACCATAGTTTGAAGCACTAACCCTAATGTAAAACACTAGTTTGAAACGCTAACCCTAATGTAAAACCCTAGTTTGAAGCATTAACCCTAATGTTAAACCCTAGTTTGAAACCCTAACACTAAATTGAAACCCCAGTTTGAAACCCTAACACTAATATAAAACCCTAGTTTGTAACCCTAACCCTAATATAAAACCTTAGTGTGAAACCCTAACCCTAATGTAAAACCCTAGTTTGAAACCCTAACCCTAATGTAAAACCCTGGTTTGAAACCCTAACCCTAATTTGAAACCCTAGTTTGAAACCCTAACCGTAATGTAAAACCCTAGTTTGTAACCCTAACCCTAATGTTAAACCCTAGTTTGAAACCCTAACCCTAATGTAAAACCCTTGTTTGTAACCCTAACCCAAATGTAAAGCCCTAGTTTGAAACCCAACCCTAATGTAAAACCCTAGTTTGAAGCATTAACCCTAAAGTAAAACACTAGTTTGAAACCCTAACCCTAGCGCTAATGTAAAACCCTAGTTTGCAACCCTAACCCTAATTTGAAACCCTAGTTTGAAACCCTAACCCTAATGTTAAACCCTATTTTGAAACCCTAACCCTAATGTAAAACCCTAGTTTGTAACCCTAACCCTAATGTAAAACCATAGTTTGAAAACCTAACCCTAATGTAAAACCCTAGTTTCAAACCCTAACACTAATGTAAAACCCTAGTTTGAAGCAATAACCCTAAATTATAACCCTAGTTTGAAACTCTTACCCTAATGTAAAACCCTAGTTTGAAACCCTAACCGTAATGTAAAACCCTAGTTTGTAACCCTAACCCTAATGTTAAACCCTAGTTTGAAACCCTAACCCTAATGTAAAACCCTTGTTTGTAACCCTAACCCAAATGTAAAGCCCTAGTTTGAAACCCAACCCTAATGTAAAACCCTAGTTTGAAGCATTAACCCTAAAGTAAAACACTAGTTTGAAACCCTAACCCTAATTATAAGCCCTAGTTTGAAACCCTAACCCTAATCTAAAACCCTAGTTTGAAAACCTAACCCTAATGTAAAACCCTAGTGTGAAACCCTAACCCTAAATTTAAACCCTAGTCTGAAACCCTAACCCTAATGTAAAACCCTAGTTTGAAACCCTAAACCTAATGTAAAACCCTAGTTTGAAACCCTAACCCTAATGTAAAACCCTAGTTTGAAACCCTAACCCTAATGTAAAACCCTAGTTTGAAACCCTAACCCTAATGTAAAACCCTTATTTGAAACCCTAACCCTAATGTAAAACCCTAGTTTGAAACCCTAAGCCTAATTTGAAACCCTAGTTTGAAACCGTAACCCTAATGTAAAACCCTAGTTTGAAACCCTAACCCTAATGTAAAACCCTAGTTTGTAACCCTAACCCTAATGTAAAATGACATTTTTGAAACCCTAACCCTAATGTAAAACCCTTGTTTGAAACTCTAACCCTAATGTAAAACCCTAGTTTGAAACCCTAATCCTAATGTAAAACCCTAGTTTGAAACCCTAACCCTAATGTAAAACCCTAGTTTGTAACCCTAACTCTAATGTAAAACCCTAGTTTGAAACCCTAACCCTAATGTAAAACCCTAGTTTGAAACCCTAACCCTAATGTAAAACCCTTGTTTGAAACCCTAACCCTAATTTTAAACCCGAGTTTGAAACCCTAACCCTATTGTAAAACCCTAGTTTGAAACCCTAACCCTAATGTAAAACCCTAGTTTGTAACCCTAACTCTAATGTAAAACCCTAGTTTGAAACCCTAACCCTAATGTAAAACCCTAGTTTGAAACCCTAACCCTAATGTAAAACCCTTGTTTGAAACCCTAACCCTAATTTTAAACCCGAGTTTGAAACCCTAACCCTAATGTAAAACCCTAGTTTGAAACCCTAACCCTGATGTAAAACCCCTTGTTTGTAACCCTAACCCTAATTTGAAACCCTAGTTTGAAACCCTAACCTTAATGTTAAACCCTAGTTTGAAACCCTAACCCTAATGTAAAACCCTAGTTTGAAACCCTAACCCTAATTTGAAACCCTAGTTTGAAACCCTAACCCTAATTTAAAACCCCTTGTTTGTAACCCTAACCCTAATTTGAAACCCTAGTTTGAAACCCTAACCCTATTGTTAAACCCTAGTTTGAAACCCTAACCCTAATGTAAAACCCTAGTTTGAAACCCTAACACTAATGTTAAACCCTAGTTTGAAACCCTAACCCTAATGTAAAACCCTAGTTTGAAACCCTAACCCTAATGATAAACCCTAGTTTGAAACCCTAACCCTAATGCAAAACCCTAGTTTGAAACCCTAACCCTAATGTAAAACCCTAGTTTGTAAACATAACCCAAATGTAAAACCCTAGTTTGAAACACTAACCCTAATGTAAAACCCTAGTTTGAAACGCTAACCCTAATGTAAAACCCTAGTTTGAAGCATTAACCCTAAAGTAAAACACTAGTTTGAAACCCTAACCCTAATGTTAAACCCTAGTTTGAAACCCTAACCCTAATGTAAAACCCTAGTTTGAAACCCTAACCCTAATGATAAACCCTAGTTTGAAACCCTAACCCTAAATTGAAACCCTAGTTTGAAACCCTAACCCTAATGTAAAACCCTAGTTTGAAACCCTAACCCTAATGTAAAACCCTAGTTTGAAACCCTAACCCTAATGTAAAACCATAGTTTGAAGCACTAACCCTAATGTAAAACACTAGTTTGAAACGCTAACCCTAATGTAAAACCCTAGTTTGAAGCATTAACCCTAATGTTAAACCCTAGTTTGAAACCCTAACACTAAATTGAAACCCCAGTTTGAAACCCTAACACTAATATAAAACCCTAGTTTGTAACCCTAACCCTAATATAAAACCTTAGTGTGAAACCCTAACCCTAATGTAAAACCCTAGTTTGAAACCCTAACCCTAATGTAAAACCCTAGTTTGAAACCCTAACCCTAATTTGAAACCCTAGTTTGAAACCCTAACCCTAATGTAAAACCCTAGTTTGAAACCCTAACCCTAACGTTAAACCCTAGTTTGAAACCCTAACCGTAATGTAAAACCCTAGTTTGAAACCCTACCCCTAATTTGAAACCCGAGTTTGAAACCCTAGCGCTAATGTAAAACCCTAGTTTGCAACCCTAACCCTAATTTGAAACCCTAGTTTGAAACCCTAACCCTAATGTTAAACCCTATTTTGAAACCCTAACCCTAATGTAAAACCCTAGTTTGTAACCCTAACCCTAATGTAAAACCATAGTTTGAAACCCTAACCCTAATGTAAAACCCTAGTTTCAAACCCTAACACTAATGTAAAACCCTAGTTTGAAGCAATAACCCTAAATTATAACCCTAGTTTGAAACTCTTACCCTAATGTAAAACCCTAGTTTGAAACCCTAACCGTAATGTAAAACCCTAGTTTGTAACCCTAACCCTAATGTTAAACCCTAGTTTGAAACCCTAACCCTAATGTAAAACCCTTGTTTGTAACCCTAACCCAAATGTAAAGCCCTAGTTTGAAACCCAACCCTAATGTAAAACCCTAGTTTGAAGCATTAACCCTAAAGTAAAACACTAGTTTGAAACCCTAACCCTAATTATAAGCCCTAGTTTGAAACCCTAACCCTAATCTAAAACCAAAGTTTGAAAACCTAACCCTAATGTAAAACCCTAGTGTGAAACCCTAACCCTAAATTTAAACCCTAGTCTGAAACCCTAACCCTAATGTAAAACCCTAGTTTGAAACCCTAAACCTAATGTAAAACCCTAGTTTGAAACCCTAACCCTAATGTAAAACCCTAGTTTGAAACCCTAACCCTAATGTAAAACCCTAGTTTGAAACCCTAACCCTAATGTAAAACCCTTATTTGAAACCCTAACCCTAATGTAAAACCCTAGTTTGAAACCCTAAGCCTAATTTGAAACCCTAGTTTGAAACCGTAACCCTAATGTAAAACCCTAGTTTGAAACCCTAACCCTAATGTAAAACCCTAGTTTGTAACCCTAACCCTAATGTAAAATGACATTTTTGAAACCCTAACCCTAATGTAAAACCCTTGTTTGAAACTCTAACCCTAATGTAAAACCCTAGTTTGAAACCCTAATCCTAATGTTAAACCCAAGTTTGTAACCCTAACCCTAATGTAAAACCCTAGTTTGAAACCCTAACCCTAATGTTAAACCCTAGTTTGAAACCCTAACCCTATGTAAAACCCTAGTTTGAAACCCCAAATCTAATTTGAAACCATAGTTTAAAACCCTAACCCTAATGTAAAACCCTAGTTTGAAGCATTAACCCTCATGTAAAACACTAGTTTGAAACGCTAACCCTAATGTTAAACCCTAATTTGAAACCCTAACCCTAATGTAAAACCCTAGTTTGAAACCCTAACCCTAAATTTAAACCCTAGTTTGAAACCCTAACCCTAATGTAAAACCCTAGTTTGAAACCCTAACCCTAATGTAAAACCCTAGTTTGTAACCCTAACTCTAATGTAAAACCCTAGTTTGAAACCCTAACCCTAATGTAAAACCCTAGTTTGAAACCCTAACCCTAATGTAAAACCCTTGTTTGAAACCCTAACCCTAATTTTAAACCCGAGTTTGAAACCCTAACCCTAATGTAAAACCCTAGTTTGAAACCCTAACCCTGATGTAAAACCCCTTGTTTGTAACCCTAACCCTAATTTGAAACCCTAGTTTGAAACCCTAACCTTAATGTTAAACCCTAGTTTGAAACCCTAACCCTAATGTAAAACCCTAGTTTGAAACCCTAACCCTAATTTGAAACCCTAGTTTGAAACCCTAACCCTAATTTAAAACCCCTTGTTTGTAACCCTAACCCTAATTTGAAACCCTAGTTTGAAACCCTAACCCTATTGTTAAACCCTAGTTTGAAACCCTAACCCTAATGTAAAACCCTAGTTTGAAACCCTAACACTAATGTTAAACCCTAGTTTGAAACCCTAACCCTAATGTAAAACCCTAGTTTGAAACCCTAACCCTAATGATAAACCCTAGTTTGAAACCCTAACCCTAATGCAAAACCCTAGTTTGAAACCCTAACCCTAATGTAAAACCCTAGTTTGTAAACATAACCCAAATGTAAAACCCTAGTTTGAAACACTAACCCTAATGTAAAACCCTAGTTTGAAACGCTAACCCTAATGTAAAACCCTAGTTTGAAGCATTAACCCTAAAGTAAAACACTAGTTTGAAACCCTAACCCTAATGTTAAACCCTAGTTTGAAACCCTAACCCTAATGTAAAACCCTAGTTTGAAACCCTAACCCTAATGATAAACCCTAGATTGAAACCCTAACCCTAAATTGAAACCCTAGTTTGAAACCCTAACCCTAATGTAAAACCCTAGTTTGAAACCCTAACCCTAATGTAAAACCCTAGTTTGAAACCCTAACCCTAATGTAAAACCATAGTTTGAAGCACTAACCCTAATGTAAAACACTAGTTTGAAACGCTAACCCTAATGTAAAACCCTAGTTTGAAGCATTAACCCTAATGTTAAACCCTAGTTTGAAACCCTAACACTAAATTGAAACCCCAGTTTGAAACCCTAACACTAATATAAAACCCTAGTTTGTAACCCTAACCCTAATATAAAACCTTAGTGTGAAACCCTAACCCTAATGTAAAACCCTAGTTTGAAACCCTAACCCTAATGTAAAACCCTAGTTTGAAACCCTAACCCTAATTTGAAACCCTAGTTTGAAACCCTAACCCTAATGTAAAACCCTAGTTTGAAACCCTAACCCTAACGTTAAACCCTAGTTTGAAACCCTAACCGTAATGTAAAACCCTAGTTTGAAACCCTACCCCTAATTTGAAACCCGAGTTTGAAACCCTAGCGCTAATGTAAAACCCTAGTTTGCAACCCTAACCCTAATTTGAAACCCTAGTTTGAAACCCTAACCCTAATGTTAAACCCTATTTTGAAACCCTAACCCTAATGTAAAACCCTATTTTGAAACCCTAACCCTAATGTAAAACCCTAGTTTGAAACCCTAACCCTAATGTAAAACCCTAGTTTGAAACCCCAAACCTAATTTGAAACCATAGTTTGAAACCCTAACCCTAATGTAAAACCCTAGTTTGTAACCCTAATCCTAATGTAAAACCTCAATTTGAAGCCCAAACCCTAATTTGAAACCCTAGTTTGAAACCCTAAACCTAATGTAAAACCCAAGTTTGAAACCCTAACCCTAATTTAAAACCCCTGTTTTGAAACCCTAACCCTAATGTAAAACCCTTGTTTAAAACCCTAACCCTAATGTAAAACCCTTGTTTGAAACCCTAACCCTAATTAGAAACCCTAGTTTGAAACCCTAACCCTATTGTAAAACCCTAGTTTGAAACCCTAACCCTAATGATAAACCCTAGTTTAAAACCCTAACCCTAATTAGAAAGCCTAGTTTGAAACCCTAACCCTAATGTAAAACCCTAGTTTGAAACCCTAACCCTAATGATAAACCCTACTTTAAAACCCTAACCCTAATTTGAAACCCTAGTTTGAAACCCTAACCCTAATTTGAAACCCTAGTTTGAAACCCTAACCCTAATGTAAAACCCTAGTTTGTAACCTTAACACTAATGTAAAACCCTAGTTTGGAACCCTAACCCTAATGTTAAACCCTAGTTTGAAACCCTAACCCTAATATAAAACCCTTGTTTGAAACCCTAACCCTAATGTAAAACCCTAGTTTGAAGCAGTAACCCTAATGTAAAACCCTAGTTTGAAACTCTAACCCTAATTTGAAACCCTAGTTTGAAACCCCAAATCTAATTTGAAACCATAGTTTAAAACCCTAAACCTAATATAAAACCCTAGTTTGAAGCATTAACCCTATTGTAAAACACTAGTTTGAAACGCTAACCCTAATGATAAACCCTAGTTTGAAACCCTAACCCTAAATTTAAACCCTAGTTTGAAACCCTAACCCTAATATAAAACCCTTGTTTGAAACCCTAACCCTAATGATAAACCCTAGTTTGAAACCCTAACCCTAATGCAAAACCCTAGTTTGAAACCCTAACCCTAATGTAAAACCCTTGTTTGTAACCCTAACCCAAATGTAAAACCCTAGTTTGAAACCCAACCCTAATGTAAAACCCTAGTTTGAATCATTAACCCTAATGTAAAACACTAGTTTGAAACCCTAACCCTAATTATAAGCCCTAGTTTGAAACCCTAACCCTAATGTAAAACCCTAGTTTGAAACCCTAACCCTAATGATAAACCCTAGTTTGAAACCCTAGCCCTAAATTGAAACCCTAGTTTGAAACCCTAACCCTAATGTAAAACCCTAGTTTGAAACCCTAACCCTAATGTAAAACCCTAGTTTGAAAACCTAACCCTAATGTAAAACCCTAGTTTGAAACCCTAACCCTAATGTAAAACCCTAGTTTGAAGCATTAACCCTAATGTAAAACCCTAGTTTGTAACCCTAACCCTAATGTAAAACCTTAGTGTGAAACCCTAACCCTAAATTGAAACCCTAGTTTGAAACCCTAGTTTGAAACCCTAACCCTAATATAAAACCCTAGTTTGTAACCCTAACTCTAATGTAAAACCTTAGTGTGAAACCCTAACCCTAATTTGAAACCCTAGTTTGAAACCCTAACCCTAATGTAAAACCCTAGTTTGAAACCCTTACCCAAATGTAAAACCCTTGTTTGTAACCCTAACCCTAATGTAAAATGACTGTTTTGAAACCCTAACCCTAATGTAAAACCCTTGTTTGAAACCCTAACCCTAATGTAAAACCCTAGTTTGAAAACCTAACCCTAATGTAAAACCCTAGTGTGAAACCCTAACCCTAATTTTTAACCCCTGTTTTGAAACACTTACCCTAATGTAAAACCCCTGTTTGAAACCCTAACCCTAATTTAAAACCCTAGTTTGCAATCCTAACCCTAATTTGAAACCCTAGTTTGAAACCCTAACCCTAATGTTAAACCCTATTTTGAAAACCTAACCCTAATGTAAAACCCTATTTTGAAACCCTAACCCTAATGTAAAACCCTAGTTTGAAACCCTAACCCTAATGTAAAACCCTAGTTTGAAACCCCAAACCTAATTTGAAACCATAGTTTGAAACCCTAACCCTAATGTAAAACCCTAGTTTGTAACCCTAATCCTAATGTAAAACCTCAATTTGAAGCCCAAACCCTAATTTGAAACCCTAGTTTGAAACCCTAAACCTAATGTAAAACCCAAGTTTGAAACCCTAACCCTAATTTAAAACCCCTGTTTTGAAACCCTAACCCTAATGTAAAACCCTTGTTTGAAACCCTAACCCTAATGTAAAACCCTTGTTTGAAACCCTAACCCTAATTTGAAACCCTAGTTTGAAACCCTAACCCTAATATAAAACCCTAGTTTGAAACCCTAACCCTAATTAGAAACCCTAGTTTGAAACCCTAACCCTAATTAGAAACCCTAGTTTGAAACCCTAACCCTATTATAAAACCCTAGTTTGAAACCCTAACCCTAATGATAAACCCTAGTTTAAAACCCTAACCCTAATTAGAAAGCCTAGTTTGAAAAACTAACCCTAATGTAAAACCCTAGTTTGAAACCCTAACCCTAATGATAAACCCTAGTTTAAAACCCTAACCCTAATTTGAAACCCTAGTTTGAAACCCTAACCCTAATTTGAAACCCTAGTTTGAAACCCTAACCCTAATGTAAAACCCTAGTTTGGAACCCTAACCCTAATGTTAAACCCTAGTTTGAAACCCTAACCCTAATATAAAACCCTTGTTTGAAACCCTAACCCTAATATAAAACCCTTGTTTGAAACCCTAACCCTAATGTAAAACCCTAGTTTGAAGCAGTAACCCTAATGTAAAACCCTAGTTTGAAACTCTAACCCTAATTTGAAACCCTAGTTTGAAACCCCAAATCTAATTTGAAACCATAGTTTAAATCCCTAAACCTAATATAAAACCCTAGTTTGAAGCATTAACCCTATTGTAAAACACTAGTTTGAAACGCTAACCCTAATGATAAACCCTAGTTTGAAACCCTAACCCTAAATTTAAACCCTAGTTTGAAACCCTAACCCTAATATAAAACCCTTGTTTGAAACCCTAACCCTAATGATAAACCCTAGTTTGAAACCCTAACCCTAATGCAAAACCCTAGTTTGAAACCCTAACCCTAATGTAAAACCCTTGTTTGTAACCCTAACCCAAATGTAAAACCCTAGTTTGAAACCCAACCCTAATGTAAAACCCTAGTTTGAATCATTAACCCTAATGTAAAACACTAGTTTGAAACCCTAACCCTAATGTAAAACCCTAGTTTGAAACCCTAACCCTAATGTAAAACCCTAGTTTGAAACCCTAACCCTAATGTAAAACCCTAGTTTGAAACCCTAACCCTAATGTAAAACCCTAGTTTGAAGCATTAACCCTAATGTAAAACCCTAGTTTGTAACCCTAACCCTAATGTAAAACCTTAGTGTGAAACCCTAACCCTAAATTGAAACCCTAGTTTGAAACCCTAGTTTGAAACCCTAACCCTAATATAAAACCCTAGTTTGTAACCCTAACTCTAATGTAAAACCTTAGTGTGAAACCCTAACCCTAATTTGAAACCCTAGTTTGAAACCCTAACCCTAATGTAAAACCCTAGTTTGAAACCCTTACCCTAATGTAAAACCCTTGTTTGTAACCCTAACCCTAATGTAAAATGACTGTTTTGAAATCCTAACCCTAATGTAAAACCCTTGTTTGAAACCCTAACCCTAATGTAAAACCCTAGTTTGAAAACCTAACCCTAATGTAAAACCCTAGTGTGAAACCCTAACCCTAATTTTTAACCCCTGTTTTGAAACACTTACCCTAATGTAAAACCCCTGTTTGAAACCCTAACCCTAATTTAAAACCCTAGTTTGCAATCCTAACCCTAATTTGAAACCCTAGTTTGAAACCCTAACCCTAATGTTAAACCCTATTTTGAAAACCTAACCCTAATGTAAAACCCTATTTTGAAACCCTAACCCTAATGTAAAACCCTAGTTTGAAACCCTAACCCTAATGTAAAACCCTAGTTTGAAACCCCAAACCTAATTTGAAACCATAGTTTGAAACCCTAACCCTAATGTAAAACCCTAGTTTGTAACCCTAATCCTAATGTAAAACCTCAATTTGAAGCCCAAACCCTAATTTGAAACCCTAGTTTGAAACCCTAAACCTAATGTAAAACCCAAGTTTGAAACCCTAACCCTAATTTAAAACCCCTGTTTTGAAACCCTAACCCTAATGTAAAACCCTTGTTTGAAACCCTAACCCTAATGTAAAACCCTTGTTTGAAACCCTAACCCTAATTTGAAACCCTAGTTTGAAACCCTAACCCTAATATAAAACCCTAGTTTGAAACCCTAACCCTAATTAGAAACCCTAGTTTGAAGCAGTAACCCTAATGTAAAACCCTAGTTTGAAACTCTAAGCCTAATTTGAAACCCTAGTTTGAAACCCCAAATCTAATTTGAAACCATAGTTTAAAACCCTAAACCTAATATAAAACCCTAGTTTGAAGCATTAACCCTATTGTAAAACACTAGTTTGAAACGCTAACCCTAATGATAAACCCTAGTTTGAAACCCTAACCCTAAATTTAAACCCTAGTTTGAAACCCTAACCCTTAGGTAAAACCCTAGTTTGAAAACCTAACCCTAATGTAAAACCCTAGTTTGTATCCCTAACCCTAATGTAAAACCATAGTTTGAAACCCTAACCCTAATTTAAAACCCTAGTTTGAAACCCTATCCCTAATGTAAAACCCTAGTTTGAAGCACTAACCCTAAATTATAACCCTAGTTTGAAACTCTTACCCTAATGTAAAACCCCAGTTTGAAACCCTAACCGCAATGTAAAACCCTAGTTTGTAACCCTAACCCTAATGTTAAACCCTAGTTTGAAACCCTAACCCTAATGTAAAACCCTAGTTTGAAACCCTAACCCTAATGATAAACCCCAGTTTGAAACCCTAACCCTAATGCAAAACCCTAGTTTGAAACCCTAACCCTAATGTAAAACCCTAGTTTGAAACCCTAACCCTAATGTAAAACCCTAGTTTGTAACCCTAACCCTAATGTAAAATGACTGTTTTGAAACCCTAACCCTAATGTAAAACCCTTGTTTGAAACCCTAACCCTAATGTAAAACCCTAGTTTGAAACCCTAATCCTAATGTTAAACCCTAGTTTGTAACCCTAACCCTAATGTAAAACCCTAGTTTGAAACCCTAACCCTAATGTAAAACCCTAGTTTGAAACCCTAACCCTAATGTAAAACCCTAGTTTGAAGCATTAACCCTAATGTAAAACCCTAGTTTGAAGCACTAACCCTAATGTAAAACACTAGTTTGAAACGCTAACCCTAATGTAAAACCCTAGTTTGAAACCCCAAATCTAATTTGAAACCATAGTTTAAAACCCTAACCCTAATGTAAAACCCTAGTTTGAAGCATTAACCCTAATGTAAAACACTAGTTTGAAACGCTAACCCTAATGTTAAACCCTAATTTGAAACCCTAACCCTAATGTAAAATCCTAGTTTGAAACCCTAACCCTAATGATAAACCCTAGTTTGAAAAACTAACCCTAAATTTAAACCCTAGTTTGAAACCCTAACCCTAAATTTAAACCCTATTTTGAAACCCTAACCCTAATGTAAAACCCTATTTTGAAACCCTAACCCTAATGTAAAACCCTAGTTTGAAACCCTAACCCTAATGTAAAACACTAGTTTGAAACCCCAAACCTAATTTGAAACCATAGTTTGAAACCCTAACCCTAATGTAAAACCCTAGTTTGTAACCCTAATCCTAATGTAAAACCTCAATTTGAAACCCAAACCCTAATTTGAAACCCTAGTTTGAAACCCTAAACCTAATGTAAAACCCAAGTTTGAAACCCTAACCCTAATTTAAAACCCCTGTTTTGAAACCCTAACCCTAATGTAAAACCCTTGTTTGAAACCCTAACCCTAATGTAAAACCCTTGTTTGAAACCCTAACCCTAATTTGAAACCCTAGTTTGAAACCCTAACCCTAATATAAAACCCTAGTTTGAAACCCTAACCCTAATTAGAAACCCTAGTTTGAAACCCTAACCCTAATGTAAAACCCTAGTTTGAAACCCTAACCCTAATGATAAACCCTAGTTTAAAACCCTAACCCTAATTAGAAAGCCTAGTTTGAAACCCTAACCGTAATGTAAAACCCTAGTTTGAAACCCTAACCCTAATGATAAACCCTAGTTTAAAATCCTAACCCTAATTTGAAACCCTAGTTTGAAACCCTAACCCTAATTTGAAACCCTAGTTTGAAACCCTAACCCTAATGTAAAACCCTAGTTTGTAACCTTAACACTAATGTAAAACCCTAGTTTGGAACCCTAACCCTAATGTTAAACCCTAGTTTGAATCCCTAACCCTAATGTAAAACCCTTGTTTGAAACCCTAACGCTAATGTAAAACCCTAGTTTGAAGCAGTAACCCTAATGTAAAACCCTAGTTTGAAACTCTAACCCTAATTTGAAACCCTAGTTTGAAACCCTAACCCTAATGTAAAACCCTAGTTTGAAAGCGTAACCCTAATGTAAAACCCTAGTTTGAAGCATTAACCCTAATGTAAAACCGTAGTTTGAAACCCTAACCCTAACGTTAAACCCTAGTTTGAAACCCTAACCGTAATATAAAACCCTAGTTTGTAACCCTAACCCTAATGTAAAACCTTAGTGTGAAACCCTAACACTAATGTAAAACCCTAGTTTGAAACCCTAACCCTAATGTAAAACCCTAGTTTGAAACCCTAACCCTAATGTAAAACCCTTGTTTGAAACCCTAACCCTAATGTAAAACCCTAGTTTGAAACCCTAAGCCTAATTTGAAACCCTAGTTTGAAACCCTAACCCTAATGTAAAACCCTAGTTTGTAACCCTAACCCAAATGTAAAACCCTAGTTTGAAACCCTAACCCTAATGTAAAACCCTAGTTTGAAACCCTAACCCTAATGTAAAACCCTAGTTTGAAGCATTAACCCTAATGTAAAACACTAGTTTGAAACCCTAAACCAAATGTTAAACCCTAGTTTGAAACCCTAACCCTAAATTGAAACCCTAGTTTGAAACCCTAACCCTAATGTAAAACCCTAGTTTGAAACCCTAACCCTAATGTAAAACCCTAGTTTGTCACCCTAACCCTAATGTAAAACCCTTGTTTGAAACCCTAACGCTAATGTAAAACCCTAGTTTGAAACCCTAACCCTAATGTAAAACCCTAGTTTGAAGCACTAACCCTAATGTAAAACACTAGTTTGAAACGCTAACCCTAATGTAAAACCCTAGTTTGAAACCCCAAATCTAATTTGAAACCATAGTTTAAAACCCTAAACCTAATATAAAACCCTAGTTTGAAGCATTAACCCTAATGTAAAACACTTGTTTGAAACGCTAACCCTAATGTTAAACCCTAATTTGAAACCCTAACCCTAATGTAAAACCCTAGTTTGAAACCCTAACCCTAATGATAAACCCTAGTTTGAAACCCTAACCCTAAATTTAAACCCTAGTTTGAAACCCTAACCCTAAGGTAAAACCCTAGTTTGAAACCCTAACCGAAATGTAAAACCCTAGTTTGTAACCCTAACCCTAATGTAAAACCATAGTTTGAAACCCTAACCCTAATTTAAAACCCTAGTTTGAAACCCTAACCCTAATGTAAAACCCTAGTTTGAAGCACTAACCCTAAAATATAACCCTAGTTTGAAACTCTTACCCTAATGTAAAACCCCAGTTTGAAACCCTAACCCTAATTTGAAACCCTAGTTTGAAGCATTAACCCTAATGTTAAACCCTAGTTTGAAACCCTAACCCTAATGTTAAACCCTAGTTTGAAACCCTAACCCTAAATTGAAACCTTAGTTTGAAACCCTAACCCTAAGGTAAAACCCTAGTTTGAAACCCTAATCCTAATGTTAAACCCTAGTTTGTAACCCTAACCCTAATGTAAAACCCTAGTTTGAAACCCTAACCCAAATGTTAAACCCTAGTTTGAAACCCTAACCCTAATGTAAAACCCTTGTTTGAAACCCTATCCCTAATGTAAAACCCTAGTTTGAAACCCTAAACCTAATGTAAAACCCTAGTTTGTAACCCTAACCCAAATGTAAAACCCTAGTTTGTAACCCTAATCCTAATGTAAAACCCTAGTTTGTAACCCTAATCCTAATGTAAAACCTCAATTTGAAACCCAAACCCTAATTTGAAACCCTAGTTTGAAACCCTGAACCTAATGTAAAACCCAAGTTTGAAACCCTAACCCTAATTTAAAACCCCTGTTTTGAAACCCTAACCCTAATGTAAAACCCTTGTTTGAAACCCTAACCCTAATTTGAAACCCTAGTTTGAAACCCTAACCCTAATATAAAACCCTAGTTTGAAACCCTAACCCTAATTAGAAACCCTAGTTTGAAACCCTAACCCTAATGTAAAACCCTAGTTTGAAACCCTAACCCTAATGATAAACCCTAGTTTAAAACCCTAACCCTAATTAGAAAGCCTAGTTTGAAACCCTAACCGTAATGTAAAACCCTAGTTTGAAACCCTAACCCTAATGATAAACCCTTGTTTAAAACCCTAACCCTAATTTGAAACCCTAGTTTGAAACCCTAACCCTAATGTTAAACCCTAGTTTGAATCCCTAACCCTAATGTAAAACCCTTGTTTGAAACCCTAACGCTAATGTAAAACCCTAGTTTGAAGCAGTAACCCTAATGTAAAACCCTAGTTTGAAACTCTAACCCAAATGTTAAACCCTAGTTTGAAACCCTAACCCTAATGTAAAACCCTTGTTTGAAACCCTATCCCTAATGTAAAACCCTAGTTTGAAACCCTAAACCTAATGTAAAACCCTAGTTTGTAACCCTAACCCAAATGTAAAACCCTAGTTTGTAACCCTAATCCTAATGTAAAACCCTAGTTTGTAACCCTAATCCTAATGTAAAACCTCAATTTGAAACCCAAACCCTAATTTGAAACCCTAGTTTGAAACCCTGAACCTAATGTAAAACCCAAGTTTGAAACCCTAACCCTAATTTAAAACCACTGTTTTGAAACCCTAACCCTAATGTAAAACCCTTGTTTGAAACCCTAACCCTAATTTGAAACCCTAGTTTGAAACCCTAACCCTAATATAAAACCCTAGTTTGAAACCCTAACCCTAATTAGAAACCCTAGTTTGAAACCCTAACCCTAATGTAAAACCCTAGTTTGAAGCATTAACCCTAATGTAAAACCGTAGTTTGAAACCCTAACCCTAACGTTAAACCCTAGTTTGAAACCCTAACCGTAATGTAAAACCCTAGTTTGTAACCCTAACCCTAATGTAAAACCTTAGTGTGAAACCCTAACCCTAATGTAAAACCCTAGTTTGAAACACTAACCCTAATGTAAAACCCTAGTTTGAAACCCTAACCCTAATGTAAAACCCTTGTTTGAAACCCTAACCCTAATGTAAAACCCTAGTTTGAAACCCTAAGCCTAATTTGAAACCCTAGTTTGAAACCCTAAC
The DNA here is from genome assembly GCF_051991255.1 of Vanacampus margaritifer. NCBI lineage: Eukaryota > Metazoa > Chordata > Actinopteri > Syngnathiformes > Syngnathidae > Vanacampus > Vanacampus margaritifer. The sequence goes on along the minus strand of NW_027520736.1, from coordinate 1,020,085 downwards.
CCTAATGTAAAACCCTAGTTTGTAACCCTAACCCAAATGTAAAACCCTAGTTTGAAACCCTAACCCTAATGTAAAACCCTAGTTTGAAACCCTAACCCTAATGTAAAACCCTAGTTTGAAGCATTAACCCTAATGTAAAACACTAGTTTGAAACCCTAAACCAAATGTTAAACCCTAGTTTGAAACCCTAACCCTAAATTGAAACCCTAGTTTGAAACCCTAACCCTAATGTAAAACCCTAGTTTGAAACCCTAACCCTAATGTAAAACCCTAGTTTGTCACCCTAACCCTAATGTAAAACCCTAGTTTGAAACCCTAACGCTAATGTAAAACCCTAGTTTGAAACCCTAACCCTAATGTAAAACCCTAGTTTGAAGCACTAACCCTAATGTAAAACACTAGTTTGAAACGCTAACCCTAATGTAAAACCCTAGTTTGAAACCCCAGATCTAATTTGAAACCATAGTTTAAAACCCTAAACCTAATATAAAACCCTAGTTTGAAGCATTAACCCTAATGTAAAACACTTGTTTGAAACGCTAACCCTAATGTTAAACCCTAATTTGAAACCCTAACCCTAATGTAAAACCCTAGTTTGAAACCCTAACCCTAATGATAAACCCTAGTTTGAAACCCTAACCCTAAATTTAAACCCTAGTTTGAAACCCTAACCCTAAGGTAAAACCCTAGTTTGAAACCCTAACCGAAATGTAAAACCCTAGTTTGTAACCCTAACCCTAATGTAAAACCATAGTTTGAAACCCTAACCCTAATTTAAAACCCTAGTTTGAAACCCTAACCCTAATGTAAAACCCTTGTTTGAAACCCTAACCCTAATGTAAAACCCTAGTTTGAAACCCTAAACCTAATGTAAAACCCTAGTTTGTAACCCTAACCCAAATGTAAAACCCTAGTTTGAAAACCTAACACTAATGTAAAACCCTAGTTTGAAGCATTAACCCTAATGTAAAACCCTAGTTTGAAGCACTAACCCTAATGTAAAACACTAGTTTGAAACGCTAACCCTAATGTAAAACCCTAGTTTGAAACCCCAAATCTAATTTGAAACCATAGTTTAAAACCCTAACCCTAATGTAAAACCCTAGTTTGAAGCATTAACCCTAATGTAAAACACTAGTTTGAAACGCTAACCCTAATGTTAAACCCTAATTTGAAACCCTAACCCTAATGTAAAACCCTAGTTTGAAACCCTAACCCTAATGATAAACCCTAGTTTGAAACACTAACCCTAAATTTAAACCCTAGTTTGAAACCCTAACCCAAAATTTAAACCCTAGTTTGAAACCCTAACCCTAAGGTAAAACCCTAGTTTGAAACCCTAACCCTATTGTAAAACCCTAGTTTGTAACCCTAACCCTAATTTAAAACCATAGTTTGAAACCCTAACCCTAATTTAAAACCCTTGTTTGAAACCCTAACCCTAATGTAAAACCCTAGTTTGAAACCCTAAACCAAATGTAAAACCCTAGTTTTTAACCCTAACCCTAATGTAAAACCCTAGTTTGAAACCCCAAATCTAATTTGAAACCATAGTTTAAAACCCTAACCCTAATGTTAAACCCTAATTTGAAACCCTAACCCTAATGTAAAACCCTATTTTGAAACCCTAACCCTAATGTAAAACCCTAGTTTGAAACCCTAACCCTAATGTAAAACCCTAGTTTGAAACCCCAAACCTAATTTGAAACCATAGTTTGAAACCCTAACCCTAATGTAAAACCCTAGTTTGTAACCCTAATCCTTATGTAAAACCTCAATTTGAAACCCAAACCCTAATTTGAAACCCTAGTTTGAAACCCTAAACCTAATGTAAAACCCAAGTTTGAAACCCTAACCCTAACCCTAATTTAAAACCCCTGTTTTGAAACCCTAACCCTAATGTAAAACCCTAGTTTGAAACCCTAACCCTAATGTAAAACCATAGTTTGAAGAATTAACCCTAATGTAAAACCCTAGTTTGAAGCACTAACCCTAATGTAAAACACTAGTTTGAAACGCTAACCCTAATGTAAAACCCTAGTTTGAAACCCCAAATCTAATTTGAAACCATAGTTTAAAACCCTAACCCTAATGTAAAACCCTAGTTTGAAACATTAACCCTAATGTAAAACACTAGTTTGAAACGCTAACCCTAATGTTAAACCCTAATTTGAAACCCTAACCCTAATGTAAAACCCTAGTTTGAAACCCTAACCCTAATGATAAACCCTAGTTTGAAACACTAACCCTAAATTTAAACCCTAGTTTGAAACCCTAACCCTAATGTAAAACCCTAGTTTGAAACCCTAACCCTAATGTAAAACCCTAGTTTGTAACCCTAACTCTAATGTAAAACCCTAGTTTGAAACCCTAACCCTAATGTAAAACCCTAGTTTGAAACCCTAACCCTAATGTAAAACCCTTGTTTGAAACCCTAACCCTAATTTTAAACCCGAGTTTGAAACCCTAACCCTAATGTAAAACCCTAGTTTGAAACCCTAACCCAAATGTAAAACCCTAGTTTGAAAACCTAACACTAATGTAAAACCCTAGTTTGAAGCATTAACCCTAATGTAAAACCCTAGTTTGAAGCACTAACCCTAATGTAAAACACTAGTTTGAAACGCTAACCCTAATGTAAAACCCTAGTTTGAAACCCCAAATCTAATTTGAAACCATAGTTTAAAACCCTAACCCTAATGTAAAACCCTAGTTTGAAGCATTAACCCTAATGTAAAACACTAGTTTGAAACGCTAACCCTAATGTTAAACCCTAATTTGAAACCCTAACCCTAATGTAAAACCCTAGTTTGAAACCCTAACCCTAATGATAAACCCTAGTTTGAAACCCTAACCCTAAATTGAAACCCTAGTTTGAAACCCTAACCCTAATGTAAAACCCTAGTTTGAAACCCTAACCCTAATGTAAAACCCTAGTTTGAAACCCTAACCCTAATGTAAAACCATAGTTTGAAGCACTAACCCTAATGTAAAACACTAGTTTGAAACGCTAACCCTAATGTAAAACCCTAGTTTGAAGCATTAACCCTAATGTTAAACCCTAGTTTGAAACCCTAACACTAAATTGAAACCCCAGTTTGAAACCCTAACACTAATATAAAACCCTAGTTTGTAACCCTAACCCTAATATAAAACCTTAGTGTGAAACCCTAACCCTAATGTAAAACCCTAGTTTGAAACCCTAACCCTAATGTAAAACCCTAGTTTGAAACCCTAACCCTAATTTGAAACCCTAGTTTGAAACCCTAACCCTAATGTAAAACCCTAGTTTGAAACCCTAACCCTAACGTTAAACCCTAGTTTGAAACCCTAACCGTAATGTAAAACCCTAGTTTGAAACCCTACCCCTAATTTGAAACCCGAGTTTGAAACCCTAGCGCTAATGTAAAACCCTAGTTTGCAACCCTAACCCTAATTTGAAACCCTAGTTTGAAACCCTAACCCTAATGTTAAACCCTATTTTGAAACCCTAACCCTAATGTAAAACCCTATTTTGAAACCCTAACCCTAATGTAAAACCCTAGTTTGAAACCCTAACCCTAATGTAAAACCCTAGTTTGAAACCCCAAACCTAATTTGAAACCATAGTTTGAAACCCTAACCCTAATTTGAAACCCTAGTTTGAAACAATAACCCTAATATAAAACCCTAGTTTGAAACCCTAACCCTAATTAGAAACCCTAGTTTGAAACCCTAACCCTATTGTAAAACCCTAGTTTGAAACCCTAACCCTAATGATAAACCCTAGTTTAAAACCCTAACCCTAATTAGAAAGCCTAGTTTGAAACCCTAACCCTAATGTAAAACCCTAGTTTGAAACCCTAACCCTAATGATAAACCCTAGTTTAAAACCCTAACCCTAATTAGAAAGCCTAGTTTAAAACCCTAACCCTAATTTGAAACCCTAGTTTGAAACCCTAACCCTAATTTGAAACCCTAGTTTGAAACCCTAACCCTAATGTAAAACCCTAGTTTGTAACCTTAACACTAATGTAAAACCCTAGTTTGGAACCCTAACCCTAATGTTAAACCCTAGATTGAAACCCTAACCCTAATGTTAAACCCTAGTTTGAAACCCTAACCCTAAATTGAAACCTTAGTTTGAAACCCTAACCCTAAGGTAAAACCCTAGTTTGAAACCCTAATCCTAATGTTAAACCCTAGTTTGTAACCCTAACCCTAATGTAAAACCCTAGTTTGAAACCCTAACCCAAATGTTAAACCCTAGTTTGAAACCCTAACCCTAATGTAAAACCCTTGTTTGAAACCCTATCCCTAATGTAAAACCCTAGTTTGAAACCCTAAACCTAATGTAAAACCCTAGTTTGTAACCCTAACCCAAATGTAAAACCCTAGTTTGTAACCCTAATCCTAATGTAAAACCCTAGTTTGTAACCCTAATCCTAATGTAAAACCTCAATTTGAAACCCAAACCCTAATTTGAAACCCTAGTTTGAAACCCTGAACCTAATGTAAAACCCAAGTTTGAAACCCTAACCCTAATTTAAAACCCCTGTTTTGAAACCCTAACCCTAATGTAAAACCCTTGTTTGAAACCCTAACCCTAATTTGAAACCCTAGTTTGAAACCCTAACCCTAATATAAAACCCTAGTTTGAAACCCTAACCCTAATTAGAAACCCTAGTTTGAAACCCTAACCCTAATGTAAAACCCTAGTTTGAAACCCTAACCCTAATGATAAACCCTAGTTTAAAACCCTAACCCTAATTAGAAAGCCTAGTTTGAAACCCTAACCGTAATGTAAAACCCTAGTTTGAAACCCTAACCCTAATGATAAACCCTTGTTTAAAACCCTAACCCTAATTTGAAACCCTAGTTTGAAACCCTAACCCTAATGTTAAACCCTAGTTTGAATCCCTAACCCTAATGTAAAACCCTTGTTTGAAACCCTAACGCTAATGTAAAACCCTAGTTTGAAGCAGTAACCCTAATGTAAAACCCTAGTTTGAAACTCTAACCCAAATGTTAAACCCTAGTTTGAAACCCTAACCCTAATGTAAAACCCTTGTTTGAAACCCTATCCCTAATGTAAAACCCTAGTTTGAAACCCTAAACCTAATGTAAAACCCTAGTTTGTAACCCTAACCCAAATGTAAAACCCTAGTTTGTAACCCTAATCCTAATGTAAAACCCTAGTTTGTAACCCTAATCCTAATGTAAAACCTCAATTTGAAACCCAAACCCTAATTTGAAACCCTAGTTTGAAACCCTGAACCTAATGTAAAACCCAAGTTTGAAACCCTAACCCTAATTTAAAACCACTGTTTTGAAACCCTAACCCTAATGTAAAACCCTTGTTTGAAACCCTAACCCTAATTTGAAACCCTAGTTTGAAACCCTAACCCTAATATAAAACCCTAGTTTGAAACCCTAACCCTAATTAGAAACCCTAGTTTGAAACCCTAACCCTAATGTAAAACCCTAGTTTGAAGCATTAACCCTAATGTAAAACCGTAGTTTGAAACCCTAACCCTAACGTTAAACCCTAGTTTGAAACCCTAACCGTAATGTAAAACCCTAGTTTGTAACCCTAACCCTAATGTAAAACCTTAGTGTGAAACCCTAACCCTAATGTAAAACCCTAGTTTGAAACACTAACCCTAATGTAAAACCCTAGTTTGAAACCCTAACCCTAATGTAAAACCCTTGTTTGAAACCCTAACCCTAATGTAAAACCCTAGTTTGAAACCCTAAGCCTAATTTGAAACCCTAGTTTGAAACCCTAACCCTAATGTAAAACCCTAGTTTGTAACCCTAACCCAAATGTAAAACCCTAGTTTGAAACCCTAACCCTAATGTAAAACCCTAGTTTGAAACCCTAACCCTAATGTAAAACCCTAGTTTGAAGCATTAACCCTAATGTAAAACACTAGTTTGAAACCCTAAACCAAATGTTAAACCCTAGTTTGAAACCCTAACCCTAAATTGAAACCCTAGTTTGAAACCCTAACCCTAATGTAAAACCCTAGTTTGAAACCCTAACCCTAATGTAAAACCCTAGTTTGTCACCCTAACCCTAATGTAAAACCCTAGTTTGAAACCCTAACGCTAATGTAAAACCCTAGTTTGAAACCCTAACCCTAATGTAAAACCCTAGTTTGAAGCACTAACCCTAATGTAAAACACTAGTTTGAAACGCTAACCCTAATGTAAAACCCTAGTTTGAAACCCCAGATCTAATTTGAAACCATAGTTTAAAACCCTAAACCTAATATAAAACCCTAGTTTGAAGCATTAACCCTAATGTAAAACACTTGTTTGAAACGCTAACCCTAATGTTAAACCCTAATTTGAAACCCTAACCCTAATGTAAAACCCTAGTTTGAAACCCTAACCCTAATGATAAACCCTAGTTTGAAACCCTAACCCTAAATTTAAACCCTAGTTTGAAACCCTAACCCTAAGGTAAAACCCTAGTTTGAAACCCTAACCGAAATGTAAAACCCTAGTTTGTAACCCTAACCCTAATGTAAAACCATAGTTTGAAACCCTAACCCTAATTTAAAACCCTAGTTTGAAACCCTAACCCTAATGTAAAACCCTTGTTTGAAACCCTAACCCTAATGTAAAACCCTAGTTTGAAACCCTAAACCTAATGTAAAACCCTAGTTTGTAACCCTAACCCAAATGTAAAACCCTAGTTTGAAAACCTAACACTAATGTAAAACCCTAGTTTGAAGCATTAACCCTAATGTAAAACCCTAGTTTGAAGCACTAACCCTAATGTAAAACACTAGTTTGAAACGCTAACCCTAATGTAAAACCCTAGTTTGAAACCCCAAATCTAATTTGAAACCATAGTTTAAAACCCTAACCCTAATGTAAAACCCTAGTTTGAAGCATTAACCCTAATGTAAAACACTAGTTTGAAACGCTAACCCTAATGTTAAACCCTAATTTGAAACCCTAACCCTAATGTAAAACCCTAGTTTGAAACCCTAACCCTAATGATAAACCCTAGTTTGAAACACTAACCCTAAATTTAAACCCTAGTTTGAAACCCTAACCCAAAATTTAAACCCTAGTTTGAAACCCTAACCCTAAGGTAAAACCCTAGTTTGAAACCCTAACCCTATTGTAAAACCCTAGTTTGTAACCCTAACCCTAATTTAAAACCATAGTTTGAAACCCTAACCCTAATTTAAAACCCTTGTTTGAAACCCTAACCCTAATGTAAAACCCTAGTTTGAAACCCTAAACCAAATGTAAAACCCTAGTTTTTAACCCTAACCCTAATGTAAAACCCTAGTTTGAAACCCCAAATCTAATTTGAAACCATAGTTTAAAACCCTAACCCTAATGTTAAACCCTAATTTGAAACCCTAACCCTAATGTAAAACCCTATTTTGAAACCCTAACCCTAATGTAAAACCCTAGTTTGAAACCCTAACCCTAATGTAAAACCCTAGTTTGAAACCCCAAACCTAATTTGAAACCATAGTTTGAAACCCTAACCCTAATGTAAAACCCTAGTTTGTAACCCTAATCCTTATGTAAAACCTCAATTTGAAACCCAAACCCTAATTTGAAACCCTAGTTTGAAACCCTAAACCTAATGTAAAACCCAAGTTTGAAACCCTAACCCTAACCCTAATTTAAAACCCCTGTTTTGAAACCCTAACCCTAATGTAAAACCCTAGTTTGAAACCCTAACCCTAATGTAAAACCATAGTTTGAAGAATTAACCCTAATGTAAAACCCTAGTTTGAAGCACTAACCCTAATGTAAAACACTAGTTTGAAACGCTAACCCTAATGTAAAACCCTAGTTTGAAACCCCAAATCTAATTTGAAACCATAGTTTAAAACCCTAACCCTAATGTAAAACCCTAGTTTGAAACATTAACCCTAATGTAAAACACTAGTTTGAAACGCTAACCCTAATGTTAAACCCTAATTTGAAACCCTAACCCTAATGTAAAACCCTAGTTTGAAACCCTAACCCTAATGATAAACCCTAGTTTGAAACACTAACCCTAAATTTAAACCCTAGTTTGAAACCCTAACCCTAATGTAAAACCCTAGTTTGAAACCCTAACCCTAATGTAAAACCCTAGTTTGTAACCCTAACTCTAATGTAAAACCCTAGTTTGAAACCCTAACCCTAATGTAAAACCCTAGTTTGAAACCCTAACCCTAATGTAAAACCCTTGTTTGAAACCCTAACCCTAATTTTAAACCCGAGTTTGAAACCCTAACCCTAATGTAAAACCCTAGTTTGAAACCCTAACCCAAATGTAAAACCCTAGTTTGAAAACCTAACACTAATGTAAAACCCTAGTTTGAAGCATTAACCCTAATGTAAAACCCTAGTTTGAAGCACTAACCCTAATGTAAAACACTAGTTTGAAACGCTAACCCTAATGTAAAACCCTAGTTTGAAACCCCAAATCTAATTTGAAACCATAGTTTAAAACCCTAACCCTAATGTAAAACCCTAGTTTGAAGCATTAACCCTAATGTAAAACACTAGTTTGAAACGCTAACCCTAATGTTAAACCCTAATTTGAAACCCTAACCCTAATGTAAAACCCTAGTTTGAAACCCTAACCCTAATGATAAACCCTAGTTTGAAACCCTAACCCTAAATTGAAACCCTAGTTTGAAACCCTAACCCTAATGTAAAACCCTAGTTTGAAACCCTAACCCTAATGTAAAACCCTAGTTTGAAACCCTAACCCTAATGTAAAACCATAGTTTGAAGCACTAACCCTAATGTAAAACACTAGTTTGAAACGCTAACCCTAATGTAAAACCCTAGTTTGAAGCATTAACCCTAATGTTAAACCCTAGTTTGAAACCCTAACACTAAATTGAAACCCCAGTTTGAAACCCTAACACTAATATAAAACCCTAGTTTGTAACCCTAACCCTAATATAAAACCTTAGTGTGAAACCCTAACCCTAATGTAAAACCCTAGTTTGAAACCCTAACCCTAATGTAAAACCCTAGTTTGAAACCCTAACCCTAATTTGAAACCCTAGTTTGAAACCCTAACCCTAATGTAAAACCCTAGTTTGAAACCCTAACCCTAACGTTAAACCCTAGTTTGAAACCCTAACCGTAATGTAAAACCCTAGTTTGAAACCCTACCCCTAATTTGAAACCCGAGTTTGAAACCCTAGCGCTAATGTAAAACCCTAGTTTGCAACCCTAACCCTAATTTGAAACCCTAGTTTGAAACCCTAACCCTAATGTTAAACCCTATTTTGAAACCCTAACCCTAATGTAAAACCCTATTTTGAAACCCTAACCCTAATGTAAAACCCTAGTTTGAAACCCTAACCCTAATGTAAAACCCTAGTTTGAAACCCCAAACCTAATTTGAAACCATAGTTTGAAACCCTAACCCTAATTTGAAACCCTAGTTTGAAACAATAACCCTAATATAAAACCCTAGTTTGAAACCCTAACCCTAATTAGAAACCCTAGTTTGAAACCCTAACCCTATTGTAAAACCCTAGTTTGAAACCCTAACCCTAATGATAAACCCTAGTTTAAAACCCTAACCCTAATTAGAAAGCCTAGTTTGAAACCCTAACCCTAATGTAAAACCCTAGTTTGAAACCCTAACCCTAATGATAAACCCTAGTTTAAAACCCTAACCCTAATTAGAAAGCCTAGTTTAAAACCCTAACCCTAATTTGAAACCCTAGTTTGAAACCCTAACCCTAATTTGAAACCCTAGTTTGAAACCCTAACCCTAATGTAAAACCCTAGTTTGTAACCTTAACACTAATGTAAAACCCTAGTTTGGAACCCTAACCCTAATGTTAAACCCTAGATTGAAACCCTAACCCTAATGTTAAACCCTAGTTTGAAACCCTAACCCTAAATTGAAACCTTAGTTTGAAACCCTAACCCTAAGGTAAAACCCTAGTTTGAAACCCTAATCCTAATGTTAAACCCTAGTTTGTAACCCTAACCCTAATGTAAAACCCTAGTTTGAAACCCTAACCCAAATGTTAAACCCTAGTTTGAAACCCTAACCCTAATGTAAAACCCTTGTTTGAAACCCTATCCCTAATGTAAAACCCTAGTTTGAAACCCTAAACCTAATGTAAAACCCTAGTTTGTAACCCTAACCCAAATGTAAAACCCTAGTTTGTAACCCTAATCCTAATGTAAAACCCTAGTTTGTAACCCTAATCCTAATGTAAAACCTCAATTTGAAACCCAAACCCTAATTTGAAACCCTAGTTTGAAACCCTGAACCTAATGTAAAACCCAAGTTTGAAACCCTAACCCTAATTTAAAACCCCTGTTTTGAAACCCTAACCCTAATGTAAAACCCTTGTTTGAAACCCTAACCCTAATTTGAAACCCTAGTTTGAAACCCTAACCCTAATATAAAACCCTAGTTTGAAACCCTAACCCTAATTAGAAACCCTAGTTTGAAACCCTAACCCTAATGTAAAACCCTAGTTTGAAACCCTAACCCTAATGATAAACCCTAGTTTAAAACCCTAACCCTAATTAGAAAGCCTAGTTTGAAACCCTAACCGTAATGTAAAACCCTAGTTTGAAACCCTAACCCTAATGATAAACCCTTGTTTAAAACCCTAACCCTAATTTGAAACCCTAGTTTGAAACCCTAACCCTAATGTTAAACCCTAGTTTGAATCCCTAACCCTAATGTAAAACCCTTGTTTGAAACCCTAACGCTAATGTAAAACCCTAGTTTGAAGCAGTAACCCTAATGTAAAACCCTAGTTTGAAACTCTAACCCAAATGTTAAACCCTAGTTTGAAACCCTAACCCTAATGTAAAACCCTTGTTTGAAACCCTATCCCTAATGTAAAACCCTAGTTTGAAACCCTAAACCTAATGTAAAACCCTAGTTTGTAACCCTAACCCAAATGTAAAACCCTAGTTTGTAACCCTAATCCTAATGTAAAACCCTAGTTTGTAACCCTAATCCTAATGTAAAACCTCAATTTGAAACCCAAACCCTAATTTGAAACCCTAGTTTGAAACCCTGAACCTAATGTAAAACCCAAGTTTGAAACCCTAACCCTAATTTAAAACCACTGTTTTGAAACCCTAACCCTAATGTAAAACCCTTGTTTGAAACCCTAACCCTAATTTGAAACCCTAGTTTGAAACCCTAACCCTAATATAAAACCCTAGTTTGAAACCCTAACCCTAATTAGAAACCCTAGTTTGAAACCCTAACCCTAATGTAAAACCCTAGTTTGAAGCATTAACCCTAATGTAAAACCGTAGTTTGAAACCCTAACCCTAACGTTAAACCCTAGTTTGAAACCCTAACCGTAATGTAAAACCCTAGTTTGTAACCCTAACCCTAATGTAAAACCTTAGTGTGAAACCCTAACCCTAATGTAAAACCCTAGTTTGAAACACTAACCCTAATGTAAAACCCTAGTTTGAAACCCTAACCCTAATGTAAAACCCTTGTTTGAAACCCTAACCCTAATGTAAAACCCTAGTTTGAAACCCTAAGCCTAATTTGAAACCCTAGTTTGAAACCCTAACCCTAATGTAAAACCCTAGTTTGTAACCCTAACCCAAATGTAAAACCCTAGTTTGAAACCCTAACCCTAATGTAAAACCCTAGTTTGAAACCCTAACCCTAATGTAAAACCCTAGTTTGAAGCATTAACCCTAATGTAAAACACTAGTTTGAAACCCTAAACCAAATGTTAAACCCTAGTTTGAAACCCTAACCCTAAATTGAAACCCTAGTTTGAAACCCTAACCCTAATGTAAAACCCTAGTTTGAAACCCTAACCCTAATGTAAAACCCTAGTTTGTCACCCTAACCCTAATGTAAAACCCTAGTTTGAAACCCTAACGCTAATGTAAAACCCTAGTTTGAAACCCTAACCCTAATGTAAAACCCTAGTTTGAAGCACTAACCCTAATGTAAAACACTAGTTTGAAACGCTAACCCTAATGTAAAACCCTAGTTTGAAACCCCAGATCTAATTTGAAACCATAGTTTAAAACCCTAAACCTAATATAAAACCCTAGTTTGAAGCATTAACCCTAATGTAAAACACTTGTTTGAAACGCTAACCCTAATGTTAAACCCTAATTTGAAACCCTAACCCTAATGTAAAACCCTAGTTTGAAACCCTAACCCTAATGATAAACCCTAGTTTGAAACCCTAACCCTAAATTTAAACCCTAGTTTGAAACCCTAACCCTAAGGTAAAACCCTAGTTTGAAACCCTAACCGAAATGTAAAACCCTAGTTTGTAACCCTAACCCTAATGTAAAACCATAGTTTGAAACCCTAACCCTAATTTAAAACCCTAGTTTGAAACCCTAACCCTAATGTAAAACCCTTGTTTGAAACCCTAACCCTAATGTAAAACCCTAGTTTGAAACCCTAAACCTAATGTAAAACCCTAGTTTGTAACCCTAACCCAAATGTAAAACCCTAGTTTGAAAACCTAACACTAATGTAAAACCCTAGTTTGAAGCATTAACCCTAATGTAAAACCCTAGTTTGAAGCACTAACCCTAATGTAAAACACTAGTTTGAAACGCTAACCCTAATGTAAAACCCTAGTTTGAAACCCCAAATCTAATTTGAAACCATAGTTTAAAACCCTAACCCTAATGTAAAACCCTAGTTTGAAGCATTAACCCTAATGTAAAACACTAGTTTGAAACGCTAACCCTAATGTTAAACCCTAATTTGAAACCCTAACCCTAATGTAAAACCCTAGTTTGAAACCCTAACCCTAATGATAAACCCTAGTTTGAAACACTAACCCTAAATTTAAACCCTAGTTTGAAACCCTAACCCAAAATTTAAACCCTAGTTTGAAACCCTAACCCTAAGGTAAAACCCTAGTTTGAAACCCTAACCCTATTGTAAAACCCTAGTTTGTAACCCTAACCCTAATTTAAAACCATAGTTTGAAACCCTAACCCTAATTTAAAACCCTTGTTTGAAACCCTAACCCTAATGTAAAACCCTAGTTTGAAACCCTAAACCAAATGTAAAACCCTAGTTTTTAACCCTAACCCTAATGTAAAACCCTAGTTTGAAACCCCAAATCTAATTTGAAACCATAGTTTAAAACCCTAACCCTAATGTTAAACCCTAATTTGAAACCCTAACCCTAATGTAAAACCCTATTTTGAAACCCTAACCCTAATGTAAAACCCTAGTTTGAAACCCTAACCCTAATGTAAAACCCTAGTTTGAAACCCCAAACCTAATTTGAAACCATAGTTTGAAACCCTAACCCTAATGTAAAACCCTAGTTTGTAACCCTAATCCTTATGTAAAACCTCAATTTGAAACCCAAACCCTAATTTGAAACCCTAGTTTGAAACCCTAAACCTAATGTAAAACCCAAGTTTGAAACCCTAACCCTAACCCTAATTTAAAACCCCTGTTTTGAAACCCTAACCCTAATGTAAAACCCTAGTTTGAAACCCTAACCCTAATGTAAAACCATAGTTTGAAGAATTAACCCTAATGTAAAACCCTAGTTTGAAGCACTAACCCTAATGTAAAACACTAGTTTGAAACGCTAACCCTAATGTAAAACCCTAGTTTGAAACCCCAAATCTAATTTGAAACCATAGTTTAAAACCCTAACCCTAATGTAAAACCCTAGTTTGAAACATTAACCCTAATGTAAAACACTAGTTTGAAACGCTAACCCTAATGTTAAACCCTAATTTGAAACCCTAACCCTAATGTAAAACCCTAGTTTGAAACCCTAACCCTAATGATAAACCCTAGTTTGAAACACTAACCCTAAATTTAAACCCTAGTTTGAAACCCTAACCCTAATGTAAAACCCTAGTTTGAAACCCTAACCCTAATGTAAAACCCTAGTTTGTAACCCTAACTCTAATGTAAAACCCTAGTTTGAAACCCTAACCCTAATGTAAAACCCTAGTTTGAAACCCTAACCCTAATGTAAAACCCTTGTTTGAAACCCTAACCCTAATTTTAAACCCGAGTTTGAAACCCTAACCCTAATGTAAAACCCTAGTTTGAAACCCTAACCCAAATGTAAAACCCTAGTTTGAAAACCTAACACTAATGTAAAACCCTAGTTTGAAGCATTAACCCTAATGTAAAACCCTAGTTTGAAGCACTAACCCTAATGTAAAACACTAGTTTGAAACGCTAACCCTAATGTAAAACCCTAGTTTGAAACCCCAAATCTAATTTGAAACCATAGTTTAAAACCCTAACCCTAATGTAAAACCCTAGTTTGAAGCATTAACCCTAATGTAAAACACTAGTTTGAAACGCTAACCCTAATGTTAAACCCTAATTTGAAACCCTAACCCTAATGTAAAACCCTAGTTTGAAACCCTAACCCTAATGATAAACCCTAGTTTGAAACCCTAACCCTAAATTGAAACCCTAGTTTGAAACCCTAACCCTAATGTAAAACCCTAGTTTGAAACCCTAACCCTAATGTAAAACCCTAGTTTGAAACCCTAACCCTAATGTAAAACCATAGTTTGAAGCACTAACCCTAATGTAAAACACTAGTTTGAAACGCTAACCCTAATGTAAAACCCTAGTTTGAAGCATTAACCCTAATGTTAAACCCTAGTTTGAAACCCTAACACTAAATTGAAACCCCAGTTTGAAACCCTAACACTAATATAAAACCCTAGTTTGTAACCCTAACCCTAATATAAAACCTTAGTGTGAAACCCTAACCCTAATGTAAAACCCTAGTTTGAAACCCTAACCCTAATGTAAAACCCTAGTTTGAAACCCTAACCCTAATTTGAAACCCTAGTTTGAAACCCTAACCCTAATGTAAAACCCTAGTTTGAAACCCTAACCCTAACGTTAAACCCTAGTTTGAAACCCTAACCGTAATGTAAAACCCTAGTTTGAAACCCTACCCCTAATTTGAAACCCGAGTTTGAAACCCTAGCGCTAATGTAAAACCCTAGTTTGCAACCCTAACCCTAATTTGAAACCCTAGTTTGAAACCCTAACCCTAATGTTAAACCCTATTTTGAAACCCTAACCCTAATGTAAAACCCTATTTTGAAACCCTAACCCTAATGTAAAACCCTAGTTTGAAACCCTAACCCTAATGTAAAACCCTAGTTTGAAACCCCAAACCTAATTTGAAACCATAGTTTGAAACCCTAACCCTAATTTGAAACCCTAGTTTGAAACAATAACCCTAATATAAAACCCTAGTTTGAAACCCTAACCCTAATTAGAAACCCTAGTTTGAAACCCTAACCCTATTGTAAAACCCTAGTTTGAAACCCTAACCCTAATGATAAACCCTAGTTTAAAACCCTAACCCTAATTAGAAAGCCTAGTTTGAAACCCTAACCCTAATGTAAAACCCTAGTTTGAAACCCTAACCCTAATGATAAACCCTAGTTTAAAACCCTAACCCTAATTAGAAAGCCTAGTTTAAAACCCTAACCCTAATTTGAAACCCTAGTTTGAAACCCTAACCCTAATTTGAAACCCTAGTTTGAAACCCTAACCCTAATGTAAAACCCTAGTTTGTAACCTTAACACTAATGTAAAACCCTAGTTTGGAACCCTAACCCTAATGTTAAACCCTAGATTGAAACCCTAACCCTAATGTAAAACCCTTGTTTGAAACCCTAACCCTAATGTAAAACCCTAGTTTGAAGCAGTAACCCTAATGTAAAACACTAGTTTGAAACTCTAACCCTAATTTGAAACCCTAGTTTGAAACCCTAACCCTAATTTAAAACCCTTGTTTGAAACCCTAACCCTAATGTAAAACCCTAGTTTGAAACCCTAAACCAAATGTAAAACCCTAGTTTTTAACCCTAACCCTAATGTAAAACCCTAGTTTGAAACCCCAAATCTAATTTGAAACCATAGTTTAAAACCCTAACCCTAATGTTAAACCCTAATTTGAAACCCTAACCCTAATGTAAAACCCTATTTTGAAACCCTAACCCTAATGTAAAACCCTAGTTTGAAACCCTAACCCTAATGTAAAACCCTAGTTTGAAACCCCAAACCTAATTTGAAACCATAGTTTGAAACCCTAACCCTAATGTAAAACCCTAGTTTGAAGCATTAACCCTAATGTTAAACCCTAGTTTGAAACCCTAACACTAAATTGAAACCCCAGTTTGAAACCCTAACACTAATATAAAACCCTAGTTTGTAACCCTAACCCTAATATAAAACCTTAGTGTGAAACCCTAACCCTAATGTAAAACCCTAGTTTGAAACCCTAACCCTAATGTAAAACCCTAGTTTGAAACCCTAACCCTAATTTGAAACCCTAGTTTGAAACCCTAACCCTAATGTAAAACCCTAGTTTGAAACCCTAACCCTAACGTTAAACCCTAGTTTGAAACCCTAACCGTAATGTAAAACCCTAGTTTGAAACCCTACCCCTAATTTGAAACCCGAGTTTGAAACCCTAGCGCTAATGTAAAACCCTAGTTTGCAACCCTAACCCTAATTTGAAACCCTAGTTTGAAACCCTAACCCTAATGTTAAACCCTATTTTGAAACCCTAACCCTAATTAGAAAGCCTAGTTTAAAACCCTAACCCTAATTTGAAACCCTAGTTTGAAACCCTAACCCTAATTTGAAACCCTAGTTTGAAACCCTAACCCTAATGTAAAACCCTAGTTTGTAACCTTAACACTAATGTAAAACCCTAGTTTGGAACCCTAACCCTAATGTTAAACCCTAGATTGAAACCCTAACCCTAATGTAAAACCCTTGTTTGAAACCCTAACCCTAATGTAAAACCCTAGTTTGAAGCAGTAACCCTAATGTAAAACACTAGTTTGAAACTCTAACCCTAATTTGAAACCCTAGTTTGAAACCCTAACCCTAATTTGAAACCCTAGTTTGAAACCCCAAATCTAATTTGAAACCATAGTTTAAAACCCTAAACCTAATATAAAACCCTAGTTTGAAGCATTAACCCTATTGTAAAACACTAGTTTGAAACGCTAACCCTAATGATAAACCCTAGTTTGAAACCCTAACCCTAAATTTAAACCCTAGTTTGAAACCCTAACCCTAATATAAAACCCTAGTTTGGAACCCTAACCCTAATGTTAAACCCTAGTTTGAAACCCTAACCCTAATGTAAAACCCTTGTTTGAAACCCTAACCCTAATGTAAAACCCTAGTTTGAAGCAGTAACCCTAATGTAAAACACTAGTTTGAAACTCTAACCCTAATTTGAAACCCTAGTTTGAAACCCCAAATCTAATTTGAAACCATAGTTTAAAACCCTAAACCTAATATAAAACCCTAGTTTGAAGCATTAACCCTATTGTAAAACACTAGTTTGAAACGCTAACCCTAATGATAAACCCTAGTTTGAAACCCTAACCCTAAATTTAAACCCTAGTTTGAAACCCTAACCCTAATATAAAACCCTTGTTTGAAACCCTAACCCTAATGTAAAACCCTAGTTTGAAGCAGTAACCCTAATGTAAAACCCTAGTTTGAAACTCTAACCCTAATTTGAAACCCTAGTTTGAAACCCCAAATCTAATTTGAAACCATAGTTTAAAACCCTAAACCTAATATAAAACCCTAGTTTGAAGCATTAACCCTATTGTAAAACCCTAGTTTGAAGCAGTAACCCTAATGTAAAACCCTAGTTTGAAACCCTAACCCTAATTTAAAACCCTAGTTTGAAACCCTATCCCTAATGTAAAACCCTAGTTTGTAACCCTAACCCTAATGTAAAACCATAGTTTGAAACCCTAACCCTAATTTAAAACCCTAGTTTGAAACCCTATCCCTAATGTAAAACCCTAGTTTGAAGCACTAACCCTAAATTATATCCCTAGTTTGAAACTCTTACCCTAATGTAAAACCCTAGTTTGAAACCCTAACCCTAATGATAAACCCTAGTTTGAAACCCTAACCCTAATGCAAAACCCTTGTTTGTAACCCTAACCCAAATGTAAAACCCTAGTTTGAAACCCAACCCTAATGTAAAACCCTAGTTTGAATCATTAACCCTAATGTAAAACACTAGTTTGAAACCCTAACCCTAATTATAAGCCCTAGTTTGAAACCCTAACCCTAATGTAAAACCCTAGTTTGAAACCCTAACCCTAATGATAAACCCTAGTTTGAAACCCTAGCCCTAAATTGAAACCCTAGTTTGAAACCCTAACCCTAATGTAAAACCCTAGTTTGAAACCCTAACCCTAATGTAAAACCCTAGTTTGAAGCATTAACCCTAATGTAAAACCCTAGTTTGAAGCATTAACCCTAATGTAAAACCCTAGTTTGTAACCCTAACCCTAATGTAAAACCCTAGTTTGAAACCCTAACCCTAAATTGAAACCCTAGTTTGAAACCCTAGTTTGAAACCCTAACCCTAATGTAAAACCCTAGTTTGTAACCCTAACCCTAATGTAAAACCTTAGTGTGAAACCCTAACCCTAATTTGAAACCCTAGTTTGAAACCCTAACCCTAATGTAAAACCCTAGTTTGAAACCCTAACCCTAATGTAAAACCCTAGTTTGTAACCCTAACCCTAATGTAAAATGACTGTTTTGAAACCCTAACCCTAATGTAAAACCCTTGTTTGAAACGCTAACCCTAATGTAAAACCCTAGTTTGAAAACCTAACCCTAATGTAAAACCCTAGTGTGAAACCCTAACCCTAATTTTTAACCCCTGTTTTGAAACACTTACCCTAATGTAAAACCCCTGTTTGAAACCCTAACCCTAATGTTAAACCCTATTTTGAAACCCTGACCCTAATGTAAAACCCTATTTTGAAACCCTAACCCTAATGTAAAACCCTAGTTTGAAACCCTAACCCTAATGTAAAACCCTAGTTTGAAACCCCAAACCTAATTTGAAACCATAGTTTGAAACCCTAACCCTAATGTAAAACCCTAGTTTGTAACCCTAATCCTAATGTAAAACCTCAATTTGAAGCCCAAACCCTAATTTGAAACCCTAGTTTGAAACCCTAAACCTAATGTAAAACCCAAGTTTGAAACCCTAACCCTAATTTAAAACCCCTGTTTTGAAACCCTAACCCTAATGTAAAACCCTTGTTTGAAACCCTAACCCTAATGTAAAACCCTTGTTTGAAACCCTAACCCTAATTTGAAACCCTAGTTTGAAACCCTAACCCTAATATAAAACCCTAGTTTGAAACCCTAACCCTAATTAGAAACCCTAGTTTGAAACCCTATCCCTAATGTAAAACCCTAGTTTGTAACCCTAACCCTAATGTAAAACCATAGTTTGAAACCCTAACCCTAATTTAAAACCCTAGTTTGAAACCCTATCCCTAATGTAAAACCCTAGTTTGAAGCACTAACCCTAAATTATATCCCTAGTTTGAAACTCTTACCCTAATGTAAAACCCTAGTTTGAAACCCTAACCCTAATGATAAACCCTAGTTTGAAACCCTAACCCTAATGCAAAACCCTTGTTTGTAACCCTAACCCAAATGTAAAACCCTAGTTTGAAACCCAACCCTAATGTAAAACCCTAGTTTGAGTCATTAACCCTAATGTAAAACACTAGTTTGAAACCCTAACCCTAATTATAAGCCCTAGTTTGAAACCCTAACCCTAATGTAAAACCCTAGTTTGAAACCCTAACCCTAATGATAAACCCTAGTTTGAAACCCTAGCCCTAAATTGAAACCCTAGTTTGAAACCCTAACCCTAATGTAAAACCCTAGTTTGAAACCCTAACCCTAATGTAAAACCCTAGTTTGAAGCATTAACCCTAATGTAAAACCCTAGTTTGAAGCATTAACCCTAATGTAAAACCCTAGTTTGTAACCCTAACCCTAATGTAAAACCCTAGTTTGAAACCCTAACCCTAAATTGAAACCCTAGTTTGAAACCCTAGTTTGAAACCCTAACCCTAATGTAAAACCCTAGTTTGTAACCCTAACCCTAATGTAAAACCTTAGTGTGAAACCCTAACCCTAATTTGAAACCCTAGTTTGAAACCCTAACCCTAATGTAAAACCCTAGTTTGAAACCCTAACCCTAATGTAAAACCCTAGTTTGTAACCCTAACCCTAATGTAAAATGACTGTTTTGAAACCCTAACCCTAATGTAAAACCCTTGTTTGAAACGCTAACCCTAATGTAAAACCCTAGTTTGAAAACCTAACCCTAATGTAAAACCCTAGTGTGAAACCCTAACCCTAATTTTTAACCCCTGTTTTGAAACACTTACCCTAATGTAAAACCCCTGTTTGAAACCCTAACCCTAATGTTAAACCCTATTTTGAAACCCTGACCCTAATGTAAAACCCTATTTTGAAACCCTAACCCTAATGTAAAACCCTAGTTTGAAACCCTAACCCTAATGTAAAACCCTAGTTTGAAACCCCAAACCTAATTTGAGACCATAGTTTGAAACCCTAACCCTAATGTAAAACCCTAGTTTGTAACCCTAATCCTAATGTAAAACCTCAATTTGAAGCCCAAACCCTAATTTGAAACCCTAGTTTGAAACCCTAAACCTAATGTAAAACCCAAGTTTGAAACCCTAACCCTAATTTAAAACCCCTGTTTTGAAACCCTAACCCTAATGTAAAACCCTTGTTTGAAACCCTAACCCTAATGTAAAACCCTTGTTTGAAACCCTAACCCTAATTTGAAACCCTAGTTTGAAACCCTAACCCTAATATAAAACCCTAGTTTGAAACCCTAACCCTAATTAGAAACCCTAGTTTGAAACCCTAACCCTATTGTAAAACCCTAGTTTGAAACCCTAACCCTAATGATAAACCCTAGTTTAAAACCCTAACCCTAATTAGAAAGCCTAGTTTGAAACCCTAACCCTAATGTAAAACCCTAGTATGAAACCCTAACCCTAATGATAAACCCTAGTTTAAAACCCTAACCCTAATTTGAAACCCTAGTTTGAAACCCTAACCCTAATTTGAAACCCTAGTTTGAAACCCTAACCCTAATGTAAAACCCTAGTTTGTAACCTTAACACTAATGTAAAACCCTAGTTTGGAACCCTAACCCTAATGTTAAACCCTAGTTTGAAACCCTAACCCTAATATAAAACCCTTGTTTGAAACCCTAACCCTAATGTAAAACCCTAGTTTGAAGCAGTAACCCTAATGTAAAACCCTAGTTTGAAACTCTAACCCTAATTTGAAACCCTAGTTTGAAACCCCAAATCTAATTTGAAACCATAGTTTAAAACCCTAAACCTAATATAAAACCCTAGTTTGAAGCATTAACCCTATTGTAAAACACTAGTTTGAAACGCTAACCCTAATGATAAACCCTAGTTTGAAACCCTAACCCTAATGTTAAACCCTAGTTTGAAACCCTAACCCTAATGTAAAACCCTAGTTTGAAACCCTAACCCTAATGATAAACCCTAGTTTGAAACCCTAACCCTAATGCAAAACCCTAGTTTGAAACCCTAACCCTAATGTAAAACCCTTGTTTGTAACCCTAACCCAAATGTAAAACCCTAGTTTGAAACCCAACCCTAATGTAAAACCCTAGTTTGAATCATTAACCCTAATGTAAAACCCTAGTTTGTAACCCTAACCCTAATGTAAAACCCTAGTTTGAAACCCTAACCCTAAATTGAAACCCTAGTTTGAAACCCTAGTTTGAAACCCTAACCCTAATATAAAACCCTAGTTTGTAACCCTAACCCTAATGTAAAACCCTAGTTTGAAACCCCAAATCTAATTTGAAACCATAGTTTAAAACCCTAACCCTAATGTTAAACCCTAATTTGAAACCCTAACCCTAATGTAAAACCCTAGTTTGAATCATTAACCCTAATGTAAAACCCTAGTTTTTAACCCTAACCCTAATGTAAAACCCTAGTTTGAAACCCCAAATCTAATTTGAAACCATAGTTTAAAACCCTAACCCTAATGTTAAACCCTAATTTGAAACCCTAACCCTAATGTAAAACCCTATTTTGAAACCCTAACCCTAATGTAAAACCCTAGTTTGAAACCCTAACCCTAATGTAAAACCCTAGTTTGAAACCCCAAACCTAATTTGAAACCATAGTTTGAAACCCTAACCCTAATGTAAAACCCTAGTTTGTAACCCTAATCCTTATGTAAAACCTCAATTTGAAACCCAAACCCTAATTTGAAACCCTATTTTGAAACCCTAAACCTAATGTAAAACCCAAGTTTGAAACCCTAACCCTAACCCTAATTTAAAACACCTGTTTTGAAACCCTAACCCTAATGTAAAACCCTAGTTTGAAACCCTAACCATAATGTAAAACCATAGTTTGAAGAATTAACCCTAATGTAAAACCCTAGTTTGAAGCACTAACCCTAATGTAAAACACTAGTTTGAAACGCTAACCCTAATGTAAAACCCTAGTTTGAAACCCAACCCTAATGTAAAACCCTAGTTTGAATCATTAACCCTAATGTAAAACACTAGTTTGAAACCCTAACCCTAATTATAAGCCCTAGTTTGAAACCCTAACCCTAATGTAAAACCCTAGTTTGAAACCCTAACCCTAATGATAAACCCTAGTTTGAAACCCTAGCCCTAAATTGAAACCCTAGTTTGAAACCCTAACCCTAATGTAAAACCCTAGTTTGAAACCCTAACCCTAATGTAAAACCCTAGTTTGAAGCATTAACCCTAATGTAAAACCCTAGTTTGAAGCATTAACCCTAATGTAAAACCCTAGTTTGTAACCCTAACCCTAATGTAAAACCCTAGTTTGAAACCCTAACCCTAAATTGAAACCCTAGTTTGAAACCCTAGTTTGAAACCCTAACCCTAATGTAAAACCCTAGTTTGTAACCCTAACCCTAATGTAAAACCTTAGTGTGAAACCCTAACCCTAATTTGAAACCCTAGTTTGAAACCCTAACCCTAATGTAAAACCCTAGTTTGAAACCCTAACCCTAATGTAAAACCCTAGTTTGTAACCCTAACCCTAATGTAAAATGACTGTTTTGAAACCCTAACCCTAATGTAAAACCCTTGTTTGAAACCTTAACCCTAATGTTAAACCCTAGTTTGAAACCCTAACCCTAAATTGAAACCCTAGTTTGAAACCCTAACCCTAATGTTAAACCCTAGTTTGAAACCCTAACCCTAATGTTAAACCCTAGTTTGAAACCCTAACCCTAATTTGAAACCCTAGTTTGAAGCATTAACCCTAATGTTAAACCCTAGTTTGAAACCCTAACCCTAATGTTAAACCCTAGTTTGAAACCCTAACCCTAAATTGAAACCCTAGTTTGAAACCCTAACCCTAAGGTAAAACCCTAGTTTGAAACCCTAATCCTAATGTTAAACCCTAGTTTGTAACCCTAACCCTAATGTAAAACCCTAGTTTGAAACCCCAAACCTAATTTGAAACCATAGTTTGAAACCCTAACCCTAATGTAAAACCCTAGTTTGTAACCCTAATCCTAATGTAAAACCTCAATTTGAAGCCCAAACCCTAATTTGAAACCCTAGTTTGAAACCCTAAACCTAATGTAAAACCCAAGTTTGAAACCCTAACCCTAATTTAAAACCCCTGTTTTGAAACCCTAACCCTAATGTAAAACCCTTGTTTGAAACCCTAACCCTAATGTAAAACCCTTGTTTGAAACCCTAACCCTAATTTGAAACCCTAGTTTGAAACCCTAACCCTAATATAAAACCCTAGTTTGAAACCCTAACCCTAATTAGAAACCCTAGTTTGAAACCCTAACCCTATTGTAAAACCCTAGTTTGAAACCCTAACCCTAATGATAAACCCTAGTTTAAAACCCTAACCCTAATTAGAAAGCCTAGTTTGAAACCCTAACCCTAATGTAAAACCCTAGTATGAAACCCTAACCCTAATGATAAACCCTAGTTTAAAACCCTAACCCTAATTTGAAACCCTAGTTTGAAACCCTAACCCTAATTTGAAACCCTAGTTTGAAACCCTAACCCTAATGTAAAACCCTAGTTTGTAACCTTAACACTAATGTAAAACCCTAGTTTGGAACCCTAACCCTAATGTTAAACCCTAGTTTGAAACCCTAACCCTAATATAAAACCCTTGTTTGAAACCCTAACCCTAATGTAAAACCCTAGTTTGAAGCAGTAACCCTAATGTAAAACCCTAGTTTGAAACTCTAACCCTAATTTGAAACCCTAGTTTGAAACCCCAAATCTAATTTGAAACCATAGTTTAAAACCCTAAACCTAATATAAAACCATAGTTTGAAGCATTAACCCTATTGTAAAACACTAGTTTGAAACGCTAACCCTAATGATAAACCCTAGTTTGAAACCCTAACCCTAATGTTAAACCCTAGTTTGAAACCCTAACCCTAATGTAAAACCCTAGTTTGAAACCCTAACCCTAATGATAAACCCTAGTTTGAAACCCTAACCCTAATGCAAAACCCTAGTTTGAAACCCTAACCCTAATGTAAAACCCTTGTTTGTAACCCTAACCCAAATGTAAAACCCTAGTTTGAAACCCAACCCTAATGTAAAACCCTAGTTTGAATCATTAACCCTAATGTAAAACACTAGTTTGAAACCCTAACCCTAATTATAAGCCCTAGTTTGAAACCCTAACCCTAATGTAAAACCCTAGTTTGAAACCCTAACCCTAATGATAAACCCTAGTTTGAAACCCTAGCCCTAAATTGAAACCCTAGTTTGAAACCCTAAACCTAATGTAAAACCCTAGTTTGAAACCCTAACCCTAATGTAAAACCCTAGTTTGAAGCATTAACCCTAATGTAAAACCCTAGTTTGAAGCATTAACCCTAATGTAAAACCCTAGTTTGTAACCCTAACCCTAATGTAAAACCCTAGTTTGAAACCCTAACCCTAAATTGAAACCCTAGTTTGAAACCCTAGTTTGAAACCCTAACCCTAATGTAAAACCCTAGTTTGTAACCCTAACCCTAATGTAAAACCTTAGTGTGAAACCCTAACCCTAATTTGAAACCCTAGTTTGAAACCCTAACCCTAATGTAAAACCCTAGTTTGAAACCCTAACCCTAAATTGAAACCCTAGTTTGAAACCCTAGTTTGAAACCCTAACCCTAATGTAAAACCCTAGTTTGTAACCCTAACCCTAATGTAAAACCTTAGTGTGAAACCCTAACCCTAATTTGAAACCCTAGTTTGAAACCCTAACCCTAATGTAAAACCCTAGTTTGAAACCCTAACCCTAATGTAAAACCCTAGTTTGTAACCCTAACCCTAATGTAAAATGACTGTTTTGAAACCCTAACCCTAATGTAAAACCCTTGTTTGAAACCCTAACCCTAATGTTAAACCCTAGTTTGAAACCCTAACCCTAAATTGAAACCCTAGTTTGAAACCCTAACCCTAAGGTAAAACCCTAGTTTGAAACCCTAATCCTAATGTTAAACCCTAGTTTGTAACCCTAACCCTAATGTAAAACCCTAGTTTGAAACCCTAACCCTAATGTTAAACCCTAGTTTGAAACCCTAACCCTAATGTAAAACCCTTGTTTGAAACCCTAACCCTAATGTAAAACCCTAGTTTGAAGCATTAACCCTAATGTAAAACCCTAGTTTGAAGCACTAACCCTAATGTAAAACACTAGTTTGAAACGCTAACCCTAATGTAAAACCCTAGTTTGAAACCCCAAATCTAATTTGAAACCATAGTTTAAAACCCTAACCCTAATGTAAAACCCTAGTTTGAAGCATTAACCCTAATGTAAAACACTAGTTTGAAACGCTAACCCTAATGTTAAACCCTAATTTGAAACCCTAACCCTAATGTAAAACCCTAGTTTGAAACCCTAACCCTAATGATAAACCCTAGTTTGAAACACTAACCCTAAATTTAAACCCTAGTTTGAAACCCTAACCCTAAATTTAAACCCTAGTTTGAAACCCTAACCCTAAGGTAAAACCCTAGTTTGAAACCCTAACCCTAATGTAAAACCCTAGTTTGTAACCCTAACCCTAATGTAAAACCATAGTTTGAAACCCTAACCCTAATTTAAAACCCTTGTTTGAAACCCTAACCCTAATGTAAAACCCTAGTTTGAAACCCTAAACCTAATGTAAAACCCTAGTTTTTAACCCTAACCCTAATGTAAAACCCTAGTTTGAAACCCCAAATCTAATTTGAAACCATAGTTTAAAACCCTAACCCTAATGTTAAACCCTAATTTGAAACCCTAACCCTAATGTAAAACCCTATTTTGAAACCCTAACCCTAATGTAAAACCCTAGTTTGAAACCCTAACCCTAATGTAAAACCCTAGTTTGAAACCCCAAACCTAATTTGAAACCATAGTTTGAAACCCTAACCCTAATGTAAAACCCTAGTTTGTAACCCTAATCCTTATGTAAAACCTCAATTTGAAACCCAAACCCTAATTTGAAACCCTATTTTGAAACCCTAAACCTAATGTAAAACCCAAGTTTGAAACCCTAACCCTAACCCTAATTTAAAACACCTGTTTTGAAACCCTAACCCTAATGTAAAACCCTAGTTTGAAACCCTAACCATAATGTAAAACCATAGTTTGAAGAATTAACCCTAATGTAAAACCCTAGTTTGAAGCACTAACCCTAATGTAAAACACTAGTTTGAAACGCTAACCCTAATGTAAAACCCTAGTTTGAAACCCCAAATCTAATTTGAAACCATTGTTTAAAACCCTAACCCTAATGTAAAACCCTAGTTTGAAGCATTGACCCTAATGTAAAACACTAGTTTGAAACGCTAACCCTAATGTTAAACCCTAATTTGAAACCCTAACCCTAATGTAAAACCCTAGTTTGAAACCCTAACCCTAATGATAAACCCTAGTTTGAAACACTAACCCTAAATTTAAACCCTAGTTTGAAACCCTAACCCTAATGTAAAACCCTAGTTTGAAACCCTAACCCTAATGTAAAACCCTAGTTTGTAACCCTAACTCTAATGTAAAACCCTAGTTTGAAACCCTAACCCTAATGTAAAACCCTAGTTTGAAACCCTAACCCTAAGGTAAAACCCTAGTTTGAAACCCTAATCCTAATGTTAAACCCTAGTTTGTAACCCTAACCCTAATGTAAAACCCTAGTTTGAAACCCTAACCCTAATGTTAAACCCTAGTTTGAAACCCTAACCCTAATGTAAAACCCTTGTTTGAAACCCTAACCCTAATGTAAAACCCTAGTTTGAAGCATTAACCCTAATGTAAAACCCTAGTTTGAAGCACTAACCCTAATGTAAAACACTAGTTTGAAACGCTAACCCTAATGTAAAACCCTAGTTTGAAACCCCAAATCTAATTTGAAACCATAGTTTAAAACCCTAACCCTAATGTAAAACCCTAGTTTGAAGCATTAACCCTAATGTAAAACACTAGTTTGAAACGCTAACCCTAATGTTAAACCCTAATTTGAAACCCTAACCCTAATGTAAAACCCTAGTTTGAAACCCTAACCCTAATGATAAACCCTAGTTTGAAACACTAACCCTAAATTTAAACCCTAGTTTGAAACCCTAACCCTAAATTTAAACCCTAGTTTGAAACCCTAACCCTAAGGTAAAACCCTAGTTTGAAACCCTAACCCTAATGTAAAACCCTAGTTTGTAACCCTAACCCTAATGTAAAACCATAGTTTGAAACCCTAACCCTAATTTAAAACCCTTGTTTGAAACCCTAACCCTAATGTAAAACCCTAGTTTGAAACCCTAAACCTAATGTAAAACCCTAGTTTTTAACCCTAACCCTAATGTAAAACCCTAGTTTGAAACCCCAAATCTAATTTGAAACCATAGTTTAAAACCCTAACCCTAATGTTAAACCCTAATTTGAAACCCTAACCCTAATGTAAAACCCTATTTTGAAACCCTAACCCTAATGTAAAACCCTAGTTTGAAACCCTAACCCTAATGTAAAACCCTAGTTTGAAACCCCAAACCTAATTTGAAACCATAGTTTGAAACCCTAACCCTAATGTAAAACCCTAGTTTGTAACCCTAATCCTTATGTAAAACCTCAATTTGAAACCCAAACCCTAATTTGAAACCCTATTTTGAAACCCTAAACCTAATGTAAAACCCAAGTTTGAAACCCTAACCCTAACCCTAATTTAAAACACCTGTTTTGAAACCCTAACCCTAATGTAAAACCCTAGTTTGAAACCCTAACCATAATGTAAAACCATAGTTTGAAGAATTAACCCTAATGTAAAACCCTAGTTTGAAGCACTAACCCTAATGTAAAACACTAGTTTGAAACGCTAACCCTAATGTAAAACCCTAGTTTGAAACCCCAAATCTAATTTGAAACCATTGTTTAAAACCCTAACCCTAATGTAAAACCCTAGTTTGAAGCATTGACCCTAATGTAAAACACTAGTTTGAAACGCTAACCCTAATGTTAAACCCTAATTTGAAACCCTAACCCTAATGTAAAACCCTAGTTTGAAACCCTAACCCTAATGATAAACCCTAGTTTGAAACACTAACCCTAAATTTAAACCCTAGTTTGAAACCCTAACCCTAATGTAAAACCCTAG
Source organism: Vanacampus margaritifer (assembly GCF_051991255.1). NCBI lineage: Eukaryota > Metazoa > Chordata > Actinopteri > Syngnathiformes > Syngnathidae > Vanacampus > Vanacampus margaritifer. Next base: position 991,587 of record NW_027520736.1, on the reverse strand, counting down.
TTTGAAACCCTAACCCTAATGTAAAACCCTAGTTTGTAACCCTAACTCTAATGTAAAACCCTAGTTTGAAACCCTAACCCTAATGTAAAACCCTAGTTTGAAACCATAACCCTAATGTAAAACCCTTGTTTGAAACCCTAACCCTAATTTTAAACCCGAGTTTGAAACCCTAACCCTAATGTAAAACCCTAGTTTGAAACCCTAACCCTAATGTAAAACCCCTTGTTTGTAACCCTATCCTAATTTGAAACCCTAGTTTGAAACCCTAACCCTAATGTTAAACCCTAGTTTGAAACCCTAACCCTAATGTAAAACCCTAGTTTGAAACCCTAACCCTAATTTGAAACCAAAGTTTAAAACCCTAACCCTAATGTAAAACCCTAGTTTGAAGCATTAACCCTAATGTAAAACACTAGTTTGAAATGCTAACCCTAATGTTAAACCCTAATTTGAAACCCTAACCCTAATGATAAACCCTAGTTTGAAACCCTAACCCTAAATTGAAACCCTAGTTTGAAACCCTAACCCTAATGTAAAACCCTAGTTTGAAACCCTAACCCTAATGTAAAACCCTAGTTTGAAACCCTAAACCTAATGTAAAACCATAGTTTGAAGCACTAACCCTAATGTAAAACACTAGTTTGAAACGCTAACCCTAATGTAAAACCCTAGTTTGAAGCATTAACCCTAATGTTAAACCCTAGTTTGAAATCCTAACACTAAATTGAAACCCCAGTTTGAAACCCTAACACTAATATAAAACCCTAGTTTGTAACCCTAACCCTAATATAAAACCTTAGTGTGAAACCCTAACCCTAATGTAAAACCCTAGTTTGAAACCCTAACCCTAATGTAAAACCCTAGTTTGAAACCCTAACCCTAATTTGAAACCCTAGTTTGAAACCCTAACCCTAATGTAAAACCCTAGTTTGAAACCCTAACCCTAACGTTAAACCCTAGTTTGAAACCCTAACCGTAATGTAAAACCCTAGTTTGAAACCCTACCCCTAATTTGAAACCCGAGTTTGAAACCCTAGCGCTAATGTAAAACCCTAGTTTGCAACCCTAACCCTAATTTGAAACCCTAGTTTGAAACCCTAACCCTAATGTTAAACCCTATTTTGAAACCCTAACCCTAATGTAAAACCCTATTTTGAAACCCTAACCCTAATGTAAAACCCTAGTTTGAAACCCTAACCCTAATGTAAAACCCTAGTTTGAAACCCCAAACCTAATTTGAAACCATAGTTTGAAACCCTAACCCTAATGTAAAACACTAGTTTGTAACCCTAATCCTTATGTAAAACCTCAATTTGAAACCCAAACCCTAATTTGAAACCCTAGTTTGAAACCCTAAACCTAATGTAAAACCCAAGTTTGAAACCCTAACCCTAACCCTAATTTAAAACCCCTGTTTTGAAACCCTAACCCTAATGTAAAACCCTAGTTTGAAACCCTAACCATAATGTAAAACCATAGTTTGAAGAATTAACCCTAATGTAAAACCCTAGTTTGAAGCACTAACCCTAATGTAAAACACTAGTTTGAAACGCTAACCCTAATGTAAAACCCTAGTTTGAAACCCCAAATCTAATTTGAAACCATAGTTTAAAACCCTAACCCTAATGTAAAACCCTAGTTTGAAGCATTAACCCTAATGTAAAACACTAGTTTGAAACGCTAACCCTAATGTTAAACCCTAATTTGAAACCCTAACCCTAATGTAAAACCATAGTTTGAAGCACTAACCCTAATGTAAAACACTAGTTTGAAACGCTAACCCTAATGTAAAACCCTAGTTTGAAGCATTAACCCTAATGTTAAACCCTAGTTTGAAACCCTAACACTAAATTGAAACCCCAGTTTGAAACCCTAACACTAATATAAAACCCTAGTTTGTAACCCTAACCCTAATATAAAACCTTAGTGTGAAACCCTATCCCTAATGTAAAACCCTAGTTTGAAACCCTAACCCTAATGTAAAACCCTAGTTTGAAACCCTAACCCTAATTTGAAACCCTAGTTTGAAACCCTAACCCTAATGTAAAACCCTAGTTTGAAACCCTAACCCTAACGTTAAACCCTAGTTTGAAACCCTAACCGTAATGTAAAACCCTAGTTTGAAACCCTACCCCTAATTTGAAACCCGAGTTTGAAACCCTAGCGCTAATGTAAAACCCTAGTTTGCAACCCTAACCCTAATTTGAAACCCTAGTTTGAAACCCTAACCCTAATGTTAAACCCTATTTTGAAACCCTAACCCTAATGTAAAACCCTATTTTGAAACCCTAACCCTAATGTAAAACCCTAGTTTGAAACCCTAACCCTAATGTAAAACCCTAGTTTGAAACCCCAAACCTAATTTGAAACCATAGTTTGAAACCCTAACCCTAATGTAAAACCCTAGTTTGTAACCCTAATCCTAATGTAAAACCTCAATTTGAAGCCCAAACCCTAATTTGAAACCCTAGTTTGAAACCATAAACCTAATGTAAAACCCAAGTTTGAAACCCTAACCCTAATTTAAAACCCCTGTTTTGAAACCCTAACCCTAATGTAAAACCCTTGTTTGAAACCCTAACCCTAATGTAAAACCCTTGTTTGAAACCCTAACCCTAATTTGAAACCCTAGTTTGAAACCCTAACCCTAATATAAAACCCTAGTTTGAAACCCTAACCCTAATTAGAAACCCTAGTTTGAAACCCTAACCCTATTGTAAAACCCTAGTTTGAAACCCTAACCCTAATGATAAACCCTAGTTTAAAACCCTAACCCTAATTAGAAAGCCTAGTTTGAAACCCTAACCCTAATGTAAAACCCTAGTTTGAAACCCTAACCCTAATGATAAACCCTAGTTTAAAACCCTAACCCTAATTAGAAAGCCTAGTTTAAAACCCTAACCCTAATTTGAAACCCTAGTTTGAAATCCTAACCCTAATTTGAAACCCTAGTTTGAAACCCTAACCCTAATGTAAAACCCTAGTTTGAAACCTTAACACTAATGTAAAACCCTAGTTTGGAACCCTAACCCTAATGTTAAACCCTAGTTTGAAACCCTTACCCTAATATAAAACCCTTGTTTGAAACCCTAACCCTAATGTAAAACCCTAGTTTGAAGCAGTAACCCTAATGTAAAACCCTAGTTTGAAACTCTAACCCTAATTTGAAACCCTAGTTTGAAACCCCAAATCTAATTTGAAACCATAGTTTAAAACCCTAAACCTAATATAAAACCCTAGTTTGAAGCATTAACCCTATTGTAAAACACTAGTTTGAAACGCTAACCCTAATGATAAACCCTAGTTTGAAACCCTAACCCTAAATTTAAACCCTAGTTTGAAACCCTAACCCTAATATAAAACCCTTGTTTGAAACCCTAACCCTAATGTAAAACCCTAGTTTGAAGCAGTAACCCTAATGTAAAACCCTAGTTTGAAACTCTAACCCTAATTTGAAACCCTAGTTTGAAACCCCAAATCTAATTTGAAACCATAGTTTAAAACCCTAAACCTAATATAAAACCCTAGTTTGAAGCATTAACCCTATTGTAAAACCCTAGTTTGAAGCAGTAACCCTAATGTAAAACCCTAGTTTGAAACCCTAACCCTAATTTAAAACCCTAGTTTGAAACCCTATCCCTAATGTAAAACCCTAGTTTGTAACCCTAACCCTAATGTAAAACCATAGTTTGAAACCCTAACCCTAATTTAAAACCCTAGTTTGAAACCCTATCCCTAATGTAAAACCCTAGTTTGAAGCACTAACCCTAAATTATAACCCTAGTTTGAAACTCTTACCCTAATGTAAAACCCCAGTTTGAAACCCTAACCGTAATGTAAAACTCTAGTTTGTAACCCTAACCCTAATGTTAAACCCTAGTTTGAAACCCTAACCCTAATGTAAAACCCTAGTTTGAAACCCTAACCCTAATGATAAACCCTAGTTTGAAACCCTAACCCTAATGCAAAACCCTAGTTTGAAACCCTAACCCTAATGTAAAACCCTTGTTTGTAACCCTAACCCAAATGTAAAACCCTAGTTTGAAACCCAACCCTAATGTAAAACCCTAGTTTGAATCATTAACCCTAATGTAAAACACTAGTTTGAAACCCTAACCCTAATTATAAGCCCTAGTTTGAAACCCTAACCCTAATGTAAAACCCTAGTTTGAAACCCTAACCCTAATGATAAACCCTAGTTTGAAACCCTAACCCTAATTTGAAACCCTAGTTTGAAACCCTAACCCTAATATAAAACCCTAGTTTGAAACCCTAACCCTAATTAGAAACCCTAGTTTGAAACCCTAACCCTATTGTAAAACCCTAGTTTGAAACCCTATCCCTAATGATAAACCCTAGTTTAAAACCCTAACCCTAATGTAAAACCCTAGTTTGAAACCTTAACACTAATGTAAAACCCTAGTTTGGAACCCTAACCCTAATGTTAAACCCTAGTTTGAAACCCTAACCCTAATATAAAACCCTTGTTTGAAACCCTAACCCTAATGTAAAACCCTAGTTTGAAGCAGTAACCCTAATGTAAAACCCTAGTTTGAAACTCTAACCCTAATTTGAAACCCTAGTTTGAAACCCCAAATCTAATTTGAAACCATAGTTTAAAACCCTAAACCTAATATAAAACCCTAGTTTGAAGCATTAACCCTATTGTAAAACACTAGTTTGAAACGCTAACCCTAATGATAAACCCTAGTTTGAAACCCTAACCCTAAATTTAAACCCTAGTTTGAAACCCTAACCCTAATATAAAACCCTTGTTTGAAACCCTAACCCTAATGTAAAACCCTAGTTTGAAGCAGTAACCCTAATGTAAAACCCTAGTTTGAAACTCTAACCCTAATTTGAAACCCTAGTTTGAAACCCCAAATCTAATTTGAAACCATAGTTTAAAACCCTAAACCTAATATAAAACCCTAGTTTGAAGCATTAACCCTATTGTAAAACCCTAGTTTGAAGCAGTAACCCTAATGTAAAACCCTAGTTTGAAACCCTAACCCTAATTTAAAACCCTAGTTTGAAACCGTATCCCTAATGTAAAACCCTAGTTTGTAACCCTAACCCTAATGTAAAACCATAGTTTGAAACCCTAACCCTAATTTAAAACCCTAGTTTGAAACCCTATCCCTAATGTAAAACCCTAGTTTGAAGCACTAACCCTAAATTATAACCCTAGTTTGAAACTCTTACCCTAATGTAAAACCCCAGTTTGAAACCCTAACCGTAATGTAAAACCCTAGTTTGTAACCCTAACCCTAATGTTAAACCCTAGTTTGAAACCCTAACCCTAATGTAAAACCCTAGTTTGAAACCCTAACCCTAATGATAAACCCTAGTTTGAAACCCTAACCCTAATGCAAAACCCTAGTTTGAAACCCTAACCCTAATGTAAAACCCTTGTTTGTAACCCTAACCCAAATGTAAAACCCTAGTTTGAAACCCAACCCTAATGTAAAACCCTAGTTTGAATCATTAACCCTAATGTAAAACACTAGTTTGAAACCCTAACCCTAATTATAAGCCCTAGTTTGAAACCCTAACCCTAATGTAAAACCCTAGTTTGAAACCCTAACCCTAATGATAAACCCTAGTTTGAAACCCTAACCCTAATTTGAAACCCTAGTTTGAAACCCTAACCCTAATATAAAACCCTAGTTTGAAACCCTAACCCTAATTAGAAACCCTAGTTTGAAACCCTAACCCTATTGTAAAACCCTAGTTTGAAACCCTATCCCTAATGATAAACCCTAGTTTAAAACCCTAACCCTAATGTAAAACCCTAGTTTGAAACCTTAACACTAATGTAAAACCCTAGTTTGGAACCCTAACCCTAATGTTAAACCCTAGTTTGAAACCCTAACCCTAATATAAAACCCTTGTTTGAAACCCTAACCCTAATGTAAAACCCTAGTTTGAAGCAGTAACCCTAATGTAAAACCCTAGTTTGAAACTCTAACCCTAATTTGAAACCCTAGTTTGAAACCCCAAATCTAATTTGAAACCATAGTTTAAAACCCTAAACCTAATATAAAACCCTAGTTTGAAGCATTAACCCTATTGTAAAACACTAGTTTGAAACGCTAACCCTAATGATAAACCCTAGTTTGAAACCCTAACCCTAAATTTAAACCCTAGTTTAAAACCCTAACCCTAATATAAAACCCTTGTTTGAAACCCTAACCCTAATGTAAAACCCTAGTTTGAAGCAGTAACCCTAATGTAAAACCCTAGTTTGAAACTCTAACCCTAATTTGAAACCCTAGTTTGAAACCCCAAATCTAATTTGAAACCATAGTTTAAAACCCTAAACCTAATATAAAACCCTAGTTTGAAGCATTAACCCTATTGTAAAACCCTAGTTTGAAGCAGTAACCCTAATGTAAAACCCTAGTTTGAAACCCTATCCCTAATGTAAAACCCTAGTTTGTAACCCTAACCCTAATGTAAAACCATAGTTTGAAACCCTAACCCTAATTTAAAACCCTAGTTTGAAACCCTATCCCTAATGTAAAACCCTAGTTTGAAGCACTAACCCTAAATTATAACCCTAGTTTGAAACTCTTACCCTAATGTAAAACCCCAGTTTGAAACCCTAACCGTAATGTAAAACCCTAGGTTGTAACCCTAACCCTAATGTTAAACCCTAGTTTGAAACCCTAACCCTAATGTAAAACCCTAGTTTGAAACCCTAACCCTAATGATAAACCCTAGTTTGAAACCCTAACCCTAATGCAAAACCCTAGTTTGAAACCCTAACCCTAATGTAAAACCCTTGTTTGTAACCCTAACCCAAATGTAAAACCCTAGTTTGAAACCCAACCCTAATGTAAAACCCTAGTTTGAATCATTAACCCTAATGTAAAACACTAGTTTGAAACCCTAACCCTAATTATAAGCCCTAGTTTGAAACCCTAACCCTAATGTAAAACCCTAGTTTGAAACCCTAACCCTAATGATAAACCCTAGTTTGAAACCCTAACCCTAATTTGAAACCCTAGTTTGAAACCCTAACCCTAATATAAAACCCTAGTTTGAAACCCTAACCCTAATTAGAAACCCTAGTTTGAAACCCTAACCCTATTGTAAAACCCTAGTTTGAAACCCTATCCCTAATGATAAACCCTAGTTTAAAACCCTAACCCTAATTAGAAAGCCTAGTTTGAAACCCTAACCCTAATGTAAAACCCTAGTATGAGACCCTAACCCTAATGATAAACCCTAGTTTAAAACCCTAACCCTAATTTGAAACCCTAGTTTGAAACCCTAACCCTAATTTGAAACCCTAGTTTGAAACCCTAACCCTAATGTAAAACCCTAGTTTGTAACCTTAACACTAATGTAAAACCCTAGTTTGGAACCCTAACCCTAATGTTAAACCCTAGATTGAAACCCTAACCCTAATGTAAAACCCTTGTTTGAAACCCTAACCCTAATGTAAAACCCTAGTTTGAAGCAGTAACCCTAATGTAAAACACTAGTTTGAAACTCTAACCCTAATTTGAAACCCTAGTTTGAAACCCCAAATCTAATTTGAAACCATAGTTTAAAACCCTAAACCTAATATAAAACCCTAGTTTGAAGCATTAACCCTATTGTAAAACACTAGTTTGAAACGCTAACCCTAATGATAAACCCTAGTTTGAAACCCTAACCCTAAATTTAAACCCTAGTTTGAAACCCTAACCCTAATATAAAACCCTTGTTTGAAACCCTAACCCTAATGTAAAACCCTAGTTTGAAGCAGTAACCCTAATGTAAAACCCTAGTTTGAAACTCTAACCCTAATTTGAAACCCTAGTTTGAAACCCCAAATCTAATTTGAAACCATATTTTAAAACCCTAAACCTAATATAAAACCCTAGTTTGAAGCATTAACCCTATTGTAAAACCCTAGTTTGAAGCAGTAACCCTAATGTAAAACCCTAGTTTGAAACCCTAACCCTAATTTAAAACCCTAGTTTGAAACCCTATCCCTAATGTAAAACCCTAGTTTGTAACCCTAACCCTAATGTAAAACCATAGTTTGAAACCCTAACCCTAATTTAAAACCCTAGTTTGAAACCCTATCCCTAATGTAAAACCCTAGTTTGAAGCACTAACCCTAAATTATAACCCTAGTTTGAAACTCTTACCCTAATGTAAAACCCTAGTTTGAAACCCTAACCCTAATGATAAACCCTAGTTTGAAACCCTAACCCTAATGCAAAACCCTTGTTTGTAACCCTAACCCAAATGTAAAACCCTAGTTTGAAACCCAACCCTAATGTAAAACCCTAGTTTGAATCATTAACCCTAATGTAAAACACTAGTTTGAAACCCTAACCCTAATTATAAGCCCTAGTTTGAAACCCTAACCCTAATGTAAAACCCTAGTTTGAAACCCTAACCCTAATGATAAACCCTAGTTTGAAACCCTAGCCCTAAATTGAAACCCTAGTTTGAAACCCTAACCCTAATGTAAAACCCTAGTTTGAAACCCTAACCCTAATGTAAAACCCTAGTTTGAAGCATTAACCCTAATGTAAAACCCTAGTTTGAAGCATTAACCCTAATGTAAAACCCTAGTTTGTAACCCTAACCCTAATGTAAAACCCTAGTTTGAAACCCTAACCCTAAATTGAAACCCTAGTTTGAAACCCTAGTTTGAAACCCTAACCCTAATGTAAAACCCTAGTTTGTAACCCTAACCCTAATGTAAAACCTTAGTGTGAAACCCTAACCCTAATTTGAAACCCTAGTTTGAAACCCTAACCCTAATGTAAAACCCTAGTTTGAAGCACTAACCCTAAATTATAACCCTAGTTTGAAACTCTTACCCTAATGTAAAACCCCAGTTTGAAACCCTAACCGTAATGTAAAACCCTAGTTTGTAACCCTAACCCTAATGTTAAACCCTAGTTTGAAACCCTAACCCTAATGTAAAACCCTAGTTTGAAACCCTAACCCTAATGATAAACCCTAGTTTGAAACCCTAACCCTAATGCAAAACCCTAGTTTGAAACCCTAACCCTAATGTAAAACCCTTGTTTGTAACCCTAACCCAAATGTAAAACCCTAGTTTGAAACCCAACCCTAATGTAAAACCCTAGTTTGAATCATTAACCCTAATGTAAAACACTAGTTTGAAACCCTAACCCTAATTATAAGCCCTAGTTTGAAACCCTAACCCTAATGTAAAACCCTAGTTTGAAACCCTAACCCTAATGATAAACCCTAGTTTGAAACCCTAACCCTAATTTGAAACCCTAGTTTGAAACCCTAACCCTAATATAAAACCCTAGTTTGAAACCCTAACCCTAATTAGAAACCCTAGTTTGAAACCCTAACCCTATTGTAAAACCCTAGTTTGAAACCCTATCCCTAATGATAAACCCTAGTTTAAAACCCTAACCCTAATGTAAAACCCTAGTTTGAAACCTTAACACTAATGTAAAACCCTAGTTTGGAACCCTAACCCTAATGTTAAACCCTAGTTTGAAACCCTAACCCTAATATAAAACCCTTGTTTGAAACCCTAACCCTAATGTAAAACCCTAGTTTGAAGCAGTAACCCTAATGTAAAACCCTAGTTTGAAACTCTAACCCTAATTTGAAACCCTAGTTTGAAACCCCAAATCTAATTTGAAACCATAGTTTAAAACCCTAAACCTAATATAAAACCCTAGTTTGAAGCATTAACCCTATTGTAAAACACTAGTTTGAAACGCTAACCCTAATGATAAACCCTAGTTTGAAACCCTAACCCTAAATTTAAACCCTAGTTTGAAACCCTAACCCTAATATAAAACCCTTGTTTGAAACCCTAACCCTAATGTAAAACCCTAGTTTGAAGCAGTAACCCTAATGTAAAACCCTAGTTTGAAACTCTAACCCTAATTTGAAACCCTAGTTTGAAACCCCAAATCTAATTTGAAACCATAGTTTAAAACCCTAAACCTAATATAAAACCCTAGTTTGAAGCATTAACCCTATTGTAAAACCCTAGTTTGAAGCAGTAACCCTAATGTAAAACCCTAGTTTGAAACCCTATCCCTAATGTAAAACCCTAGTTTGTAACCCTAACCCTAATGTAAAACCATAGTTTGAAACCCTAACCCTAATTTAAAACCCTAGTTTGAAACCCTATCCCTAATGTAAAACCCTAGTTTGAAGCACTAACCCTAAATTATAACCCTAGTTTGAAACTCTTACCCTAATGTAAAACCCCAGTTTGAAACCCTAACCGTAATGTAAAACCCTAGGTTGTAACCCTAACCCTAATGTTAAACCCTAGTTTGAAACCCTAACCCTAATGTAAAACCCTAGTTTGAAACCCTAACCCTAATGATAAACCCTAGTTTGAAACCCTAACCCTAATGCAAAACCCTAGTTTGAAACCCTAACCCTAATGTAAAACCCTTGTTTGTAACCCTAACCCAAATGTAAAACCCTAGTTTGAAACCCAACCCTAATGTAAAACCCTAGTTTGAATCATTAACCCTAATGTAAAACACTAGTTTGAAACCCTAACCCTAATTATAAGCCCTAGTTTGAAACCCTAACCCTAATGTAAAACCCTAGTTTGAAACCCTAACCCTAATGATAAACCCTAGTTTGAAACCCTAACCCTAATTTGAAACCCTAGTTTGAAACCCTAACCCTAATATAAAACCCTAGTTTGAAACCCTAACCCTAATTAGAAACCCTAGTTTGAAACCCTAACCCTATTGTAAAACCCTAGTTTGAAACCCTATCCCTAATGATAAACCCTAGTTTAAAACCCTAACCCTAATTAGAAAGCCTAGTTTGAAACCCTAACCCTAATGTAAAACCCTAGTATGAGACCCTAACCCTAATGATAAACCCTAGTTTAAAACCCTAACCCTAATTTGAAACCCTAGTTTGAAACCCTAACCCTAATTTGAAACCCTAGTTTGAAACCCTAACCCTAATGTAAAACCCTAGTTTGTAACCTTAACACTAATGTAAAACCCTAGTTTGGAACCCTAACCCTAATGTTAAACCCTAGATTGAAACCCTAACCCTAATGTAAAACCCTTGTTTGAAACCCTAACCCTAATGTAAAACCCTAGTTTGAAGCAGTAACCCTAATGTAAAACACTAGTTTGAAACTCTAACCCTAATTTGAAACCCTAGTTTGAAACCCCAAATCTAATTTGAAACCATAGTTTAAAACCCTAAACCTAATATAAAACCCTAGTTTGAAGCATTAACCCTATTGTAAAACACTAGTTTGAAACGCTAACCCTAATGATAAACCCTAGTTTGAAACCCTAACCCTAAATTTAAACCCTAGTTTGAAACCCTAACCCTAATATAAAACCCTTGTTTGAAACCCTAACCCTAATGTAAAACCCTAGTTTGAAGCAGTAACCCTAATGTAAAACCCTAGTTTGAAACTCTAACCCTAATTTGAAACCCTAGTTTGAAACCCCAAATCTAATTTGAAACCATATTTTAAAACCCTAAACCTAATATAAAACCCTAGTTTGAAGCATTAACCCTATTGTAAAACCCTAGTTTGAAGCAGTAACCCTAATGTAAAACCCTAGTTTGAAACCCTAACCCTAATTTAAAACCCTAGTTTGAAACCCTATCCCTAATGTAAAACCCTAGTTTGTAACCCTAACCCTAATGTAAAACCATAGTTTGAAACCCTAACCCTAATTTAAAACCCTAGTTTGAAACCCTATCCCTAATGTAAAACCCTAGTTTGAAGCACTAACCCTAAATTATAACCCTAGTTTGAAACTCTTACCCTAATGTAAAACCCTAGTTTGAAACCCTAACCCTAATGATAAACCCTAGTTTGAAACCCTAACCCTAATGCAAAACCCTTGTTTGTAACCCTAACCCAAATGTAAAACCCTAGTTTGAAACCCAACCCTAATGTAAAACCCTAGTTTGAATCATTAACCCTAATGTAAAACACTAGTTTGAAACCCTAACCCTAATTATAAGCCCTAGTTTGAAACCCTAACCCTAATGTAAAACCCTAGTTTGAAACCCTAACCCTAATGATAAACCCTAGTTTGAAACCCTAGCCCTAAATTGAAACCCTAGTTTGAAACCCTAACCCTAATGTAAAACCCTAGTTTGAAACCCTAACCCTAATGTAAAACCCTAGTTTGAAGCATTAACCCTAATGTAAAACCCTAGTTTGAAGCATTAACCCTAATGTAAAACCCTAGTTTGTAACCCTAACCCTAATGTAAAACCCTAGTTTGAAACCCTAACCCTAAATTGAAACCCTAGTTTGAAACCCTAGTTTGAAACCCTAACCCTAATGTAAAACCCTAGTTTGTAACCCTAACCCTAATGTAAAACCTTAGTGTGAAACCCTAACCCTAATTTGAAACCCTAGTTTGAAACCCTAACCCTAATGTAAAACCCTAGTTTGAAACCCTAACCCTAATGTAAAACCCTAGTTTGTAACCCTAACCCTAATGTAAAATGACTGTTTTGAAACCCTAACCCTAATGTAAAACCCTTGTTTGAAACGCTAACCCTAATGTAAAACCCTAGTTTGAAAACCTAACCCTAATGTAAAACCCTAGTGTGAAACCCTAACCCTAATTTTTAACCCCTGTTTTGAAACACTTACCCTAATGTAAAACCCCTGTTTGAAACCCTAACCCTAATGTAAAACCCTAGTTTGCAACCCTAACCCTAATTTGAAACCCTAGTTTGAAACCCTAACCCTAATGTTAAACCCTATTTTGAAACCCTAACCCTAATTTGAAACCCTAGTTTGAAACCCTAACCCTAATATAAAACCCTAGTTTGAAACCCTAACCCTAATTAGAAACCCTAGTTTGAAACCCTAACCCTATTGTAAAACCCTAGTTTGAAACCCTAACCCTAATGATAAACCCTAGTTTAAAACCCTAACCCTAATTAGAAAGCCTAGTTTGAAACCCTAACCCTAATGTAAAACCCTAGTTTGAAACCCTAACCCTAATGATAAACCCTAGTTTAAAACCCTAACCCTAATTAGAAAGCCTAGTTTAAAACCCTAACCCTAATTTGAAACCCTAGTTTGAAACCCTAACCCTAATTTGAAACCCTAGTTTGAAACCCTAACCCTAATGTAAAACCCTAGTTTGTAACCTTAACACTAATGTAAAACCCTAGTTTGGAACCCTAACCCTAATGTTAAACCCTAGTTTGAAACCCTAACCCTAATATAAAACCCTTGTTTGAAACCCTAACCCTAATGTAAAACCCTAGTTTGAAGCAGTAACCCTAATGTAAAACCCTAGTTTGAAACTCTAACCCTAATTTGAAACCCTAGTTTGAAACCCCAAATCTAATTTGAAACCATAGTTTAAAACCCTAAACCTAATATAAAACCCTAGTTTGAAGCATTAACCCTATTGTAAAACACTAGTTTGAAACGCTAACCCTAATGATAAACCCTAGTTTGAAACCCTAACCCTAAATTTAAACCCTAGTTTGAAACCCTAACCCTAATATAAAACCCTTGTTTGAAACCCTAACCCTAATGTAAAACCCTAGTTTGAAGCAGTAACCCTAATGTAAAACCCTAGTTTGAAACTCTAACCCTAATTTGAAACCCTAGTTTGAAACCCCAAATCTAATTTGAAACCATAGTTTAAAACCCTAAACCTAATATAAAACCCTAGTTTGAAGCATTAAACCTATTGTAAAACCCTAGTTTGAAGCAGTAACCCTAATGTAAAACCCTAGTTTGAAACCCTAACCCTAATTTAAAACCCTAGTTTGAAACCCTATCCCTAATGTAAAACCCTAGTTTGTAATCCTAACCCTAATGTAAAACCATAGTTTGAAACCCTAACCCTAATTTAAAACCCTAGTTTGAAACCCTATCCCTAATGTAAAACACTAGTTTGAAGCACTAACCCTAAATTATAACCCTAGTTTGAAACTCTTACCCTAATGTAAAACCCCAGTTTGAAACCCTAACCGTAATGTAAAACCCTAGTTTGTAACCCTAACCCTAATGTTAAACCCTAGTTTGAAACCCTAACCCTAATGTAAAACCCTAGTTTGAAACCCTAACCCTAATGATAAACCCTAGTTTGAAACCCTAACCCTAATGCAAAACCCTAGTTTGAAACCCTAACCCTAATGTAAAACCCTTGTTTGTAACCCTAACCCAAATGTAAAACCCTAGTTTGAAACCCAACCCTAATGTAAAACCCTAGTTTGAATCATTAACCCTAATGTAAAACACTAGTTTGAAACCCTAACCCTAATTATAAGCCCTAGTTTGAAACCCTAACCCTAATGTAAAACCCTAGTTTGAAACCCTAACCCTAATGATAAACCCTAGTTTGAAACCCTAACCCTAATTTGAAACCCTAGTTTGAAACCCTAACCCTAATATAAAACCCTAGTTTGAAACCCTAACCCTAATTAGAAACCCTAGTTTGAAACCCTAACCCTATTGTAAAACCCTAGTTTGAAACCCTAACCCTAATGATAAACCCTAGTTTAAAACCCTAACCCTAATTAGAAAGCCTAGTTTGAAACCCTAACCCTAATGTAAAACCCTAGTATGAGACCCTAACCCTAATGATAAACCCTATTTAAAACCCTAACCCTAATTTGAAACCCTAGTTTGAAACCCTAACCCTAATTTGAAACCCTAGTTTGAAACCCTAACCCTAATGTAAAACCCTAGTTTGTAACCTTAACACTAATGTAAAACCCTAGTTTGGAACCCTAACCCTAATGTTAAACCCTAGATTGAAACCCTAACCCTAATGTAAAACCCTTGTTTGAAACCCTAACCCTAATGTAAAACCCTAGTTTGAAGCAGTAACCCTAATGTAAAACCCTAGTTTGAAACTCTAACCCTAATTTGAAACCCTAGTTTGAAACCCCAAATCTAATTTGAAACCATAGTTTAAAACCCTAAACCTAATATAAAACCCTAGTTTGAAGCATTAACCCTATTGTAAAACACTAGTTTGAAACGCTAACCCTAATGATAAACCCTAGTTTGAAACCCTAACCCTAATTTAAAACCCTAGTTTGAAACCCTATCCCTAATGTAAAACCCTAGTTTGTAACCCTAACCCTAATGTAAAACCATAGTTTGAAACCCTAACCCTAATTTAAAACCCTAGTTTGAAACCCTATCCCTAATGTAAAACCCTAGTTTGAAGCACTAACCCTAAATTATAACCCTAGTTTGAAACTCTTACCCTAATGTAAAACCCTAGTTTGAAACCCTAACCCTAATGATAAACCCTAGTTTGAAACCCTAACCCTAATGCAAAACCCTTGTTTGTAACCCTAACCCAAATGTAAAACCCTAGTTTGAAACCCAACCCTAATGTAAAACCCTAGTTTGAATCATTAACCCTAATGTAAAACACTAGTTTGAAACCCTAACCCTAATGATAAACCCTAGTTTGAAACCCTAACCCTAATTATAAGCCCTAGTTTGAAACCCTAACCCTAATGTAAAACCCTAGTTTGTAACCCTAACCCTAATGTAAAACCTTAGTGTGAAACCCTAACCCTAATTTGAAACCCTAGTTTGAAACCCTAACCCTAATGTAAAACCCTAGTTTGAAACCCTAACCCTAATGTAAAACCCTAGTTTGTAACCCTAACCCTAATGTAAAATGACTGTTTTGAAACCCTAACCCTAATGTAAAACCCTTGTTTGAAACGCTAACCCTAATGTAAAACCCTAGTTTGAAAACCTAACCCTAATGTAAAACCCTAGTGTGAAACCCTAACCCTAATTTTTAACCCCTGTTTTGAAACACTTACCCTAATGTAAAACCCCTGTTTGAAACCCTAACCCTAATGTAAAACCCTAGTTTGCAACCCTAACCCTAATTTGAAACCCTAGTTTGAAACCCTAACCCTAATGTTAAACCCTATTTTGAAACCCTAACCCTAATGTAAAACCCTATTTTGAAACCCTAACCCTAATGTAAAACCCTAGTTTGAAACCCTAACCCTAATGTAAAACCCTAGTTTGAAACCCCAAACCTAATTTGAAACCATAGTTTGAAACCCTAACCCTAATGTAAAACCCTTGTTTGAAACCCTAACCCTAATGTAAAACCCTTGTTTGAAACCCTAACCCTAATTTGAAACCCTAGTTTGAAACCCTAACCCTAATATAAAACCCTAGTTTGAAACCCTAACCCTAATTAGAAACCCTAGTTTGAAACCCTAACCCTATTGTAAAACCCTAGTTTGAAACCCTAACCCTAATGATAAACCCTAGTTTAAAACCCTAACCCTAATTAGAAAGCCTAGTTTGAAACCCTAACCCTAATGTAAAACCCTAGTATGAAACCCTAACCCTAATGATAAACCCTAGTTTAAAACCCTAACCCTAATTTGAAACCCTAGTTTGAAACCCTAACCCTAATTTGAAACCCTAGTTTGAAACCCTAACCCTAATGTAAAACCCTAGTTTGTAACCTTAACACTAATGTAAAACCCTAGTTTGGAACCCTAACCCTAATGTTAAACCCTAGTTTGAAACCCTAACCCTAATATAAAACCCTTGTTTGAAACCCTAACCCTAATGTAAAACCCTAGTTTGAAGCAGTAACCCTAATGTAAAACCCTAGTTTGAAACTCTAACCCTAATTTGAAACCCTAGTTTGAAACCCCAAATCTAATTTGAAACCATAGTTTAAAACCCTAAACCTTATATAAAACCCTAGTTTGAAGCATTAACCCTATTGTAAAACACTAGTTTGAAACGCTAACCCTAATGATAAACCCTAGTTTGAAACCCTAACCCTAATGTTAAACCCTAGATTGAAACCCTAACCCTAATGTAAAACCCTAGTTTGAAACCCTAACCCTAATGATAAACCCTAGTTTGAAACCCTAACCCTAATGCAAAACCCTAGTTTGAAACCCTAACCCTAATGTAAAACCCTTGTTTGTAACCCTAACCCAAATGTAAAACCCTAGTTTGAAACCCAACCCTAATGTAAAACCCTAGTTTGAATCATTAACCCTAATGTAAAACACTAGTTTGAAACCCTAACCCTAATTATAAGCCCTAGTTTGAAACCCTAACCCTAATGTAAAACCCTAGTTTGAAACCCTAACCCTAATGATAAACCCTAGTTTGAAACCCTAGCCCTAAATTGAAACCCTAGTTTGAAACCCTAACCCTAATGTAAAACCCTAGTTTGAAACCCTAACCCTAATGTAAAACCCTAGTTTGAAGCATTAACCCAAATGTAAAACCCTAGTTTGAAGCATTAACCCTAATGTAAAACCCTAGTTTGTAACCCTAACCCTAATGTAAAACCCTAGTTTGAAACCCTAACCCTAAATTGAAACCCTAGTTTGAAACCCTAGTTTGAAACCCTAACCCTAATGTAAAACCCTAGTTTGTAACCCTAACCCTAATGTAAAACCTTAGTGTGAAACCCTAACCCTAATTTGAAACCCTAGTTTGAAACCCTAACCCTAAGGTAAAACCCTAGTTTGAAACCCTAATCCTAATGTTAAACCCTAGTTTGTAACCCTAACCCTAATGTAAAACCCTAGTTTGAAACCCTAACCCTAATGTTAAACCCTAGTTTGAAACCCTAACCCTAATGTAAAACCCTTGTTTGAAACCCTAACCCTAATGTAAAACCCTAGTTTGAAGCATTAACCCTAATGTAAAACCCTAGTTTGAAGCACTAACCCTAATGTAAAACACTAGTTTGAAACGCTAACCCTAATGTAAAACCCTAGTTTGAAACCCCAAATCTAATTTGAAACCATAGTTTAAAACCCTAACCCTAATGTAAAACCCTAGTTTGAAGCATTAACCCTAATGTAAAACACTAGTTTGAAACGCTAACCCTAATGTTAAACCCTAATTTGAAACCCTAACCCTAATGTAAAACCCTAGTTTGAAACCCTAACCCTAATGATAAACCCTAGTTTGAAACACTAACCCTAAATTTAAACCCTAGTTTGAAACCCTAACCCTAAATTTAAACCCTAGTTTGAAACCCTAACCCTAAGGTAAAACCCTAGTTTGAAACCCTAACCCTAATGTAAAACCCTAGTTTGTAACCCTAACCCTAATGTAAAACCATAGTTTGAAACCCTAACCCTAATTTAAAACCCTTGTTTGAAACCCTAACCCTAATGTAAAACCCTAGTTTGAAACCCTAAACCTAATGTAAAACCCTAGTTTTTAACCCTAACCCTAATGTAAAACCCTAGTTTGAAACCCCAAATCTAATTTGAAACCATAGTTTAAAACCCTAACCCTAATGTTAAACCCTAATTTGAAACCCTAACCCTAATGATAAACCCTAGTTTGAAACCCTAACCCTAATGTTAAACCCTAGATTGAAACCCTAACCCTAATGTAAAACCCTAGTTTGTTACCCTAATCCTTATGTAAAACCTCAATTTGAAACCCAAACCCTAATTTGAAACCCTATTTTGAAACCCTAAACCTAATGTAAAACCCAAGTTTGAAACCCTAACCCTAACCCTAATTTAAAACACCTGTTTTGAAACCCTAACCCTAATGTAAAACCCTAGTTTGAAACACTAACCCTAAATTTAAACCCTAGTTTGAAACCCTAACCCTAATGTAAAACCCTAGTTTGAAACCCTAACCCTAATGTAAAACCCTAGTTTGTAACCCTAACTCTAATGTAAAACCCTAGTTTGAAACCCTAACCCTAATGTAAAACCCTAGTTTGAAACCCTAACCCTAATGTAAAACCCCTTGTTTGTAACCCTATCCTAATTTGAAACCCTAGTTTGAAACCCTAACCCTAATGTTAAACCCTAGTTTGAAACCCTAACCCTAATGTAAAACCCTAGTTTGAAACCCTAACCCTAATTTGAAACCATAGTTTAAAACCCTAACCCTAATGTAAAACCCTAGTTTGAAGCATTAACCCTAATGTAAAACACTAGTTTGAAATGCTAACCCTAATGTTAAACCCTAATTTGAAACCCTAACCCTAATGTAAAACCCTAGTTTGAAACCCTAACCCTAATGATAAACCCTAGTTTGAAACCCTAACCCTAAATTGAAACCCTAGTTTGAAACCCTAACCCTAATGTAAAACCCTAGTTTGAAACCCTAACCCTAATGTAAAACCCTAGTTTGAAACCCTAACCCTAATGTAAAACCATAGTTTGAAGCACTAACCCTAATGTAAAACACTAGTTTGAAACGCTAACCCTAATGTAAAACCCTAGTTTGAAGCATTAACCCTAATGTTAAACCCTAGTTTGAAACCCTAACACTAAATTGAAACCCCAGTTTGAAACCCTAACACTAATATAAAACCCTAGTTTGTAACCCTAACCCTAATATAAAACCTTAGTGTGAAACCCTAATCCTAATGTAAAACCCTAGTTTGAAGCCCTAACCGTAATTTGAAACCCTAGTTTGAAACCCTAACCCTAATGTAAAACCCTAGTTTGAAACCCAAACCCTAACGTTAAACCCTAGTTTGAAACCCTAACCGTAATGTAAAACCCTAGTTTGAAACCCTACCCCTAATTTGAAACCCGAGTTTGAAACCCTAGCGCTAATGTAAAACCCTAGTTTGCAACCCTAACCCTAATTTGAAACCCTAGTTTGAAACCCTAACCCTAATGTTAAACCCTATTTTGAAACCCTAACCCTAATGTAAAACCCTATTTTGAAACCCTAACCCTAATGTAAAACCCTAGTTTGAAACCCCAAATCTAATTTGAAACCATAGTTTAAAACCCTAACCCTAATGTTAAACCCTAATTTGAAACCCTAACCCTAATGATAAACCCTAGTTTGAAACCCTAACCCTAATGTTAAACCCTAGATTGAAACCCTAACCCTAATGTAAAACCCTAGTTTGTTACCCTAATCCTTATGTAAAACCTCAATTTGAAACCCAAACCCTAATTTGAAACCCTATTTTGAAACCCTAAACCTAATGTAAAACCCAAGTTTGAAACCCTAACCCTAACCCTAATTTAAAACACCTGTTTTGAAACCCTAACCCTAATGTAAAACCTTAGTTTGAAACACTAACCCTAAATTTAAACCCTAGTTTGAAACCCTAACCCTAATGTAAAACCCTAGTTTGAAACCCTAACCCTAATGTAAAACCCTAGTTTGTAACCCTAACTCTAATGTAAAACCCTAGTTTGAAACCCTAACCCTAATGTAAAACCCTAGTTTGAAACCCTAACCCTAATGTAAAACCCCTTGTTTGTAACCCTATCCTAATTTGAAACCCTAGTTTGAAACCCTAACCCTAATGTTAAACCCTAGTTTGAAACCCTAACCCTAATGTAAAACCCTAGTTTGAAACCCTAACCCTAATTTGAAACCATAGTTTAAAACCCTAACCCTAATGTAAAACCCTAGTTTGAAGCATTAACCCTAATGTAAAACACTAGTTTGAAATGCTAACCCTAATGTTAAACCCTAATTTGAAACCCTAACCCTAATGTAAAACCCTAGTTTGAAACCCTAACCCTAATGATAAACCCTAGTTTGAAACCCTAACCCTAAATTGAAACCCTAGTTTGAAACCCTAACCCTAATGTAAAACCCTAGTTTGAAACCCTAACCCTAATTTAAAACCCTAGTTTGAAACCCTAACCCTAATGTAAAACCATAGTTTGAAGCACTAACCCTAATGTAAAACACTAGTTTGAAACGCTAACCCTAATGTAAAACCCTAGTTTGAAGCATTAACCCTAATGTTAAACCCTAGTTTGAAACCCTAACACTAAATTGAAACCCCAGTTTGAAACCCTAACACTAATATAAAACCCTAGTTTGTAACCCTAACCCTAATATAAAACCTTAGTGTGAAACCCTAATCCTAATGTAAAACCCTAGTTTGAAGCCCTAACCGTAATTTGAAACCCTAGTTTGAAACCCTAACCCTAATGTAAAACCCTAGTTTGAAACCCTAACCCTAACGTTAAACCCTAGTTTGAAACCCTAACCGTAATGTAAAACCCTAGTTTGAAACCCTACCCCTAATTTGAAACCCGAGTTTGAAACCCTAGCGCTAATGTAAAACCCTAGTTTGCAACCCTAACCCTAATTTGAAACCCTAGTTTGAAACCCTAACCCTAATGTTAAACCCTATTTTGAAACCCTAACCCTAATGTAAAACCCTATTTTGAAACCCTAACCCTAATGTAAAACCCTAGTTTGAAACCCTAACCCTAATGTAAAACCCTAGTTTGAAACCTTAAACCTAATTTGAAACCATAGTTTGAAACCCTAACCCTAATGTAAAACCCTAGTTTGTAACCCTAATCCTTATGTAAAACCTCAATTTGAAACCCAAACCCTAATTTGAAACCCTAGTTTGAAACCCTAAACCTAATGTAAAACCCAAGTTTGAAACCCTAACCCTAACCCTAATTTAAAACCCCTGTTTTGAAACCCTAACCCTAATGTAAAACCCTAGTTTGAAACCCTAACCATAATGTAAAACCATAGTTTGAAGAATTAACCCTAATGTAAAACCCTAGTTTGAAGCACTAACCCTAATGTAAAACACTAGTTTGAAACGCTAACCCTAAATGTAAAACCCTAGTTTGAAACCCCAAATCTAATTTGAAACCATAGTTTAAAACCCTAACCCTAATGTAAAACCCTAGTTTGAAGCATTAACCCTAATGTAAAACACTAGTTTGAAACGCTAACCCTAATGTTAAACCCTAATTTGAAACCCTAACCCTAATGTAAAACCCTAGTTTGAAACCCTAACCCTAATGATAAACCCTAGTTTGAAACACTAACCCTAAATTTAAACCCTAGTTTGAAACCCTAACCCTAATGTAAAACCCTAGTTTGAAACCCAAACCCTAATGTAAAACCCTAGTTTGTAACCCTAACTCTAATGTAAAACCCTAGTTTGAAACCCTAACCCTAATGTAAAACCCTAGTTTGAAACCCTAACCCTAATGTAAAACCCTTGTTTGAAACCCTAACCCTAATTTTAAACCCGAGTTTGAAACCCTAACCCTAATGTAAAACCCTAGTTTGAAACCCTAACCCTAATGTAAAACCCCTTGTTTGTAACCCTAACCCTAATTTGAAACCCTAGTTTGAAACCCTAACCCTAATGTTAAACCCTAGTTTGAAACCCTAACCCTAATGTAAAACCCTAGTTTGAAACCCTAACCCTAATTTGAAACCATAGTTTAAAACCCTAACCCTAATGTAAAACCCTAGTTTGAAGCATTAACCCTAATGTAAAACACTAGTTTGAAATGCTAACCCTAATGTTAAACCCTAATTTGAAACCCTAACCCTAATGTAAAACCCTAGTTTGAAACCCTAACCCTAATGATAAACCCTAGTTTGAAACCCTAACCCTAAATTGAAACCCTAGTTTGAAACCCTAACCCTAATGTAAAACCCTAGTTTGAAACCCTAACCCTAATGTAAAACCCTAGTTTGAAACCCTAACCCTAATGTAAAACCATAGTTTGAAGCACTAACCCTAATGTAAAACACTAGTTTGAAACGCTAACCCTAATGTAAAACCCTAGTTTGAAGCATTAACCCTAATGTTAAACCCTAGTTTGAAACCCTAACACTAAATTGAAACCCCAGTTTGAAACCCTAACACTAATATAAAACCCTAGTTTGTAACCCTAACCCTAATATAAAACCTTAGTGTGAAACCCTAACCCTAATGTAAAACCCTAGTTTGAAACCCTAACCCTTATGTAAAACCCTAGTTTGAAACCCTAACCCTAATTTGAAACCCTAGTTTGAAACCCTAACCCTAATGTAAAACCCTAGTTTGAAACCCTAACCCTAACGTTAAACCCTAGTTTGAAACCCTAACCGTAATGTAAAACCCTAGTTTGAAACCCTACCCCTAATTTGAAACCCGAGTTTGAAACCCTAGCGCTAATGTAAAACCCTAGTTTGCAACCCAAACCCTAATTTGAAACCCTAGTTTGAAAACCTAACCCTAATGTTAAACCCTATTTTGAAACCCTAACCCTAATGTAAAACCCTATTTTGAAACCCTAACCCTAATGTAAAACCCTAGTTTGAAACCCTAACCCTAATGTAAAACCCTAGTTTGAAACCCCAAACCTAATTTGAAACCATAGTTTGAAACCCTAACCCTAATGTAAAACCCTAGTTTGTAACCCTAATCCTAATGTAAAACCTCAATTTGAAGCCCAAACCCTAATTTGAAACCCTAGTTTGAAACCCTAACCCTAATGTAAAACCCTAGTTTGAAACCCTAACCCTAATGATAAACCCTAGTTTGAAACCCTAGCCCTAAATTGAAACCCTAGTTTGAAACCCTAACCCTAATGTAAAACCCTAGTTTTAAACCCTAACCCTAATGTAAAACCCTAGTTTGAAGCATTAACCCTAATGTAAAACCCTAGTTTGAAGCATTAACCCTAATGTAAAACCCTAGTTTGTAACCCTAACCCTAATGTAAAACCCTAGTTTGAAACCCTAACCCTAAATTGAAACCCTAGTTTGAAACCCTAGTTTGAAACCCTAACCCTAATATAAAACCCTAGTTTGTAACCCTAACCCTAATGTAAAACCTTAGTGTGAAACCCTAACCCTAATTTGAAACCCTAGTTTGAAACCCTAACCCTAATGTAAAACCCTAGTTTGAAACCCTAACCCTAATGTAAAACCCTAGTTTGAAACCCTAACCCTAATGTAAAACCCTAGTTTGTAACCCTAACCCTAATGTAAAATGACTGTTTTGAAACCCTAACCCTAATGTAAAACCCTTGTTTGAAACGCTAACCCTAATGTAAAACCCTAGTTTGAAAACCTAACCCTAATGTAAAATCCTAGTGTGAAACCCTAACCCTAATTTTTAACCCCTGTTTTGAAACACTTACCCTAATGTAAAATCCTAGTGTGAAACCCTAACCCTAATTTTTAACCCCTGTTTTGAAACACTTACCCTAATGTAAAACCCCTGTTTGAAACCCTAACCCTAATGTAAAACCCTAGTTTGCAACCCTAACCCTAATTTGAAACCCTAGTTTGAAACCCTAACCCTAATGTTAAACCCTATTTTGAAACCCTAACCCTAATGTAAAACCCTATTTTGAAACCCTAACCCTAATGTAAAACCCTAGTTTGAAACCCTATCCCTAATGTAAAACCCTAGTTTGAAACCCCAAACCTAATTTGAAACCATAGTTTGAAACCCTAACCCTAATGTAAAACCCTAGTTTGTAACCCTAATCCTAATGTAAAACCTCAATTTGAAGCCCAAACCCTAATTTGAAACCCTAGTTTGAAACCCTAAACCTAATGTAAAACCCAAGTTTGAAACCCTAACCCTAATTTAAAACCCCTGTTTTGAAACCCTAACCCTAATGTAAAACCCTTGTTTGAAACCCTAACCCTAATGTAAAACCCTTGTTTGAAACCCTAACCCTAATTTGAAACCCTAGTTTGAAACCCTAACCCTAATATAAAACCCTCGTTTGAAACCCTAACCCTAATTAGAAACCCTAGTTTGAAACCCTAACCCTAATTAGAAACCCTAGTTTGAAACCCTAACCCTATTGTAAAACCCTAGTTTGAAACCCTAACCCTAATGATAAACCCTAGTTTAAAACCCTAACCCTAATTAGAAAGCCTAGTTTGAAACCCTAACCCTAATGTAAAACCCTAGTTTGAAACCCTAACCCTAATGATAAACCCTAGTTTAAAACCCTATCCCTAATTTGAAACCCTAGTTTGAAACCCTAACCCTAATTTGAAACCCTAGTTTGAAACCCTATCCCTAATGTAAAACCCTAGTTTGGAACCCTAACCCTAATTAGAAAGCCTAGTTTGAAACCCTAACCGTAATGTAAAACCCTAGTTTGTAACCCTAACCCAAATGTAAAACCCTAGTTTGAAACCCTAACCCTAATGTAAAACCCTAGTTTGAAACCCTAACCCTAATGTAAAACCCTAGTTTGAAGCATTAACCCTAATGTAAAACACTAGTTTGAAACCCTAAACCAAATGTTAAACCCTAGTTTGAAACCCTAACCCTAAATTGAAACCCTAGTTTGAAACCCTAACCCTAATGTAAAACCCTAGTTTGAAACCCTAACCCTAATGTAAAACCCTAGTTTGTCACCCTAACCCTAATGTAAAACCCTAGTTTGAAACCCTAACCCTAATGTAAAACCCTAGTTTGAAACCCTAACCCTAATGTAAAACCCTAGTTTGTCACCCTAACCCTAATGTAAAACCCTAGTTTGAAACCCTAACCCTAATGTAAAACCCTAGTTTGTAACCCTAACTCTAATGTAAAACCCTAGTTTGAAACCCTAACCCTAATGTAAAACCCTAGTTTGAAACCCTAACCCTAATGTAAAACCCTTGTTTGAAACCCTAACCCTAATTTTAAACCCGAGTTTGAAACCCTAACCCTAATGTAAAACCCTAGTTTGAAACCCTAACCCTAATGTAAAACCCCTTGTTTGTAACCCTAACCCTAATTTGAAACCCTAGTTTGAAACCCTAACCCTAATGTTAAACCCTAGTTTGAAACCCTAACCCTAATGTAAAACCCTAGTTTGAAACCCTAACCCTAATTTGAAACCATAGTTTAAAACCCTAACCCTAATGTAAAACCCTAGTTTGAAGCATTAACCCTAATGTAAAACACTAGTTTGAAATGCTAACCCTAATGTTAAACCCTAATTTGAAACCCTAACCCTAATGTAAAACCCTAGTTTGAAACCCTAACCCTAATGATAAACCCTAGTTTGAAACCCTAACCCTAAATTGAAACCCTAGTTTGAAACCCTAACCCTAATGTAAAACCCTAGTTTGAAACCCTAACCCTAATGTAAAACCCTAGTTTGAAACCCTAACCCTAATGTAAAACCATAGTTTGAAGCACTAACCCTAATGTAAAACACTAGTTTGAAACGCTAACCCTAATGTAAAACCCTAGTTTGAAGCATTAACCCTAATGTTAAACCCTAGTTTGAAACCCTAACACTAAATTGAAACCCCAGTTTGAAACCCTAACACTAATATAAAACCCTAGTTTGTAACCCTAACCCTAATATAAAACCTTAGTGTGAAACCCTAACCCTAATGTAAAACCCTAGTTTGAAACCCTAACCCTTATGTAAAACCCTAGTTTGAAACCCTAACCCTAATTTGAAACCCTAGTTTGAAACCCTAACCCTAATGTAAAACCCTAGTTTGAAACCCTAACCCTAACGTTAAACCCTAGTTTGAAACCCTAACCGTAATGTAAAACCCTAGTTTGAAACCCTACCCCTAATTTGAAACCCGAGTTTGAAACCCTAGCGCTAATGTAAAACCCTAGTTTGCAACCCAAACCCTAATTTGAAACCCTAGTTTGAAAACCTAACCCTAATGTTAAACCCTATTTTGAAACCCTAACCCTAATGTAAAACCCTATTTTGAAACCCTAACCCTAATGTAAAACCCTAGTTTGAAACCCTAACCCTAATGTAAAACCCTAGTTTGAAACCCCAAACCTAATTTGAAACCATAGTTTGAAACCCTAACCCTAATGTAAAACCCTAGTTTGTAACCCTAATCCTAATGTAAAACCTCAATTTGAAGCCCAAACCCTAATTTGAAACCCTAGTTTGAAACCCTAACCCTAATGTAAAACCCTAGTTTGAAACCCTAACCCTAATGATAAACCCTAGTTTGAAACCCTAGCCCTAAATTGAAACCCTAGTTTGAAACCCTAACCCTAATGTAAAACCCTAGTTTGAAACCCTAACCCTAATGTAAAACCCTAGTTTGAAGCATTAACCCTAATGTAAAACCCTAGTTTGAAGCATTAACCCTAATGTAAAACCCTAGTTTGTAACCCTAACCCTAATGTAAAACCCTAGTTTGAAACCCTAACCCTAAATTGAAACCCTAGTTTAAAACCCTAGTTTGAAACCCTAACCCTAATATAAAACCCTAGTTTGTAACCCTAACCCTAATGTAAAACCTTAGTGTGAAACCCTAACCCTAATTTGAAACCCTAGTTTGAAACCCTAACCCTAATGTAAAACCCTAGTTTGAAACCCTAACCCTAATGTAAAACCCTAGTTTGTAACCCTAACCCTAATGTAAAATGACTGTTTTGAAACCCTAACCCTAATGTAAAACCCTTGTTTGAAACGCTAACCCTAATGTAAAACCCTAGTTTGAAAACCTAACCCTAATGTAAAATCCTAGTGTGAAACCCTAACCCTAATTTTTAACCCCTGTTTTGAAACACTTACCCTAATGTAAAACCCCTGTTTGAAACCCTAACCCTAATGTAAAACCCTAGTTTGCAACCCTAACCCTAATTTGAAACCCTAGTTTGAAACCCTAACCCTAATGTTAAACCCTATTTTGAAACCCTAACCCTAATGTAAAACCCTATTTTGAAACCCTAACCCTAATGTAAAACCCTAGTTTGAAACCCTATCCCTAATGTAAAACCCTAGTTTGAAACCCCAAACCTAATTTGAAACCATAGTTTGAAACCCTAACCCTAATGTAAAACCCTAGTTTGTAACCCTAATCCTAATGTAAAACCTCAATTTGAAGCCCAAACCCTAATTTGAAACCCTAGTTTGAAACCCTAAACCTAATGTAAAACCCAAGTTTGAAACCCTAACCCTAATTTAAAACCCCTGTTTTGAAACCCTAACCCTAATGTAAAACCCTTGTTTGAAACCCTAACCCTAATGTAAAACCCTTGTTTGAAACCCTAACCCTAATTTGAAACCCTAGTTTGAAACCCTAACCCTAATATAAAACCCTCGTTTGAAACCCTAACCCTAATTAGAAACCCTAGTTTGAAACCCTAACCCTAATTAGAAACCCTAGTTTGAAACCCTAACCCTATTGTAAAACCCTAGTTTGAAACCCTAACCCTAATGATAAACCCTAGTTTAAAACCCTAACCCTAATTAGAAAGCCTAGTTTGAAACCCTAACCCTAATGTAAAACCCTAGTTTGAAACCCTAACCCTAATGATAAACCCTAGTTTAAAACCCTAACCCTAATTTGAAACCCTAGTTTGAAACCCTAACCCTAATTTTAAACCCTAGTTTGAAACCCTATCCCTAATGTAAAACCCTAGTTTGGAACCCTAACCCTAATTAGAAAGCCTAGTTTGAAACCCTAACCGTAATGTAAAACCCTAGTTTGAAACCCTAACCCTAATGATAAACCCTAGTTTAAAACCCTAACCCTAATTTGAAACCCTAGTTTGAAACCCTAACCCTAATTTGAAACCCTAGTTTGAAACCCTAACCCTAATGTAAAACCCTAGTTTGTAATCTTAACACTAATGTAAAACCCTAGTTTGGAACCCTAACCCTAATGTTAAACCCTAGTTTGAATCCCTAACCCTAATGTAAAACCCTTGTTTGAAACCCTAACGCTAATGTAAAACCCTAGTTTGAAGCAGTAACCCTAATGTAAAACCCTAGTTTGAAACTCTTACCCTAATTTGAAACCCTAGTTTGAAACCCTAACCCTAATGTAAAACCCTAGTTTGAAAGCGTAACCCTAATGTAAAACCCTAGTTTGAAGCATTAACCCTAATGTAAAACCGTAGTTTGAAACCCTAACCCTAACGTTAAACCCTAGTTTGAAACCCTAATTGTAATGTAAAACCCTAGTTTGTAACCCTAACCCTAATGTAAAACCTTAGTGTGAAACCCTAACCCTAATGTAAAACCCTAGTTTGAAACCCTAACCCTAATGTAAAACCCTAGTTTGAAACCCTAACCCTAATTTGAAACCCTAGTTTGAAACCCTAACCCTAATGTAAAACCCTAGTTTGTAACCCTAACCCAAATGTAAAACCCTAGTTTGAAACCCTAACCCTAATGTAAAACCCTAGTTTGAAACCCTAACCCTAATGTAAAACCCTAGTTTGAAGCATTAACCCTAATGTAAAACACTAGTTTGAAACCCTAAACCAAATGTTAAACCCTAGTTTGAAACCCTAACCCTAAATTGAAACCCTAGTTTGAAACCCTAACCCTAATGTAAAACCCTAGTTTGAAACCCTAACCCTAATGTAAAACCCTAGTTTGTCACCCTAACCCTAATGTAAAACCCTAGTTTGAAACCCTAACGCTAATGTAAAACCCTAGTTTGAAACCCTAACCCTAATGTAAAACCCTAGTTTGAAGCACTAACCCTAATGTAAAACACTAGTTTGAAACGCTAACCCTAATGTAAAACCCTAGTTTGAAACCCCAAATCTAATTTGAAACCATAGTTTAAAACCCTAAACCTAATATAAAACCCTAGTTTGAAGCATTAACCCTAATGTAAAACACTTGTTTGAAACGCTAACCCTAATGTTAAACCCTAATTTGAAACCCTAACCCTAATGTAAAATCCTAGTTTGAAACCCTAACCCTAATGATAAACCCTAGTTTGAAACCCTAACCCTAAATTTAAACCCTAGTTTGAAACCCTAACCCTAAGGTAAAACCCTAGTTTGAAACCCTAACCGAAATGTAAAACCCTAGTTTGTAACCCTAACCCTAATGTAAAACCATAGTTTGAAACCCTAACCCTAATTTAAAACCCTAGTTTGAAACCCTAACCCTAATGTAAAACCCTAGTTTGAAGCACTAACCCTAAATTATAACCCTAGTTTGAAACTCTTACCCTAATGTAAAACCCCAGTTTGAAACCCTAACCCTAATTTGAAACCCTAGTTTGAAGCATTAACCCTAATGTTAAACCCTAGTTTGAAACCCTAACCTTAATGTTAAACCCTAGTTTGAAACCCTAACCCTAAATTGAAACCCTAGTTTGAAACCCTAACCCTAAGGTAAAACCCTAGTTTGAAACCCTAATCCTAATGTTAAACCCTAGTTTGTAACCCTAACCCTAATGTAAAACCCTAGTTTGAAACCCTAACCCTAATGTTAAAACCTAGTTTGAAACCCTAACCCTAATGTAAAACCCTTGTTTGAAACCCTAACCCTAATGTAAAACCCTAGTTTGAAACCCTAAACCTAATGTAAAACCCTAGTTTGTAACCCTAACCCAAATGTAAAACCCTAGTTTGAAAACCTAAAACTAATGTAAAACCCTAGTTTGAAACCCTAACCCTAATGTAAAACCCTAGTTTGAAGCATTAACCCTAATGTAAAACCCTAGTTTGAAGCACTAACCCTAATGTAAAACACTAGTTTGAAACGCTAACCCTAATGTAAAACCCTAGTTTGAAACCCCAAATCTAATTTGAAACCATAGTTTAAAACCCTAACCCTAATGTAAAACCCTAGTTTGAAGCATTAACCCTAATGTAAAACACTAGTTTGAAACGGAACCCTAATGTTAAACCCTAATTTGAAACCCTAACCCTAATGTAAAACCCTAGTTTGAAACCCTAACCCTAATGATAAACCCTAGTTTGAAACACTAACCCTAAATTTAAACCCTAGTTTGAAACCCTAACCCTAAATTTAAACCCTAGTTTGAAACCCTAACCCTAAGGTAAAACCCTAGTTTGAAACCCTAACCCTAATGTAAAACCCTAGTTTGTAACCCTAACCCTAATGTAAAACCATAGTTTGAAACCCTAACCCTAAGGTAAAACCCTAGTTTGAAACCCTAATCCTAATGTTAAACCCTAGTTTGTAACCCTAACCCTAATGTAAAACCCTTGTTTGAAACCCTAACCCTAATGTAAAACCCTAGTTTGAAACCCTAAACCTAATGTAAAACCCTAGTTTGTAACCCTAACCCAAATGTAAAACCCTAGTTTGAAAACCTAACACTAATGTAAAACCCTAGTTTGAAACCCTAACCCTAATGTAAAACCCTAGTTTGAAGCATTAACCCTAATGTAAAACCCTAGTTTGAAGCACTAACCCTAATGTAAAACACTAGTTTGAAACGCTAACCCTAATGTAAAACCCTAGTTTGAAACCCCAAATCTAATTTGAAACCATAGTTTAAAACCCTAACCCTAATGTAAAACCCTAGTTTGAAGCATTAACCCTAATGTAAAACACTAGTTTGAAACGCTAACCCTAATGTTAAACCCTAATTTGAAACCCTAACCCTAATGTAAAACCCTAGTTTGAAACCCTAACCCTAATGATAAACCCTAGTTTGAAACACTAACCCTAAATTTAAACACTAGTTTGAAACCCTAACCCTAAATTTAAACCCTAGTTTGAAACCCTAACCCTAAGGTAAAACCCTAGTTTGAAACCCTAACCCTAATGTAAAACCCTAGTTTGTAACCCTAACCCTAATGTAAAACCATAGTTTGAAACCCTAACCCTAATTTAAAACCCTTGTTTGAAACCCTAACCCTAATGTAAAACCCTAGTTTGAAACCCTAAACCTAATGTAAAACCCTAGTTTTTAACCCTAACCCTAATGTAAAACCCTAGTTTGAAACCCCAAATCTAATTTGAAACCATAGTTTAAAACCCTAACCCTAATGTTAAACCCTAATTTTAAACCCTAACCCTAATGTAAAACCCTATTTTGAAACCCTAACCCTAATGTAAAACCCTAGTTTGAAACCCTAACCCTAATGTAAAACCCTAGTTTGAAACCCCAAACCTAATTTGAAACCATAGTTGAAACCCTAACCCTAATGTAAAACCCTAGTTTGTAACCCTAATCCTTATGTAAAACCTCAATTTGAAACCCAAACCCTAATTTGAAACCCTAGTTTGAAACCCTATACCTAATGTAAAACCCAAGTTTGAAACCCTAACCCTAACCCTAATTTAAAACCCCTGTTTTGAAACCCTAACCCTAATGTAAAACCCTAGTTTGAAACCCTAACCATAATGTAAAACCATAGTTTGAAGAATTAACCCTAATGTAAAACCCTAGTTTGAAGCACTAACCCTAATGTAAAACACTAGTTTGAAACGCTAACCCTAATGTAAAACCCTAGTTTGAAACCCCAAATCTAATTTGAAACCATAGTTTAAAACCCTAACCCTAATGTAAAACCCTAGTTTGAAGCATTAACCCTAATGTAAAACACTAGTTTGAAACGCTAACCCTAATGTTAAACCCTAATTTGAAACCCTAACCCTAATGTAAAACCCTAGTTTGAAACCCTAACCCTAATGATAAACCCTAGTTTGAAACACTAACCCTAAATTTAAACCCTAGTTTGAAACCCTAACCCTAATGTAAAACCCTAGTTTGAAACCCTAACCCTAATGTAAAACCCTAGTTTGTAACCCTAACTCTAATGTAAAACCCTAGTTTGAAACCCTAACCCTAATGTAAAACCCTAGTTTAAAACCCTAACCCTAATGTAAAACCCTTGTTTGAAACCCTAACCCTAATTTTAAACCCGAGTTTGAAACCCTAACCCTAATGTAAAACCCTAGTTTGAAACCCTAACCCTAATGTAAAACCCCTTGTTTGTAACCCTAACCCTAATTTGAAACCCTAGTTTGAAACCCTAACCCTAATGTTAAACCCTAGTTTGAAACCCTAACCCTAATGTAAAACCCTAGTTTGAAACCCTAACCCTAAATTGAAACCCTAGTTTGAAACCCTAACCCTAATTTGAAACCATAGTTTAAAACCCTAACCCTAATGTAAAACCCTAGTTTGAAGCATTAACCCTAATGTAAAACACTAGTTTGAAATGCTAACCCTAATGTTAAACCCTAATTTGAAACCCTAACCCTAATGTAAAACCCTAGTTTGAAACCCTAACCCTAATGATAAACCCTAGTTTGAAACCCTAACCCTAAATTGAAACCCTAGTTTGAAACCCTAACCCTAATGTAAAACCCTAGTTTGAAACCCTAACCCTAATGTAAAACCCTAGTTTGAAACCCTAACCCTAATGTAAAACCATAGTTTGAAGCACTAACCCTAATGTAAAACACTAGTTTGAAACGCTAACCCTAATGTAAAACCCTAGTTTGAAGCATTAACCCTAATGTTAAACCCTAGTTTGAAACCCTAACACTAAATTGAAACCCCAGTTTGAAACCCTAACACTAATATAAAACCCTAGTTTGTAACCCTAACCCTAATATAAAACCTTAGTGTGAAACCCTAACCCTAATGTAAAACCCTAGTTTGAAACCCTAACCCTAATGTAAAACCCTAGTTTGAAACCCTAACCTTAATTTGAAACCCTAGTTTGAAACCCTAACCCTAATGTAAAACCCTAGTTTGAAACCCTAACCCTAACGTTAAACCCTAGTTTGAAACCCTAACCGTAATGTAAAACCCTAGTTTGAAACCCTACCCCTAATTTGAAACCCGAGTTTGAAACCCTAGCGCTAATGAAAACCCCTAGTTTGCAACCCTAACCCTAATTTGAAACCCTAGTTTGAAACCCTAACCCTAATGTTAAACCCTATTTTGAAACCCTAACCCTAATGTAAAACCCTATTTTGAAACCCTAACCCTAATGTAAAACCCTAGTTTGAAACCCCAAACCTAATTTGAAACCATAGTTTGAAACCCTAACCCTAATGTAAAACCCTAGTTTGTAACCCTAATCCTAATGTAAAACCTCAATTTGAAGTCCAAACCCTAATTTGAAACCCTAGTTTGAAACCCTAAACCTAATGTAAAACCCAAGTTTGAAACCCTAACCCTAATTTAAAACCCCTGTTTTGAAACCCTAACCCTAATGTAAAACCCTTGTTTGAAACCCTAACCCTAATGTAAAACCCTTGTTTGAAACCCTAACCCTAATTTGAAACCCTAGTTTGAAACCCGAACCCTAATATAAAACCCTAGTTTGAAACCCTAACCCTAATTAGAAACCCTAGTTTGAAACCCTAACCCTATTGTAAAACCCTAGTTTGAAACCCTAACCCTAATGATAAACCCTAGTTTAAAACCCTAACCCTAATTAGAAAGCCTAGTTTGAAACCCTAACCCTAATGTAAAACCCTAGTATGAAACCCTAACCCTAATGATAAACCCTAGTTTAAAACCCTAACCCTAATTTGAAACCCTAGTTTGAAACCCTAACCCTAATTTGAAACCCTAGTTTGAAACCCTAACCCTAATGTAAAACCCTAGTTTGTAACCTTAACACTAATGTAAAACCCTAGTTTGGAACCCTAACCCTAATGTTAAACCCTAGTTTGAAACCCTAACCCTAATATAAAACCCTTGTTTGAAACCCTAACCCTAATGAAAAACCCTAGTTTGAAGCAGTAACCCTAATGTAAAACCCTAGTTTGAAACTCTAACCCTAATTTGAAACCCTAGTTTGAAACCCCAAATCTAATTTGAAACCATAGTTTAAAACCCTAAACCTAATATAAAACCCTAGTTTGAAGCATTAACCCTATTGTAAAACACTAGTTTGAAACGCTAACCCTAATGATAAACCCTAGTTTGAAACCCTAACCCTAAATTTAAACCCTAGTTTGAAACCCTAACCCTAATATAAAACCCTTGTTTGAAACCCTAACCCTAATGTAAAACCCTAGTTTGAAGCAGTAACCCTAATGTAAAACCCTAGTTTGAAACTCTAACCCTAAATTTAAACCCTAGTTTGAAACCCTAATATAAAACCCTTGTTTGAAACCCTAACCCTAATGTAAAACCCTAGTTTGAAGCAGTAACCCTAATGTAAAACCCAAATCTAATTTGAAACCATAGTTTAAAACCCTAAACCTAATATAAAACCCTAGTTTGAAGCATTAACCCTATTGTAAAACCCTAGTTTGAAGCAGTAACCCTAATGTAAAACCCTAGTTTGAAACCCTAACCCTAATGTAAAACCCTAGTTTGAAGCAGTAACCCTAATGTAAAACCCTAGTTTGAAACTCTAACCCTAAATTATAACCCTAGTTTGAAACTCTTACCCTAATGTAAAACCCCAGTTTGAAACCCTAACCGTAATGTAAAACCCTAGTTTGTAACCCTAACCCTAATGTTAAACCCTAGTTTGAAACCCTAACCCTAATGTAAAACCCTAGTTTGAAACCCTAACCCTAATGATAAACCCTAGTTTGAAACCCTAACCCTAATGCAAAACCCTAGTTTGAAACCCTAACCCTAATGTAAAACCCTTGTTTGTAACCCTAACCCAAATGTAAAACCCTAGTTTGAAACCCAACCCTAATGTAAAACCCTAGTTTGAATCATTAACCCTAATGTAAAACACTAGTTTGAAAACCTAACCCTAATGTAAAACCCTAGTTTGAAACCCTAACCCTAAATTGAAACCCTAGTTTGAAACCCTAGTTTGAAACCCTAACCCTAATGTAAAACCCTAGTTTGTAACCCTAACCCTAATGTAAAACCTTAGTGTGAAACCCTAACCCTAATTTGAAACCCTAGTTTGAAACCCTAACCCTAATGTAAAACCCTAGTTTGAAACCCTAACCCTAATGATAAACCCTAGTTTGAAACCCTAGCCCTAAATTGAAACCCTAGTTTGAAACCCTAACCCTAATGTAAAACCCTAGTTTGAAACCCTAACCCTAATGTAAAACCCTAGTTTGAAGCATTAACCCTAATGTAAAACCCTAGTTTGAAGCATTAACCCTAATGTAAAACCCTAGTTTGTAACCCTAACCCTAATGTAAAACCCTAGTTTGAAACCCTAACCCTAAATTGAAACCCTAGTTTGAAACCCTAGTTTGAAACCCTAACCCTAATGTAAAACCCTAGTTTGTAACACTAACCCTAATGTAAAACCTTAGTGTGAAACCCTAACCCTAATTTGAAACCCTAGTTTGAAACCCTAACCCTAATGTAAAACCCTAGTTTGAAACCCTAACCCTATTGTAAAACCCTAGTTTGTAACCCTAACCCTAATGTAAAATGACTGTTTTGAAACCCTAACCCTAATGTAAAACCCTTGTTTGAAACGCTAACCCTAATGTAAAACCCTAGTTTGAAAACCTAACCCTAATGTAAAACCCTAGTGTGAAACCCTAACCCTAATTTTTAACCCCTGTTTTGAAACACTTACCCTAATGTAAAACCCCTGTTTGAAACCCTAACCCTAATGTAAAACCCTAGTTTGCAACCCTAACCCTAATTTGAAACCCTAGTTTGAAACCCTAACCCTAATGTTAAACCCTATTTTGAAACCCTAACCCTAATGTAAAACCCTATTTTGAAACCCTAACCTTAATGTAAAACCCTAGTTTGAAACCCCAAACCTAATTTGAAACCATAGTTTGAAACCCTAACCCTAATGTAAAACCCAAGTTTGTAACCCTAATCCTAATGTAAAACCTCAATTTGAAGCCCAAACCCTAATTTGAAACCCTAGTTTGAAACCCTAAACCTAATGTAAAATCCAAGTTTGAAACCCTAACCCTAATTTAAAACCCCTGTTTTGAAACCCTAACCCTAATGTAAAACCCTTGTTTGAAACCCTAACCCTAATGTAAAACCCTTGTTTGAAACCCTAACCCTAATTTGAAACCCTAGTTTGAAACCCTAACCCTAATATAAAACCCTAGTTTGAAACCCTAACCCTAATTAGAAACCCTAGTTTGAAACCCTAACCCTAATTAGAAACCCTAGTTTGAAACCCTAACCCTATTGTAAAACCCTAGTTTGAAACCCTAACCCTAATGATAAACCCTAGTTTAAAACCCTAACCCTAATTAGAAAGCCTAGTTTGAAACCCTAACCCTAATGTAAAACCCTAGTTTGAAACCCTAACCCTAATGATAAACCCTAGTTTAAAACCCTAACCCTAATTTGAAACCCTAGTTTGAAACCCTAACCCTAATTTGAAACCCTAGTTTGAAACCCTATCCCTAATGTAAAACCCTAGTTTGGAACCCTAACCCTAATGTTAAACCCTAGTTTGAAACCCTAACCCTAATATAAAACCCTTGTTTGAAACCCTAACCCTAATGTAAAACCCTAGTTTGAAGCAGTAACCCTAATGTATAACCCTAGTTTGAAACTCTAACCCTAATTTGAAACCCTAGTTTGAAACCCCAAATCTAATTTGAAACCATAGTTTAAAACCCTAAACCTAATATAAAACCCTAGTTTGAAGCATTAACCCTATTGTAAAACACTAGTTTGAAACGCTAACCCTAATGTAAAACCATAGTTTGAAACCCTAACCCTAATTTAAAACCCTTGTTTGAAACCCTAACCCTAATGTAAAACCCTAGTTTGAAACCCTAAACCTAATGTAAAACCCTAGTTTTTAACCCTAACCCTAATGTAAAACCCTAGTTTGAAACCCCAAATCTAATTTGAAACCATAGTTTAAAACCCTAACCCTAATGTTAAACCCTAATTTGAAACCCTAACCCTAATGTAAAACCCTATTTTGAAACCCTAACCCTAATGTAAAACCCTAGTTTGAAACCCTAACCCTAATGTAAAACCCTAGTTTGAAACCCCAAACCTAATTTGAAACCATAGTTTGAAACCCTAACCCTAATGTAAAACCCTAGTTTGTAACCCTAATCCTTATGTAAAACCTCAATTTGAAACCCAAACCCTAATTTGAAACCCTAGTTTGAAACCCTAAACCTAATGTAAAACCCAAGTTTGAAACCCTAATCCTAACCCTAATTTAAAACCCCTGTTTTGAAACCCTAACCCTAATGTAAAACCCTAGTTTGAAACCCTAACCCTAATGTAAAACCATAGTTTGAAGAATTAACCCTAATGTAAAACCCTAGTTTGAAACACTAACCCTAATGTAAAACACTAGTTTGAAACGCTAACCCTAATGTAAAACCCTAGTTTGAAACCCCAAATCTAATTTGAAACCATAGTTTAAAACCCTAACCCTAATGTAAAACCCTAGTTTGAAGCATTAACCCTAATGTTAAACCCTAGTTTGAAACCCTAACACTAAATTGAAACCCCAGTTTGAAACCCTAACCCTAATGTAAAACCTTAGTGTGAAACCCTAACCCTAATTTGAAACCCTAGTTTGAAACCCTAACCCTAATGTAAAACCCTAGTTTGAAACCCTAACCCTAATGTAAAACCCTAGTTTGTAACCCTAACCCTAATGTAAAATGACTGTTTTGAAACCCTAACCCTAATGTAAAACCCTTGTTTGAAACGCTAACCCTAATGTAAAACCATAGTTTGAAAACCTAACCCTAATGTAAAACCCTAGTGTGAAACCCTAACCCTAATTTTTAACCCCTGTTTTGAAACACTTACCCTAATGTAAAACCCCTGTTTGAAACCCTAACCCTAATGTAAAACCCTAGTTTGCAACCCTAACCCTAATTTGAAACCCTAGTTTGAAACCCTAACCCTAATGTTAAACCCTATTTTGAAACCCTAACCCTAATGTAAAACCCTATTTTGAAACCCTAACCCTAATGTAAAACCCTAGTTTGAAACCCTAACCCTAATGTAAAACCCTAGTTTGAAACCCCAAACCTAATTTGAAACCATAGTTTTAAACCCTAACCCTAATGTAAAACCCTAGTTTGTAACCCTAATCCTAATGTAAAACCTCAATTTGAAGCCCAAACCCTAATTTGAAACCCTAGTTTGAAACCCTAAACCTAATGTAAAACCCAAGTTTGAAACTTTAACCCTAATTTAAAACCCCTGTTTTGAAACCCTAACCCTAATGTAAAACCCTTGTTTGAAACCCTAACCCTAATGTAAAACCCTTGTTTGAAACCCTAACCCTAATTTGAAACCCTAGTTTGAAACCCTAACCCTAATATAAAACCCTAGTTTGAAACCCTAACCCTAATTAGAAACCCTAGTTTGAAACCCTAACCCTAATTAGAAACCCTAGTTTGAAACCCTAACCCAAATGTAAAACCCTAGTTTGAAACCCTAACCCTAATGATAAACCCTAGTTTAAAACCCTAACCCTAATTTGAAACCCTAGTTTGAAACCCTAACCCTAATTTGAAACCCTAGTTTGAAACCCTATCCCTAATGTAAAACCCTAGTTTGGAACCCTAACCCTAATGTTAAACCCTAGTATGAAACCCTAACCCTAATATAAAACCCTTGTTTGAAACCCTAACCCTAATGTAAAACCCTAGTTTGAAGCAGTAACCCTAATGTAAAACCCTAGTTTGAAACTCTAACCCTAATTTGAAACCCTAGTTTGAAACCCCAAATCTAATTTGAAACCATAGTTTAAAACCCTAAACCTAATATAAAACCC
Source organism: Vanacampus margaritifer (assembly GCF_051991255.1). Lineage (NCBI taxonomy): Eukaryota > Metazoa > Chordata > Actinopteri > Syngnathiformes > Syngnathidae > Vanacampus > Vanacampus margaritifer. Next base: position 952,492 of record NW_027520736.1, on the reverse strand, counting down.
TAGTTTGAAGCATTAACCCTATTGTAAAACACTAGTTTGAAACGCTAACCCTAATGTAAAACCATAGTTTGAAACCCTAACCCTAATTTAAAACCCTTGTTTGAAACCCTAAACCTAATGTAAAACCCTAGTTTGAAACCCTAAACCTAATGTAAAACCCTAGTTTTTAACCCTAACCCTAATGTAAAACCCTAGTTTGAAACCCCAAATCTAATTTGAAACCATAGTTTAAAACCCTAACCCTAATGTTAAACCCTAATTTGAAACCCTAACCCTAATGTAAAACCCTATTTTGAAACCCTATCCCTAATGTAAAACCCTAGTTTGAAACCCTAACCCTAATGTAAAACCCTAGTTTGAAACCCCAAACCTAATTTGAAACCATAGTTTGAAACCCTAACCCTAATGTAAAACCCTAGTTTGTAACCCTAATCCTTATGTAAAACCTCAATTTGAAACCCAAACCCTAATTTGAAACCCTAGTTTGAAACCCTAAACCTAATGTAAAACCCAAGTTTGAAACCCTAACCCTAACCCTCATTTAAAACCCCTGTTTTGAAACCCTAACCCTAATGTAAAACCCTAGTTTGAAACCCTAACCCTAATGTAAAACCATAGTTTGAAGAATTAACCCTAATGTAAAACCCTAGTTTGAAGCACTAACCCTAATGTAAAACACTAGTTTGAAACGCTAACCCTAATGTAAAACCCTAGTTTGAAACCCCAAATCTAATTTGAAACCATAGTTTAAAACCCTAACCCTAATGTAAAACCCTAGTTTGAAGCATTAACCCTAATGTTAAACCCTAGTTTGAAACCCTAACACTAAATTGAAACCCCAGTTTGAAACCCTAACCCTAATGTAAAACCTTAGTGTGAAACCCTAACCCTAATTTGAAACCCTAGTTTGAAACCCTAACCCTAATGTAAAACCCTAGTTTGAAACCCTAACCCTAATGTAAAATGACTGTTTTGAAACCCTAACCCTAATGTAAAACCCTTGTTTGAAACGCTAACCCTAATGTAAAACCCTAGTTTGAAAACCTAACCCTAATGTAAAACCCTAGTGTGAAACCCTAACCCTAATTTTTAACCCCTGTTTTGAAACACTTACCCTAATGTAAAACCCCTGTTTGAAACCCTAACCCTAATGTAAAACCCTAGTTTGCAACCCTAACCCTAATTTGAAACCCTAGTTTGAAACCCTAACCCTAATGTTAAACCCTATTTTGAAACCCTAACCCTAATGTAAAACCCTATTTTGAAACCCTAACCCTAATGTAAAACCCTAGTTTGAAACCCTAACCCTAATGTAAAACCCTAGTTTGAAACCCCAAACCTAATTTGAAACCATAGTTTGAAACCCTAACCCTAATGTAAAACCCTAGTTTGGAACCCTAATCCTAATGTAAAACCTCAATTTGAAGCCCAAACCCTAATTTGAAACCCTAGTTTGAAACCCTAAACCTAATGTAAAACCCAAGTTTGAAACCCTAACCCTAATTTAAAACCCCTGTTTTGAAACCCTAACCCTAATGTAAAACCCTTGTTTGAAACCATAACCCTAATGTAAAACCCTTGTTTGAAACCCTAACCCTAATTTGAAACCCTAGTTTGAAACCCTAACCCTAATATAAAACCCTAGTTTGAAACCCTAACCCTAATTAGAAACCCTAGTTTGAAACCCTAACCCTAATTAGAAACCCTAGTTTGAAACCCTAACCCTATTGTAAAACCCTAGTTTGAAACCCTAACCCTAATGATAAACCCTAGTTTAAAACCCTAACCCTAATTAGAAAGCCTAGTTTGAAACCCTAACCCTAATGTAAAACCCTAGTTTGAAACCCTAACCCTAATGATAAACCCTAGTTTAAAACCCTAACCCTAATTTGAAACCCTAGTTTGAAACACTAACCCTAATTTGAAACCCTAGTTTGAAACCCTATCAATAATGTAAAACCCTAGTTTGGAACCCTAACCCTAATGTTAAACCCTAGTTTGAAACCCTAACCCTAATATAAAACCCTTGTTTGAAACCCTAACCCTAATGTAAAACCCTAGTTTGAAGCAGTAACCCTAATGTAAAACCCTAGTTTGAAACTCTAACCCTAATTTGAAACCCTAGTTTGAAACCCCAAATCTAATTTGAAACCATAGTTTAAAACCCTAAACCTAATATAAAACCCTAGTTTGAAGCATTAACCCTATTGTAAAACACTAGTTTGAAACGCTAACCCTAATGTAAAACCATAGTTTGAAACCCTAACCCTAATTTAAAACCCTTGTTTGAAACCCTAACCCTAATGTAAAACCCTAGTTTGAAACCCTAAACCTAATGTAAAACCCTAGTTTTTAACCCTAACCCTAATGTAAAACCCTAGTTTGAAACCCCAAATCTAATTTGAAACCATAGTTTAAAACCCTAACCCTAATGTTAAACCCTAATTTGAAACCCTAACCCTAATGTAAAACCCTATTTTGAAACCCTAACCCTAATGTAAAACCCTAGTTTGAAACCCTAACCCTAATGTAAAACCCTAGTTTGAAACCCCAAACCTAATTTGAAACCATAGTTTGAAACCCTAACCCTAATGTAAAACCCTAGTTTGTAACCCTAATCCTTATGTAAAACCTCAATTTGAAACCCAAACCCTAATTTGAAACCCTAGTTTGAAACCCTAAACCTAATGTAAAACCCAAGTTTGAAACCCTAACCCTAACCCTAATTTAAAACCCCTGTTTTGAAACCCTAACCCTAATGTAAAACCCTAGTTTGAAACCCTAACCCTAATGTAAAACCATAGTTTGAAGAATTAACCCTAATGTAAAACCCTAGTTTGAAGCACTAACCCTAATGTAAAACACTAGTTTGAAACGCTAACCCTAATGTAAAACCCTAGTTTGAAACCCCAAATCTAATTTGAAACCATAGTTTAAAACCGTAACCCTAATGTAAAACCCTAGTTTGAAGCATTAACCCTAATGTTAAACCCTTGTTTGAAACCCTAACACTAAATTGAAACCCCAGTTTGAAACCCTAACACTAATATAAAACCCTAGTTTGTAACCCTAACCCTAATATAAAACCTTAGTGTGAAACCCTAACCCTAATGTAAAACCCTAGTTTGAAACCCTAACCCCAATGTAAAACCCTAGTTTGAAACCCTAACCCTAATTTGAAACCCTAGTTTGAAACCCTAACCCTAATGTAAAACCCTAGTTTGAAACCCTAACCCTAACGTTAAACCCTAGTTTGAAACCCTAACCGTAATGTAAAACCCTAGTTTGAAACCCTACCCCTAATTTGAAACCCGAGTTTGAAACCCTAGCGCTAATGTAAAACCCTAGTTTGCAACCCTAACCCTAATTTGAAACCCTAGTTTGAAACCCTAACCCTAATGTTAAACCCTATTTTGAAACCCTAACCCTAATGTAAAACCCTATTTTGAAACCCTAACCCTAATGTAAAACCCTAGTTTGAAACCCTAACCCTAATGTAAAACCCTAGTTTGAAACCCCAAACCTAATTTGAAACCATAGTTTGAAACCCTAACCCTAATGTAAAACCCTAGTTTGTAACCCTAATCCTAATGTAAAACCTCAATTTGAAGCCCAAACCCTAATTTGAAACCCTAGTTTGAAACCCTAAACCTAATGTAAAACCCAAGTTTGAAACCCTAACCCTAATTTAAAACCCCTGTTTTGAAACCCTAACCCTAATGTAAAACCCTTGTTTGAAACCCTAACCCTAATGTAAAACCCTTGTTTGAAACCCTAACCCTAATTTGAAACCCTAGTTTGAAACCCTAACCCTAATAAAAAACCCTAGTTTGAAACCCTAACCCTAATTAGAAACCCTAGTTTGAAACCCTAACCCTATTGTAAAACCCTAGTTTGAAACCCTAACCCTAATGATAAACCCTAGTTTAAAACCCTAACCCTAATTAGAAAGCCTAGTTTGAAACCCTAACCCTAATGTAAAACCCTAGTATGAAACCCTAACCCTAATGATAAACCCTAGTTTAAAACCCTAACCCTAATTTGAAACCCTAGTTTGAAACCCTAACCCTAATTTGAAACCCTAGTTTGAAACCCTAACCCTAATGTAAAACCCTAGTTTGTAACCTTAACACTAATGTAAAACCCTAGTTTGGAACCCTAACCCTAATGTTAAACCCTAGTTTGAAACCCTAACCCTAATATAAAACCCTTGTTTGAAACCCTAACCCTAATGTAAAACCCTAGTTTGAAGCAGTAACCCTAATGTAAAACCCTAGTTTGAAACTCTAACCCTAATTTGAAACCCTAGTTTGAAACCCCAAATCTAATTTGAAACCATAGTTTAAAACCCTAAACCTAATATAAAACCCTAGTTTGAAGCATTAACCCTATTGTAAAACACTAGTTTGAAACGCTAACCCTAATGATAAACCCTAGTTTGAAACCCTAACCCTAAATTTAAACCCTAGTTTGAAACCCTAACCCTAATATAAAACCCTTGTTTGAAACCCTAACCCTAATGTAAAACCCTAGTTTGAAGCAGTAACCCTAATGTAAAACCCTAGTTTGAAACTCTAACCCTAATTTGAAACCCTAGTTTGAAACCCCAAATCTAATTTGAAACCATAGTTTAAAACCCTAAACCTAATATAAAACCCTAGTTTGAAGCATTAACCCTATTGTAAAACCCTAGTTTGAAGCAGTAACCCTAATGTAAAACCCTAGTTTGAAACCCTAACCCTAATTTAAAACCCTAGTTTGAAACCCTATCCCTAATGTAAAACCCTAGTTTGTAACCCTAACCCTAATGTAAAACCATAGTTTGAAACCCTAACCCTAATTTAAAACCCTAGTTTGAAACCCTATCCCTAATGTAAAACCCTAGTTTGAAGCACTAACCCTAAATTATAACCCTAGTTTGAAACTCTTACCCTAATGTAAAACCCCAGTTTGAAACCCTAACCGTAATGTAAAACCCTAGTTTGTAACCCTAACCCTAATGTTAAACCCTAGTTTGAAACACTAACCCTAATGTAAAACCCTAGTTTGAAACCCTAACCCTAATGATAAACCCTAGTTTGAAACCCTAACCCTAATGCAAAACCCTAGTTTGAAACCCTAACCCTAATGTAAAACCCTTGTTTGTAACCCTAACCCAAATGTAAAACCCTAGTTTGAAACCCAACCCTAATGTAAAACCCTAGTTTGAATCATTAACCCTAATGTAAAACACTAGTTTGAAACCCTAACCCTAATTATAAGCCCTAGTTTGAAACCCTAACCCTAATGTAAAACCCTAGTTTGAAACCCTAACCCTAATGATAAACCCTAGTTTGAAACCCTAGCCCTAAATTGAAACCCTAGTTTGAAACCCTAACCCTAATGTAAAACCCTAGTTTGAAACCCTAACCCTAATGTAAAACCCTAGTTTGAAGCATTAACCCTAATGTAAAACCCTAGTTTGAAGCATTAACCCTAATGTAAAACCCTAGTTTGTAACCCTAACCCTAATGTAAAACCCTAGTTTGAAACCCTAACCCTAAATTGAAACCCTAGTTTGAAACCCTAGTTTGAAACCCTAACCCTAATGTAAAACCCTAGTTTGTAACCCTAACCCTAATATAAAACCTTAGTGTGAAACCCTAACCCTAATTTGAAACCCTAGTTTGAAACCCTAACCCTAATGTAAAACCCTAGTTTGAAACCCTAACCCTAATGTAAAACCCTAGTTTGTAACCCTAACCCTAATGTAAAATGACTGTTTTGAAACCCTAACCCTAATGTAAAACCCTTGTTTGAAACGCTCACCCTAATGTAAAACCCTAGTTTGAAAACCTAACCCTAATGTAAAACCCTAGTGTGAAACCCTAACCCTAATTTTTAACCCCTGTTTTGAAACACTTACCCTAATGTAAAACCCCTGTTTGAAACCCTAACCCTAATGTAAAACCCTAGTTTGCAACCCTAACCCTAATTTGAAACCCTAGTTTGAAACCCTAACCCTAATGTTAAACCCTATTTTGAAACCCTAACCCTAATGTAAAACCCTATTTTGAAACCCTAACCCTAATGTAAAACCCTAGTTTGAAACCCTAACCCTAATGTAAAACCCTAGTTTGAAACCCCAAACCTAATTTGAAACCATAGTTTGAAACCCTAACCCTAATGTAAAACCCTAGTTTGTAACCCTAATCCTAATGTAAAACCTCAATTTGAAGCCCAAACCCTAATTTGAAACCCTAGTTTGAAACCCTAAACCTAATGTAAAACCCAAGTTTGAAACCCTAACCCTAATTTAAAACCCCTGTTTTGAAACCCTAACCCTAATGTAAAACCCTTGTTTGAAACCCTAACCCTAATGTAAAACCCTTGTTTGAAACCCTAACCCTAATTTGAAACCCTAGTTTGAAACCCTAACCCTAATATAAAACCCTAGTTTGAAACCCTTACCCTAATTAGAAACCCTAGTTTGAAACCCTAACCCTAATTAGAAACCCTAGTTTGAAACCCTAACCCTATTGTAAAACCCTAGTTTGAAACCCTAACCCTAATGATAAACCCTAGTTTAAAACCCTAACCCTAATTAGAAAGCCTAGTTTGAAACCCTAACCCTAATGTAAAACCCTAGTTTGAAACCCTAACCCTAATAATAAACCCTAGTTTAAAACCCTAACCCTAATTTGAAACCCTAGTTTGAAACCCTAACCCTAATTTGAAACCCTAGTTTGAAACCCTATCCCTAATGTAAAACACTAGTTTGAAACCCTAACCCTAATTATAAGCCCTAGTTTGAAACCCTAACCCTAATGATAAACCCTAGTTTGAAACCCTAACCCTAAATTGAAACCCTAGTTTGAAACCCTAGTTTGAAACCCTAACCCTAATGTAAAACCCTAGTTTGTAACCCTAACCCTAATGTAAAACCTTAGTGTGAAACCCTAACCCTAATTTGAAACCCTAGTTTGAAACCCTAACCCTAATGTAAAACCCTAGTTTGAAACCCTAGCCCTAATGTAAAACCCTAGTTTGTAACCCTAACCCTAATGTAAAATGACTGTTTTGAAACCCTAACCCTAATGTAAAACCCTTGTTTGAAACCCTAACCCTAATGTAAAACCCTAGTTTGAAACCCTAATCCTAATGTTAAACCCTAGTTTGTAACCCTAACCCTAATGTAAAACCCTAGTTTGAAACCCTAACCCTAATGTTAAGCCCTAGTTTGAAACCCTAACCCTAATGTAAAACCCTTGTTTGAAACCCTAACCCTAATGTAAAACCCTAGTTTGAAACCCTAAACCTAATGTAAAACCCTAGTTTGTAACCCTAACCCAAATGTAAAACCCTAGTTTGAAAACCTAACACTAATGTAAAACCCTAGTTTTAAACCATAACCCTAATGTAAAACCCTAGTTTGAAGCATTAACCCTAATGTAAAACCCTAGTTTGAAGCACTAACCCTAATGTAAAACACTAGTTTGAAACGCTAACCCTAATGTAAAACCCTAGTTTGAAACCCCAAATCTAATTTGAAACCATAGTTTAAAACCCAAACCCTAATGTAAAACCTTAGTTTGAAGCATTAACCCTAATGTAAAACACTAGTTTGAAACGCTAACCCTAATGTTAAACCCTAATTTGAAACCCTAACCCTAATGTAAAACCCTAGTTTGAAACCCTAACCCTAATGATAAACCCTAGTTTGAAACACTAACCCTAAATTTAAACCCTAGTTTGAAACCCTAACCCTAATGCAAAACCCTAGTTTGAAACCCTAACCCTAATGTAAAACCCTTGTTTGTAACCCTAACCCAAATGTAAAACCCTAGTTTGAAACCCAACCCTAATGTAAAACCCTAGTTTGAAGCATTAACCCTAATGTAAAACACTAGTTTGAAACCCTAACCCTAATTTAAAGCCCTAGTTTGAAACCCTAACCCTAATGATAAACCCTAGTGTGAAACCCTAACCCTAATTTGAAACCCTAGTTTGAAACCCTAACCCTAATGTAAAACCCTAGTTTGAAACCCTAACCCTAATGTAAAACCCTAGTTTGTAACCCTAACCCTAATGTAAAATGACTGTTTTGAAACCCTAACCCTAATGTAAAACCCTTGTTTGAAACCCTAACCCTAATGTAAAACTCTAGTTTGAAAACCTAACCCTAATGTAAAACCCTAGTGTGAAACCCTAACCCTAATTTTTAACCCCTGTTTTGAAACACTTACCCTAATGTAAAACCCCTGTTTGAAACCCTAACCCTAATGTAAAACCCTAGTTTGAAACCCTAAGCCTTATTTGAAACCCTAGTTTGAAACCCTAACCCTAATGTGAAACCCTAGTTTGAAACCCTAACCCTAATGTAAAACCCTAGTTTGTAACCCTAACCCTAATGTAAAATGACTGTTTTGAAACCCTAACCCTAATGTAAAACCCTTGTTTGAAACCCTAACCCTAATGTAAAACCCTAGTTTGAAACCCTAATCCTAATGTTAAACCCTAGTTTGTAACCCTAACCCTAATGTAAAACCCTAGTTTGAAACCCTAACCCTAATGTTAAACCCTAGTTTGAAACCCTAACCCTAATGTAAAACCATAGTTTGAAGAATTAACCCTAATGTAAAACCCTAGTTTGAAACACTAACCCTAATGTAAAACACTAGTTTGAAACGCTAACCCTAATGTAAAACCCTAGTTTGAAACCCCAAATCTAATTTGAAACCATAGTTTAAAACCCTAACCCTAATGTAAAACCCTAGTTTGAAGCATTAACCCTAATGTTAAACCCTAGTTTGAAACCCTAACACTAAATTGAAACCCCAGTTTGAAACCCTAACCTTAATGTAAAACCTTAGTGTGAAACCCTAACCCTAATTTGAAACCCTAGTTTGAAACCCTAACCCTAATGTAAAACCCTAGTTTGAAACCCTAACCCTAATGTAAAACCCTAGTTTGTAACCCTAACCCTAATGTAAAATGACTGTTTTGAAACCCTAACCCTAATGTAAAACCCTTGTTTGAAACGCTAACCCTAATGTAAAACCCTAGTTTGAAAACCTAACCCTAATGTAAAACCCTAGTGTGAAACCCTAACCCTAATTTTTAACCCCTGTTTTGAAACACTTACCCTAATGTAAAACCCCTGTTTGAAACCCTAACCCTAATGTAAAACCCTAGTTTGCAACCCTAACCCTAATTTGAAACCCTAGTTTGAAACCCTAACCCTAATGTTAAACCCTATTTTGAAACCCTAACCCTAATGTAAAACCCTATTTTGAAACCCTAACCCTAATGTAAAACCCTAGTTTGAAACCCTAACCCTAATGTAAAACCCTAGTTTGAAACCCCAAACCTAATTTGAAACCATAGTTTGAAACCCTAACCCTAATGTAAAACCCTAGTTTGTAACCCTAATCCTAATGTAAAACCTCAATTTGAAGCCCAAACCCTAATTTGAAACCCTAGTTTGAAACCCTAAACCTAATGTAAAACCCAAGTTTGAAACTTTAACCCTAATTTAAAACCCCTGTTTTGAAACCCTAACCCTAATGTAAAACCCTTGTTTGAAACCCTAACCCTAATGTAAAACCCTTGTTTGAAACCCTAACCCTAATTTGAAACCCTAGTTTGAAACCCTAACCCTAATATAAAACCCTAGTTTGAAACCCTAACCCTAATTAGAAACCCTAGTTTGAAACCCTAACCCTAATTAGAAACCCTAGTTTGAAACCCTAACCCTAATGTAAAACCCTAGTTTGAAACCCTAACCCTAATGATAAACCCTAGTTTAAAACCCTAACCCTAATTTGAAACCCTAGTTTGAAACCCTAACCCTAATTTGAAACCCTAGTTTGAAACGCTATCCCTAATGTAAAACCCTAGTTTGGAACCCTAACCCTAATGTTAAACCCTAGTATGAAACCCTAACCCTAATATAAAACCCTTGTTTGAAACCCTAACCCTAATGTAAAACCCTAGTTTGAAGCAGTAACCCTAATGTAAAACCCTAGTTTGAAACTCTAACCCTAATTTGAAACCCTAGTTTGAAACCCCAAATCTAATTTGAAACCATAGTTTAAAACTCTAAACCTAATATAAAACCCTAGTTTGAAGCATTAACCCTATTGTAAAACACTAGTTTGAAACGCTAACCCTAATGTAAAACCATAGTTTGAAACCCTAACCCTAATTTAAAACCCTTGTTTGAAACCCTAAACCTAATGTAAAACCCTAGTTTGAAACCCTAAACCTAATGTAAAACCCTAGTTTTTAACCCTAACCCTAATGTAAAACCCTAGTTTGAAACCCCAAATCTAATTTGAAACCATAGTTTAAAACCCTAACCCTAATGTTAAACCCTAATTTGAAACCCTAACCCTAATGTAAAACCCTATTTTGAAACCCTATCCCTAATGTAAAACCCTAGTTTGAAACCCTAACCCTAATGTAAAACCCTAGTTTGAAACCCCAAACCTAATTTGAAACCATAGTTTGAAACCCTAACCCTAATGTAAAACCCTAGTTTGTAACCCTAATCCTTATGTAAAACCTCAATTTGAAACCCAAACCCTAATTTGAAACCCTAGTTTGAAACCCTAAACCTAATGTAAAACCCAAGTTTGAAACCCTAACCCTAACCCTAATTTAAAACCCCTGTTTTGAAACCCTAACCCTAATGTAAAACCCTAGTTTGAAACCCTAACCCTAATGTAAAACCATAGTTTGAAGAATTAACCCTAATGTAAAACCCTAGTTTGAAGCACTAACCCTAATGTAAAACACTAGTTTGAAACGCTAACCCTAATGTAAAACCCTAGTTTGAAACCCCAAATCTAATTTGAAACCATAGTTTAAAACCCTAACCCTAATGTAAAACCCTAGTTTGAAGCATTAACCCTAATGTTAAACCCTAGTTTGAAACCCTAACACTAAATTGAAACCCCAGTTTGAAACCCTAACCCTAATGTAAAACCTTAGTGTGAAACCCTAACCCTAATTTGAAACCCTAGTTTGAAACCCTAACCCTAATGTAAAATGACTGTTTTGAAACCCTAACCCTAATGTAAAACCCTTGTTTGAAACGCTAACCCTAATGTAAAACCCTAGTTTGAAAACCTAACCCTAATGTAAAACCCTAGTGTGAAACCCTAACCCTAATTTTTAACCCCTGTTTTGAAACACTTACCCTAATGTAAAACCCCTGTTTGAAACCCTAACCCTAATGTAAAACCCTAGTTTGCAACCCTAACCCTAATTTGAAACCCTAGTTTGAAACCCTAACCCTAATGTTAAACCCTATTTTGAAACCCTAACCCTAATGTAAAACCCTATTTTGAAACCCTAACCCTAATGTAAAACCCTAGTTTGAAACCCTAACCCTAATGTAAAACCCTAGTTTGAAACCCCAAACCTAATTTGAAACCATAGTTTGAAACCCTAACCCTAATGTAAAACCCTAGTTTGGAACCCTAATCCTAATGTAAAACCTCAATTTGAAGCCCAAACCCTAATTTGAAACCCTAGTTTGAAACCCTAAACCTAATGTAAAACCCAAGTTTGAAACCCTAACCCTAATTTAAAACCCCTGTTTTGAAACCCTAACCCTAATGTAAAACCCTTGTTTGAAACCCTAACCCTAATGTAAAACCCTTGTTTGAAACCCTAACCCTAATTTGAAACCCTAGTTTGAAACCCTAACCCTAATATAAAACCCTAGTTTGAAACCCTAACCCTAATTAGAAACCCTAGTTTGAAACCCTAACCCTAATTAGAAACCCTAGTTTGAAACCCTAACCCTATTGTAAAACCCTAGTTTGAAACCCTAACCCTAATGATAAACCCTAGTTTAAAACCCTAACCCTAATTAGAAAGCCTAGTTTGAAACCCTAACCCTAATGTAAAACCCTAGTTTGAAACCCTAACCCTAATGATAAACCCTAGTTTAAAACCCTAACCCTAATTTGAAACCCTAGTTTGAAACACTAATCCTAATTTGAAACCCTAGTTTGAAACCCTATCCCTAATGTAAAACCCTAGTTTGGAACCCTAACCCTAATGTTAAACCCTAGTTTGAAACCCTAACCCTAATATAAAACCCTTGTTTGAAACCCTAACCCTAATGTAAAACCCTAGTTTGAAGCAGTAACCCTAATGTAAAACCCTAGTTTGAAACTCTAACCCTAATTTGAAACCCTAGTTTGAAACCCCAAATCTAATTTGAAACCATAGTTTAAAACCCTAAACCTAATATAAAACCCTAGTTTGAAGCATTAACCCTATTGTAAAACACTAGTTTGAAACGCTAACCCTAATGTAAAACCATAGTTTGAAACCCTAACCCTAATTTAAAACCCTTGTTTGAAACCCTAACCCTAATGTAAAACCCTAGTTTGAAACCCTAAACCTAATGTAAAACCCTAGTTTTTAACCCTAACCCTAATGTAAAACCCTAGTTTGAAACCCCAAATCTAATTTGAAACCATAGTTTAAAACCCTAACCCTAATGTTAAACCCTAATTTGAAACCCTAACCCTAATGTAAAACCCTATTTTGAAACCCTAACCCTAATGTAAAACCCTAGTTTGAAACCCTAACCCTAATGTAAAACCCTAGTTTGAAACCCCAAACCTAATTTGAAACCATAGTTTGAAACCCTAACCCTAATGTAAAACCCTAGTTTGTAACCCTAATCCTTATGTAAAACCTCAATTTGAAACCCAAACCCTAATTTGAAACCCTAGTTTGAAACCCTAAACCTAATGTAAAACCCAAGTTTGAAACCCTAACCCTAACCCTAATTTAAAACCCCTGTTTTGAAACCCTAACCCTAATGTAAAACCCTAGTTTGAAACCCTAACCCTAATGTAAAACCATAGTTTGAAGAATTAACCCTAATGTAAAACCCTAGTTTGAAGCACTAACCCTAATGTAAAACACTAGTTTGAAACGGTAACCCTAATGTAAAACCCTAGTTTGAAACCCCAAATCTAATTTGAAACCATAGTTTAAAACCCTAACCCTAATGTAAAACCCTAGTTTGAAGCATTAACCCTAATGTTAAACCCTTGTTTGAAACCCTAACACTAAATTGAAACCCCAGTTTGAAACCCTAACACTAATATAAAACCCTAGTTTGTAACCCTAACCCTAATATAAAACCTTAGTGTGAAACCCTAACCCTAATGTAAAACCCTAGTTTGAAACCCTAACCCCAATGTAAAACCCTAGTTTGAAACCCTAACCCTAATTTGAAACCCTAGTTTGAAACCCTAACCCTAATGTAAAACCCTAGTTTGAAACCCTAACCCTAACGTTAAACCCTAGTTTGAAACCCTAACCGTAATGTAAAACCCTAGTTTGAAACCCTACCCCTAATTTGAAACCCGAGTTTGAAACCCTAGCGCTAATGTAAAACCCTAGTTTGCAACCCTAACCCTAATTTGAAACCCTAGTTTGAAACCCTAACCCTAATGTTAAACCCTATTTTGAAACCCTAACCCTAATGTAAAACCCTATTTTGAAACCCTAACCCTAATGTAAAACCCTAGTTTGAAACCCTAACCCTAATGTAAAACCCTAGTTTGAAACCCCAAACCTAATTTGAAACCATAGTTTGAAACCCTAACCCTAATGTAAAACCCTAGTTTGTAACCCTAATCCTAATGTAAAACCTCAATTTGAAGCCCAAACCCTAATTTGAAACCCTAGTTTGAAACCCTAAACCTAATGTAAAACCCAATTTTGAAACCCTAACCCTAATTTAAAACCCCTGTTTTGAAACCCTAACCCTAATGTAAAACCCTTGTTTGAAACCCTAACCCTAATGTAAAACCCTTGTTTGAAACCCTAACCCTAATTTGAAACCCTAGTTTGAAACCCTAACCCTAATAAAAAACCCTAGTTTGAAACCCTAACCCTAATTAGAAACCCTAGTTTGAAACCCTAACCCTATTGTAAAACCCTAGTTTGAAACCCTAACCCTAATGATAAACCCTAGTTTAAAACCCTAACCCTAATTAGAAAGCCTAGTTTGAAACCCTAACCCTAATGTAAAACCCTAGTATGAAACCCTAACCCTAATGATAAACCCTAGTTTGAAACCCTATCCCTAATGTAAAACCCTAGTTTGGAACCCTAACCCTAATGTTAAACCCTAGTATGAAACCCTAACCCTAATATAAAACCCTTGTTTGAAACCCTAACCCTAATGTAAAACCCTAGTTTGAAGCAGTAACCCTAATGTAAAACCCTAGTTTGAAACTCTAACCCTAATTTGAAACCCTAGTTTGAAACCCCAAATCTAATTTGAAACCATAGTTTAAAACCCTAAACCTAATATAAAACCCTAGTTTGAAGCATTAACCCTATTGTAAAACACTAGTTTGAAACGCTAACCCTAATGTAAAACCATAGTTTGAAACCCTAACCCTAATTTAAAACCCTTGTTTGAAACCCTAAACCTAATGTAAAACCCTAGTTTGAAACCCTAAACCTAATGTAAAACCCTAGTTTTTAACCCTAACCCTAATGTAAAACCCTAGTTTGAAACCCCAAATCTAATTTGAAACCATAGTTTAAAACCCTAACCCTAATGTTAAACCCTAATTTGAAACCCTAACCCTAATGTAAAACCCTATTTTGAAACCCTATCCCTAATGTAAAACCCTAGTTTGAAACCCTAACCCTAATGTAAAACCCTAGTTTGAAACCCCAAACCTAATTTGAAACCATAGTTTGAAACCCTAACCCTAATGTAAAACCCTAGTTTGTAACCCTAATCCTTATGTAAAACCTCAATTTGAAACCCAAACCCTAATTTGAAACCCTAGTTTGAAACCCTAAACCTAATGTAAAACCCAAGTTTGAAACCCTAACCCTAACCCTAATTTAAAACCCCTGTTTTGAAACCCTAACCCTAATGTAAAACCCTAGTTTGAAACCCTAACCCTAATGTAAAACCATAGTTTGAAGAATTAACCCTAATGTAAAACCCTAGTTTGAAGCACTAACCCTAATGTAAAACACTAGTTTGAAACGCTAACCCTAATGTAAAACCCTAGTTTGAAACCCCAAATCTAATTTGAAACCATAGTTTAAAACCCTAACCCTAATGTAAAACCCTAGTTTGAAGCATTAACCCTAATGTTAAACCCTAGTTTGAAACCCTAACACTAAATTGAAACCCCAGTTTGAAACCCTAACCCTAATGTAAAACCTTAGTGTGAAACCCTAACCCTAATTTGAAACCCTAGTTTGAAACCCTAACCCTAATGTAAAACCCTAGTTTGAAACCCTAACCCTAATGTAAAATGACTGTTTTGAAACCCTAACCCTAATGTAAAACCCTTGTTTGAAACGCTAACCCTAATGTAAAACCCTAGTTTGAAAACCTAACCCTAATGTAAAACCCTAGTGTGAAACCCTAACCCTAATTTTTAACCCCTGTTTTGAAACACTTACCCTAATGTAAAACCCCTGTTTGAAACCCTAACCCTAATGTAAAACCCTAGTTTGCAACCCTAACCCTAATTTGAAACCCTAGTTTGAAACCCTAACCCTAATGTTAAACCCTATTTTGAAACCCTAACCCTAATGTAAAACCCTATTTTGAAACCCTAACCCTAATGTAAAACCCTAGTTTGAAACCCTAACCCTAATGTAAAACCCTAGTTTGAAACCCCAAACCTAATTTGAAACCATAGTTTGAAACCCTAACCCTAATGTAAAACCCTAGTTTGGAACCCTAATCCTAATGTAAAACTTCAATTTGAAGCCCAAACCCTAATTTGAAACCCTAGTTTGAAACCCTAAACCTAATGTAAAACCCAAGTTTGAAACCCTAACCCTAATTTAAAACCCCTGTTTTGAAACCCTAACCCTAATGTAAAACCCTTGTTTGAAACCCTAACCCTAATGTAAAACCCTTGTTTGAAACCCTAACCCTAATTTGAAACCCTAGTTTGAAACCCTAACCCTAATATAAAACCCTAGTTTGAAACCCTAACCCTAATTAGAAACCCTAGTTTGAAACCCTAACCCTAATTAGAAACCCTAGTTTGAAACCCTAACCCTATTGTAAAACCCTAGTTTGAAACCCTAACCCTAATGATAAACCCTAGTTTAAAACCCTAACCCTAATTAGAAAGCCTAGTTTGAAACCCTAACCCTAATGTAAAACCCTAGTTTGAAACCCTAACCCTAATGATAAACCCTAGTTTAAAACCCTAACCCTAATTTGAAACCCTAGTTTGAAACACTAACCCTAATTTGAAACCCTAGTTTGAAACCCTATCCCTAATGTAAAACCCTAGTTTGGAACCCTAACCCTAATGTTAAACCCTAGTTTGAAACCCTAACCCTAATATAAAACCCTTGTTTGAAACCCTAACCCTAATGTAAAACCCTAGTTTGAAGCAGTAACCCTAATGTAAAACCCTAGTTTGAAACTCTAACCCTAATTTGAAACCCTAGTTTGAAACCCCAAATCTAATTTGAAACCATAGTTTAAAACCCTAAACCTAATATAAAACCCTAGTTTGAAGCATTAACCCTATTGTAAAACACTAGTTTGAAACGCTAACCCTAATGTAAAACCATAGTTTGAAACCCTAACCCTAATTTAAAACCCTTGTTTGAAACCCTAACCCTAATGTAAAACCCTAGTTTGAAACCCTAAACCTAATGTAAAACCCTAGTTTTTAACCCTAACCCTAATGTAAAACCCTAGTTTGAAACCCCAAATCTAATTTGAAACCATAGTTTAAAACCCTAACCCTAATGTTAAACCCTAATTTGAAACCCTAACCCTAATGTAAAACCCTATTTTGAAACCCTAACCCTAATGTAAAACCCTAGTTTGAAACCCTAACCCTAATGTAAAACCCTAGTTTGAAACCCCAAACCTAATTTGAAACCATAGTTTGAAACCCTAACCCTAATGTAAAACCCTAGTTTGTAACCCTAATCCTTATGTAAAACCTCAATTTGAAACCCAAACCCTAATTTGAAACCCTAGTTTGAAACCCTAAACCTAATGTAAAACCCAAGTTTGAAACCCTAACCCTAACCCTAATTTAAAACCCCTGTTTTGAAACCCTAACCCTAATGTAAAACCCTAGTTTGAAACCCTAACCCTAATGTAAAACCATAGTTTGAAGAATTAACCCTAATGTAAAACCCTAGTTTGAAGCACTAACCCTAATGTAAAACACTAGTTTGAAACGCTAACCCTAATGTAAAACCCTAGTTTGAAACCCCAAATCTAATTTGAAACCATAGTTTAAAACCCTAACCCTAATGTAAAACCCTAGTTTGAAGCATTAACCCTAATGTTAAACCCTTGTTTGAAACCCTAACACTAAATTGAAACCCCAGTTTGAAACCCTAACACTAATATAAAACCCTAGTTTGTAACCCTAACCCTAATATAAAACCTTAGTGTGAAACCCTAACCCTAATGTAAAACCCTAGTTTGAAACCCTAACCCCAATGTAAAACCCTAGTTTGAAACCCTAACCCTAATTTGAAACCCTAGTTTGAAACCCTAACCCTAATGTAAAACCCTAGTTTGAAACCCTAACCCTAACGTTAAACCCTAGTTTGAAACCCTAACCGTAATGTAAAACCCTAGTTTGAAACCCTACCCCTAATTTGAAACCCGAGTTTGAAACCCTAGCGCTAATGTAAAACCCTAGTTTGCAACCCTAACCCTAATTTGAAACCCTAGTTTGAAACCCTAACCCTAATGTTAAACCCTATTTTGAAACCCTAACCCTAATGTAAAACCCTATTTTGAAACCCTAACCCTAATGTAAAACCCTAGTTTGAAACCCTAACCCTAATGTAAAACCCTAGTTTGAAACCCCAAACCTAATTTGAAACCATAGTTTGAAACCCTAACCCTAATGTAAAACCCTAGTTTGTAACCCTAATCCTAATGTAAAACCTCAATTTGAAGCCCAAACCCTAATTTGAAACCCTAGTTTGAAACCCTAAACCTAATGTAAAACCCAAGTTTGAAACCCTAACCCTAATTTAAAACCCCTGTTTTGAAACCCTAACCCTAATGTAAAACCCTTGTTTGAAACCCTAACCCTAATGTAAAACCCTTGTTTGAAACCCTAACCCTAATTTGAAACCCTAGTTTGAAACCCTAACCCTAATAAAAAACCCTAGTTTGAAACCCTAACCCTAATTAGAAACCCTAGTTTGAAACCCTAACCCTATTGTAAAACCCTAGTTTGAAACCCTAACCCTAATGATAAACCCTAGTTTAAAACCCTAACCCTAATTAGAAAGCCTAGTTTGAAACCCTAACCCTAATGTAAAACCCTAGTATGAAACCCTAACCCTAATGATAAACCCTAGTTTAAAACCCTAACCCTAATTTGAAACCCTAGTTTGAAACCCTAACCCTAATTTGAAACCCTAGTTTGAAACCCTAACCCTAATGTAAAACCCTAGTTTGTAACCTTAACACTAATGTAAAACCCTAGTTTGGAACCCTAACCCTAATGTTAAACCCTAGTTTGAAACCCTAACCCTAATATAAAACCCTTGTTTGAAACCCTAACCCTAATGTAAAACCCTAGTTTGAAGCAGTAACCCTAATGTAAAACCCTAGTTTGAAACTCTAACCCTAATTTGAAACCCTAGTTTGAAACCCCAAATCTAATTTGAAACCATAGTTTAAAACCCTAAACCTAATATAAAACCCTAGTTTGAAGCATTAACCCTATTGTAAAACACTAGTTTGAAACGCTAACCCTAATGATAAACCCTAGTTTGAAACCCTAACCCTAAATTTAAACCCTAGTTTGAAACCCTAACCCTAATATAAAACCCTTGTTTGAAACCCTAACCCTAATGTAAAACCCTAGTTTGAAGCAGTAACCCTAATGTAAAACCCTAGTTTGAAACTCTAACCCTAATTTGAAACCCTAGTTTGAAACCCCAAATCTAATTTGAAACCATAGTTTAAAACCCTAAACCTAATATAAAACCCTAGTTTGAAGCATTAACCCTATTGTAAAACCCTAGTTTGAAGCAGTAACCCTAATGTAAAACCCTAGTTTGAAACCCTAACCCTAATTTAAAACCCTAGTTTGAAACCCTATCCCTAATGTAAAACCCTAGTTTGTAACCCTAACCCTAATGTAAAACCATAGTTTGAAACCCTAACCCTAATTTAAAACCCTAGTTTGAAACCCTATCCCTAATGTAAAACCCTAGTTTGAAGCACTAACCCTAAATTATAACCCTAGTTTGAAACTCTTACCCTAATGTAAAACCCCAGTTTGAAACCCTAACCGTAATGTAAAACCCTAGTTTGTAACCCTAACCCTAATGTTAAACCCTAGTTTGAAACACTAACCCTAATGTAAAACCCTAGTTTGAAACCCTAACCCTAATGATAAACCCTAGTTTGAAACCCTAACCCTAATGCAAAACCCTAGTTTGAAACCCTAACCCTAATGTAAAACCCTTGTTTGTAACCCTAACCCAAATGTAAAACCCTAGTTTGAAACCCAACCCTAATGTAAAACCCTAGTTTGAATCATTAACCCTAATGTAAAACACTAGTTTGAAACCCTAACCCTAATTATAAGCCCTAGTTTGAAACCCTAACCCTAATGTAAAACCCTAGTTTGAAACCCTAACCCTAATGTAAAACCATAGTTTGAAGAATTAACCCTAATGTAAAACCCTAGTTTGAAGCACTAACCCTAATGTAAAACACTAGTTTGAAACGCTAACCCTAATGTAAAACCCTAGTTTGAAACCCCAAATCTAATTTGAAACCATAGTTTAAAACCCTAACCCTAATGTAAAACCCTAGTTTGAAGCATTAACCCTAATGTTAAACCCTAGTTTGAAACCCTAACACTAAATTAAAACCCCAGTTTGAAACCCTAACCCTAATGTAAAACCTTAGTGTGAAACCCTAACCCTAATTTGAAACCCTAGTTTGAAACCCTAACCCTAATGTAAAACCCTAGTTTGAAACCCTAACCCTAATGTAAAATGACTGTTTTGAAACCCTAACCCTAATGTAAAACCCTTGTTTGAAACGCTAACCCTAATGTAAAACCCTAGTTTGAAAACCTAACCCTAATGTAAAACCCTAGTGTGAAACCCTAACCCTAATTTTTAACCCCTGTTTTGAAACACTTACCCTAATGTAAAACCCCTGTTTGAAACCCTAACCCTAATGTAAAACCCTAGTTTGCAACCCTAACCCTAATTTGAAACCCTAGTTTGAAACCCTAACCCTAATGTTAAACCCTATTTTGAAACCCTAACCCTAATGTAAAACCCTATTTTGAAACCCTAAACCTAATGTAAAACCCTAGTTTGAAACCCTAACCCTAATGTAAAACCCTAGTTTGAAACCCCAAACCTAATTTGAAACCATAGTTTGAAACCCTAACCCTAATGTAAAACCCTAGTTTGGAACCCTAATCCTAATGTAAAACCTCAATTTGAAGCCCAAACCCTAATTTGAAACCCTAGTTTGAAACCCTAAACCTAATGTAAAACCCAAGTTTGAAACCCTAACCCTAATTTAAAACCCCTGTTTTGAAACCCTAACCCTAATGTAAAACCCTTGTTTGAAACCCTAACCCTAATGTAAAACCCTTGTTTGAAACCCTAACCCTAATTTGAAACCCTAGTTTGAAACCCTAACCCTAATATAAAACCCTAGTTTGAAACCCTAACCCTAATTAGAAACCCTAGTTTGAAACCCTAACCCTAATTAGAAACCCTAGTTTGAAACCCTAACCCTATTGTAAAACCCTAGTTTGAAACCCTAACCCTAATGATAAACCCTAGTTTAAAACCCTAACCCTAATTAGAAAGCCTAGTTTGAAACCCTAACCCTAATGTAAAACCCTAGTTTGAAACCCTAACCCTAATGATAAACCCTAGTTTAAAACCCTAACCCTAATTTGAAACCCTAGTTTGAAACACTAACCCTAATTTGAAACCCTAGTTTGAAACCCTATCCCTAATGTAAAACCCTAGTTTGGAACCCTAACCCTAATGTTAAACCCTAGTTTGAAACCCTAACCCTAATATAAAACCCTTGTTTGAAACCCTAACCCTAATGTAAAACCCTAGTTTGAAGCAGTAACCCTAATGTAAAACCCTAGTTTGAAACTCTAACCCTAATTTGAAACCCTAGTTTGAAACCCCAAATCTAATTTGAAACCATAGTTTAAAACCCTAAACCTAATATAAAACCCTAGTTTGAAGCATTAACCCTATTGTAAAACACTAGTTTGAAACGCTAACCCTAATGTAAAACCATAGTTTGAAACCCTAACCCTAATTTAAAACCCTTGTTTGAAACCCTAACCCTAATGTAAAACCCTAGTTTGAAACCCTAAACCTAATGTAAAACCCTAGTTTTTAACCCTAACCCTAATGTAAAACCCTAGTTTGAAACCCCAAATCTAATTTGAAACCATAGTTTAAAACCCTAACCCTAATGTTAAACCCTAATTTGAAACCCTAACCCTAATGTAAAACCCTATTTTGAAACCCTAACCCTAATGTAAAACCCTA
Organism: Vanacampus margaritifer; assembly: GCF_051991255.1. NCBI lineage: Eukaryota > Metazoa > Chordata > Actinopteri > Syngnathiformes > Syngnathidae > Vanacampus > Vanacampus margaritifer. Next base: position 930,928 of record NW_027520736.1, on the reverse strand, counting down.
GTTTGAAACCCTAACCCTAATGTAAAACCCTAGTTTGAAACCCCAAACCTAATTTGAAACCATAGTTTGAAACCCTAACCCTAATGTAAAACCCTAGTTTGTAACCCTAATCCTTATGTAAAACCTCAATTTGAAACCCAAACCCTAATTTTAAACCCTAGTTTGAAACCCTAAACCTAATGTAAAACCCAAGTTTGAAACCCTAACCCTAACCCTAATTTAAAACCCCTGTTTTGAAACCCTAACCCTAATGTAAAACCCTAGTTTGAAACCCTAACCCTAATGTAAAACCATAGTTTGAAGAATTAACCCTAATGTAAAACCCTAGTTTGAAGCACTAACCCTAATGTAAAACACTAGTTTGAAACGCTAACCCTAATGTAAAACCCTAGTTTGAAACCCCAAATCTAATTTGAAACCATAGTTTAAAACCCTAACCCTAATGTAAAACCCTAGTTTGAAGCATTAACCCTAATGTTAAACCCTTGTTTGAAACCCTAACACTAAATTGAAACCCCAGTTTGAAACCCTAACACTAATATAAAACCCTAGTTTGTAACCCTAACCCTAATATAAAACCTTAGTGTGAAACCCTAACCCTAATGTAAAACCCTAGTTTGAAACCCTAACCCCAATGTAAAACCCTAGTTTGAAACCCTAACCCTAATTTGAAACCCTAGTTTGAAACCCTAACCCTAATGTAAAACCCTAGTTTGAAACCCTAACCCTAACGTTAAACCCTAGTTTGAAACCCTAACCGTAATGTAAAACCCTAGTTTGAAACCCTACCCCTAATTTGAAACCCGAGTTTGAAACCCTAGCGCTAATGTAAAACCCTAGTTTGCAACCCTAACCCTAATTTGAAACCCTAGTTTGAAACCCTAACCCTAATGTTAAACCCTATTTTGAAACCCTAACCCTAATGTAAAACCCTATTTTGAAACCCTAACCCTAATGTAAAACCCTAGTTTGAAACCCTAACCCTAATGTAAAACCCTAGTTTGAAACCCCAAACCTAATTTGAAACCATAGTTTGAAACCCTAACCCTAATGTAAAACCCTAGTTTGTAACCCTAATCCTAATGTAAAACCTCAATTTGAAGCCCAAACCCTAATTTGAAACCCTAGTTTGAAACCCTAAACCTAATGTAAAACCCAAGTTTGAAACCCTAACCCTAATTTAAAACCCCTGTTTTGAAACCCTAACCCTAATGTAAAACCCTTGTTTGAAACCCTAACCCTAATGTAAAACCCTTGTTTGAAACCCTAACCCTAATTTGAAACCCTAGTTTGAAACCCTAACCCTAATAAAAAACCCTAGTTTGAAACCCTAACCCTAATTAGAAACCCTAGTTTGAAACCCTAACCCTATTGTAAAACCCTAGTTTGAAACCCTAACCCTAATGATAAACCCTAGTTTAAAACCCTAACCCTAATTAGAAAGCCTAGTTTGAAACCCTAACCCTAATGTAAAACCCTAGTATGAAACCCTAACCCTAATGATAAACCCTAGTTTAAAACCCTAACCCTAATTTGAAACCCTAGTTTGAAACCCTAACCCTAATTTGAAACCCTAGTTTGAAACCCTAACCCTAATGTAAAACCCTAGTTTGTAACCTTAACACTAATGTAAAACCCTAGTTTGGAACCCTAACCCTAATGTTAAACCCTAGTTTGAAACCCTAACCCTAATATAAAACCCTTGTTTGAAACCCTAACCCTAATGTAAAACCCTAGTTTGAAGCAGTAACCCTAATGTAAAACCCTAGTTTGAAACTCTAACCCTAATTTGAAACCCTAGTTTGAAACCCCAAATCTAATTTGAAACCATAGTTTAAAACCCTAAACCTAATATAAAACCCTAGTTTGAAGCATTAACCCTATTGTAAAACACTAGTTTGAAACGCTAACCCTAATGATAAACCCTAGTTTGAAACCCTAACCCTAAATTTAAACCCTAGTTTGAAACCCTAACCCTAATATAAAACCCTTGTTTGAAACCCTAACCCTAATGTAAAACCCTAGTTTGAAGCAGTAACCCTAATGTAAAACCCTAGTTTGAAACTCTAACCCTAATTTGAAACCCTAGTTTGAAACCCCAAATCTAATTTGAAACCATAGTTTAAAACCCTAAACCTAATATAAAACCCTAGTTTGAAGCATTAACCCTATTGTAAAACCCTAGTTTGAAGCAGTAACCCTAATGTAAAACCCTAGTTTGAAACCCTAACCCTAATTTAAAACCCTAGTTTGAAACCCTATCCCTAATGTAAAACCCTAGTTTGTAACCCTAACCCTAATGTAAAACCATAGTTTGAAACCCTAACCCTAATTTAAAACCCTAGTTTGAAACCCTATCCCTAATGTAAAACCCTAGTTTGAAGCACTAACCCTAAATTATAACCCTAGTTTGAAACTCTTACCCTAATGTAAAACCCCAGTTTGAAACCCTAACCGTAATGTAAAACCCTAGTTTGTAACCCTAACCCTAATGTTAAACCCTAGTTTGAAACACTAACCCTAATGTAAAACCCTAGTTTGAAACCCTAACCCTAATGATAAACCCTAGTTTGAAACCCTAACCCTAATGCAAAACCCTAGTTTGAAACCCTAACCCTAATGTAAAACCCTTGTTTGTAACCCTAACCCAAATGTAAAACCCTAGTTTGAAACCCAACCCTAATGTAAAACCCTAGTTTGAATCATTAACCCTAATGTAAAACACTAGTTTGAAACCCTAACCCTAATTATAAGCCCTAGTTTGAAACCCTAACCCTAATGTAAAACCCTAGTTTGAAACCCTAACCCTAATGATAAACCCTAGTTTGAAACCCTAGCCCTAAATTGAAACCCTAGTTTGAAACCCTAACCCTAATGTAAAACCCTAGTTTGAAACCCTAACCCTAATGTAAAACCCTAGTTTGAAGCATTAACCCTAATGTAAAACCCTAGTTTGAAGCATTAACCCTAATGTAAAACCCTAGTTTGTAACCCTAACCCTAATGTAAAACCCTAGTTTGAAACCCTAACCCTAAATTGAAACCCTAGTTTGAAACCCTAGTTTGAAACCCTAACCCTAATGTAAAACCCTAGTTTGTAACCCTAACCCTAATATAAAACCTTAGTGTGAAACCCTAACCCTAATTTGAAACCCTAGTTTGAAACCCTAACCCTAATGTAAAACCCTAGTTTGAAACCCTAACCCTAATGTAAAACCCTAGTTTGTAACCCTAACCCTAATGTAAAATGACTGTTTTGAAACCCTAACCCTAATGTAAAACCCTTGTTTGAAACGCTCACCCTAATGTAAAACCCTAGTTTGAAAACCTAACCCTAATGTAAAACCCTAGTGTGAAACCCTAACCCTAATTTTTAACCCCTGTTTTGAAACACTTACCCTAATGTAAAACCCCTGTTTGAAACCCTAACCCTAATGTAAAACCCTAGTTTGCAACCCTAACCCTAATTTGAAACCCTAGTTTGAAACCCTAACCCTAATGTTAAACCCTATTTTGAAACCCTAACCCTAATGTAAAACCCTATTTTGAAACCCTAACCCTAATGTAAAACCCTAGTTTGAAACCCTAACCCTAATGTAAAACCCTAGTTTGAAACCCCAAACCTAATTTGAAACCATAGTTTGAAACCCTAACCCTAATGTAAAACCCTAGTTTGTAACCCTAATCCTAATGTAAAACCTCAATTTGAAGCCCAAACCCTAATTTGAAACCCTAGTTTGAAACCCTAAACCTAATGTAAAACCCAAGTTTGAAACCCTAACCCTAATTTAAAACCCCTGTTTTGAAACCCTAACCCTAATGTAAAACCCTTGTTTGAAACCCTAACCCTAATGTAAAACCCTTGTTTGAAACCCTAACCCTAATTTGAAACCCTAGTTTGAAACCCTAACCCTAATATAAAACCCTAGTTTGAAACCCTTACCCTAATTAGAAACCCTAGTTTGAAACCCTAACCCTAATTAGAAACCCTAGTTTGAAACCCTAACCCTATTGTAAAACCCTAGTTTGAAACCCTAACCCTAATGATAAACCCTAGTTTAAAACCCTAACCCTAATTAGAAAGCCTAGTTTGAAACCCTAACCCTAATGTAAAACCCTAGTTTGAAACCCTAACCCTAATAATAAACCCTAGTTTAAAACCCTAACCCTAATTTGAAACCCTAGTTTGAAACCCTAACCCTAATTTGAAACCCTAGTTTGAAACCCTATCCCTAATGTAAAACACTAGTTTGAAACCCTAACCCTAATTATAAGCCCTAGTTTGAAACCCTAACCCTAATGATAAACCCTAGTTTGAAACCCTAACCCTAAATTGAAACCCTAGTTTGAAACCCTAGTTTGAAACCCTAACCCTAATGTAAAACCCTAGTTTGTAACCCTAACCCTAATGTAAAACCTTAGTGTGAAACCCTAACCCTAATTTGAAACCCTAGTTTGAAACCCTAACCCTAATGTAAAACCCTAGTTTGAAACCCTAACCCTAATGTAAAACCCTAGTTTGTAACCCTAACCCTAATGTAAAATGACTGTTTTGAAACCCTAACCCTAATGTAAAACCCTTGTTTGAAACCCTAACCCTAATGTAAAACCCTAGTTTGAAAACCTAACCCTAATGTAAAACCCTAGTGTGAAACCCTAACCCTAATTTTTAACCCCTGTTTTGAAACACTTACCCTAATGTAAAACCCCTGTTTGAAACCCTAACCCTAATGTAAAACCCTAGTTTGAAACCCTAAGCCTTATTTGAAACCCTAGTTTGAAACCCTAACCCTAATGTAAAACCCTAGTTTGAAACCCTAGCCCTAATGTAAAACCCTAGTTTGTAACCCTAACCCTAATGTAAAATGACTGTTTTGAAACCCTAACCCTAATGTAAAACCCTTGTTTGAAACCCTAACCCTAATGTAAAACCCTAGTTTGAAACCCTAATCCTAATGTTAAACCCTAGTTTGTAACCCTAACCCTAATGTAAAACCCTAGTTTGAAACCCTAACCCTAATGTTAAGCCCTAGTTTGAAACCCTAACCCTAATGTAAAACCCTTGTTTGAAACCCTAACCCTAATGTAAAACCCTAGTTTGAAACCCTAAACCTAATGTAAAACCCTAGTTTGTAACCCTAACCCAAATGTAAAACCCTAGTTTGAAAACCTAACACTAATGTAAAACCCTAGTTTTAAACCATAACCCTAATGTAAAACCCTAGTTTGAAGCATTAACCCTAATGTAAAACCCTAGTTTGAAGCACTAACCCTAATGTAAAACACTAGTTTGAAACGCTAACCCTAATGTAAAACCCTAGTTTGAAACCCCAAATCTAATTTGAAACCATAGTTTAAAACCCAAACCCTAATGTAAAACCTTAGTTTGAAGCATTAACCCTAATGTAAAACACTAGTTTGAAACGCTAACCCTAATGTTAAACCCTAATTTGAAACCCTAACCCTAATGTAAAACCCTAGTTTGAAACCCTAACCCTAATGATAAACCCTAGTTTGAAACACTAACCCTAAATTTAAACCCTAGTTTGAAACCCTAACCCTAATGCAAAACCCTAGTTTGAAACCCTAACCCTAATGTAAAACCCTTGTTTGTAACCCTAACCCAAATGTAAAACCCTAGTTTGAAACCCAACCCTAATGTAAAACCCTAGTTTGAAGCATTAACCCTAATGTAAAACACTAGTTTGAAACCCTAACCCTAATTATAAGCCCTAGTTTGAAACCCTAACCCTAATGATAAACCCTAGTGTGAAACCCTAACCCTAATTTGAAACCCTAGTTTGAAACCCTAACCCTAATGTAAAACCCTAGTTTGAAACCCTAACCCTAATGTAAAACCCTAGTTTGTAACCCTAACCCTAATGTAAAATGACTGTTTTGAAACCCTAACCCTAATGTAAAACCCTTGTTTGAAACCCTAACCCTAATGTAAAACCCTAGTTTGAAAACCTAACCCTAATGTAAAACCCTAGTGTGAAACCCTAACCCTAATTTTTAACCCCTGTTTTGAAACACTTACCCTAATGTAAAACCCCTGTTTGAAACCCTAACCCTAATGTAAAACCCTAGTTTGAAACCCTAAGCCTTATTTGAAACCCTAGTTTGAAACCCTAACCCTAATGTGAAACCCTAGTTTGAAACCCTAACCCTAATGTAAAACCCTAGTTTGTAACCCTAACCCTAATGTAAAATGACTGTTTTGAAACCCTAACCCTAATGTAAAACCCTTGTTTGAAACCCTAACCCTAATGTAAAACCCTAGTTTGAAACCCTAATCCTAATGTTAAACCCTAGTTTGTAACCCTAACCCTAATGTAAAACCCTAGTTTGAAACCCTAACCCTAATGTTAAACCCTAGTTTGAAACCCTAACCCTAATGTAAAACCCTTGTTTGAAACCCTAACCCTAATGTAAAACCCTAGTTTGAAACCCTAAACCTAATGTAAAACCCTAGTTTGTAACCCTAACCCAAATGTAAAACCCTAGTTTGAAAACCTAACACTAATGTAAAACCCTAGTTTTAAACCATAACCCTAATGTAAAACCCTAGTTTGAAGCATTAACCCTAATGTAAAACCCTAGTTTGAAGCACTAACCCTAATGTAAAACACTAGTTTGAAACGCTAACCCTAATGTAAAACCCTAGTTTGAAACCCCAAATCTAATTTGAAACCATAGTTTAAAACCCAAACCCTAATGTAAAACCTGAGTTTGAAGCATTAACCCTAATGTAAAACACTAGTTTGAAACGCTAACCCTAATGTTAAACCCTAATTTGAAACCCTAACCCTAATGTAAAACCCTAGTTTGAAACCCTAACCCTAATGATAAACCCTAGTTTGAAACACTAACCCTAAATTTAAACCCTAGTTTGAAACCCTAACCCTAAATTTAAACCCTATTTTGAAACCCTAACCCTAATGTAAAACCCTATTTTGAAACCCTAACCCTAATGTAAAACCCTAGTTTGAAACCCTAACCCTAATGTAAAACCCTAGTTTGAAACCCCAAACGTAATTTGAAACCATAGTTTGAAACCCTAACCCTAATGTAAAACCCTAGTTTGCAACCCTAATCCTAATGTAAAACCTCAATTTGAAACCCAAACCCTAATTTGAAACCCTAGTTTGAAACCCTAAACCTAATGTAAAACCCAAGTTTGAAACCCTAACCCTAATTTAAAACCCCTTGTTTGAAACCCTAACCCTAATGTAAAACCCTTGTTTGAAACCCTAACCCTCATTTGAAACCCTAGTTTGAAACCCTAACCCTAATATAAAACCCTAGTTTGAAACCCTAACCCTAATTAGAAACCCTAGTTTGAAACCCTAACCCTAATGTAAAACCCTAGTTTGAAACCCTAACCCTAATGATAAACCCTAAATTAAAACCCTAACCCTAATTAGAAAGCCTAGTTTGAAACCCTAACCGTAATGTAAAACCCTAGTTTGAAACCCTAACCCTAATGATTAACCCTAGTTTAAAACCCTAACCCTAATTTGAAACCCTAGTTTGAAACCCTAACCCTAATTTGAAACCCTAGTTTGAAACCCTAACCCTAATGTAAAACCCTAGTTTGTATCCTTAACACTAATATAAAACCCTAGTTTGGAACCCAAACCCTAATGTTAAACCCTAGTTTGAATCCCTAACCCTAATGTAAAACCCTTGTTTGAAACCCTAACCCTAATGTAAAACCCTAGTTTGAAGCAGTAACCCTAATGTAAAACCCTAGTTTGAAACCCTAACCCTAATTAGAAAGCCTAGTTTGAAACCCTAACCGTAATGTAAAACCCTAGTTTGAAACCCTAACCCTAATGATAAACCCTAGTTTAAAACCCTAGCCCTAAATTGAAACCCTAGTTTGAAACCCTAACCCTAATGTAAAACCCTAGTTTGAAACCCTAACCCTAATGTAAAACCCTAGTTTGAAGCATTAACCCTAATGTAAAACCCTAGTTTGAAGCATTAACCCTAATGTAAAACCCTAGTTTGTAACCCTAACCCTAATGTAAAACCCTAGTTTGAAACCCTAACCCTAAATTGAAACCCTAGTTTGAAACCCTAGTTTGAAACCCTAACCCTAATGTAAAACCCTAGTTTGTAACCCTAACCCTAATGTAAAACCTTAGTGTGAAACCCTAACCCTAATTTGAAACCCTAGTTTGAAACCCTAACCCTAATGTAAAACCCTAGTTTGAAACCCTAACCCTAATGTAAAACCCTAGTTTGTAACCCTAACCCTAATGTATAATGACTGTTTTGAAACCCTAACCCTAATGTAAAACCCTTGTTTGAAACGCTAACCCTAATGTAAAACCCTAGTTTGAAAACCTAACCCTAATGTAAAACCCTAGTGTGAAACCCTAACCCTAATTTTTAACCCCTGTTTTGAAACACTTACCCTAATGTAAAACCCCTGTTTGAAACCCTAACCCTAATGTAAAACCCTAGTTTGCAACCCTAACCCTAATTTGAAACCCTAGTTTGAAACCCTAACCCTAATGTTAAACCCTATTTTGAAACCCTAACCCTAATGTAAAACCCTATTTTGAAACCCTAACCCTAATGTAAAACCCTAGTTTGAAACCCTAACCCTAATGTAAAACCCTAGTTTGAAACCCCAAACCTAATTTGAAACCATAGTTTGAAACACTAACCCTAATGTAAAACCCTAGTTTGTAACCCTAATCCTAATGTAAAACCTCAATTTGAAGCCCAAACCCTAATTTGAAACCCTAGTTTGAAACCCTAAACCTAATGTAAAACCCAAGTTTGAAACCCTAACCCTAATTTAAAACCCCTGTTTTGAAACCCTAACCCTAATGTAAAACCCTTGTTTGAAACCCTAACCCTAATGTAAAACCCTTGTTTGAAACCCTAACCCTAATTTGAAACCCTAGTTTGAAACCCTAACCCTAATATAAAACCCTAGTTTGAAACCCTAACCCTAATTAGAAACCCTAGTTTGAAACCCTAACCCTATTGTAAAACCCTAGTTTGAAACCCTAACCCTAATGTAAAACCCTTGTTTGAAACCCTAACCCTAATGTAAAACCCTAGTTTGAAGCAGTAACCCTAATGTAAAACCCTAGTTTGAAACTCTAACCCTAATTTGAAACCCTAGTTTGAAACCCCAAATCTAATTTGAAACCATAGTTTAAAACCCTAAACCTTATATAAAACCCTAGTTTGAAGCATTAACCCTATTGTAAAACACTAGTTTGAAACGCTAACCCTAATGATAAACCCTAGTTTGAAACCCTAACCCTAATGTTAAACCCTAGATTGAAACCCTAACCCTAATGTAAAACCCTAGTTTGAAACCCTAACCCTAATGATAAACCCTAGTTTGAAACCCTAACCCTAATGCAAAACCCTAGTTTGAAACCCTAACCCTAATGTAAAACCCTTGTTTGTAACCCTAACCCAAATGTAAAACCCTAGTTTGAAACCCAACCCTAATGTAAAACCCTAGTTTGAATCATTAACCCTAATGTAAAACACTAGTTTGAAACCCTAACCCTAATTATAAGCCCTAGTTTGAAACCCTAACCCTAATGTAAAACCCTAGTTTGAAACCCTAACCCTAATGATAAACCCTAGTTTGAAACCCTAGCCCTAAATTGAAACCCTAGTTTGAAACCCTAACCCTAATGTAAAACCCTAGTTTGAAACCCTAACCCTAATGTAAAACCCTAGTTTGAAGCATTAACCCTAATGTAAAACCCTAGTTTGAAGCATTAACCCTAATGTAAAACCCTAGTTTGTAACCCTAACCCTAATGTAAAACCCTAGTTTGAAACCCTAACCCTAAATTGAAACCCTAGTTTGAAACCCTAGTTTGAAACCCTAACCCTAATGTAAAACCCTAGTTTGTAACCCTAACCCTAATGTAAAACCTTAGTGTGAAACCCTAACCCTAATTTGAAACCCTAGTTTGAAACCCTAACCCTAAGGTAAAACCCTAGTTTGAAACCCTAATCCTAATGTTAAACCCTAGTTTGTAACCCTAACCCTAATGTAAAACCCTAGTTTGAAACCCTAACCCTAATGTTAAACCCTAGTTTGAAACCCTAACCCTAATGTTAAACCCTTGTTTGAAACCCTAACCCTAATGTAAAACCCTAGTTTGAAGCATTAACCCTAATGTAAAACCCTAGTTTGAAGCACTAACCCTAATGTAAAACACTAGTTTGAAACGCTAACCCTAATTTAAAACCCCTTGTTTGAAACCCTAACCCTAATGTAAAACCCTTGTTTGAAACCCTAACCCTCATTTGAAACCCTAGTTTGAAACCCTAACCCTAATATAAAACCCTAGTTTGAAACCCTAACCCTAATTAGAAACCCTAGTTTGAAACCCTAACCCTAATGTAAAACCCTAGTTTGAAACCCTAACCCTAATGATAAACCCTAGTTTAAAACCCTAACCCTAATTAGAAAGCCTAGTTTGAAACCCTAACCGTAATGTAAAACCCTAGTTTGAAACCCTAACCCTAATGATAAACCCTAGTTTAAAACCCTAACCCTAATTTGAAACCCTAGTTTGAAACCCTAACCCTAATTTGAAACCCTAGTTTGAAACCCTAACCCTAATGTAAAACCCTAGTTTGTATCCTTAACACTAATATAAAACCCTAGTTTGGAACCCTAACCCTAATGTTAAACCCTAGTTTGAATCCCTAACCCTAATGTAAAACCCTTGTTTGAAACCCTAACCCTAATGTAAAACCCTAGTTTGAAGCAGTAACCCTAATGTAAAACCCTAGTTTGAAACCCTAACCCTAATTAGAAAGCCTAGTTTGAAACCCTAACCGTAATGTAAAACCCTAGTTTGAAACCCTAACCCTAATGATAAACCCTAGTTTAAAACCCTAGCCCTAAATTGAAACCCTAGTTTGAAACCCTAACCCTAATTTAAAACCCTATTTTGAAACCCTATCCCTAATGTAAAACCCTAGTTTGTAACCTTAACCCTAATGTAAAACCATAGTTTGAAACCCTAACCCTAATTTAAAACCCTAGTTTGAAACCCTATCCCTAATGTAAAACCCTAGTTTGAAGCACTAACCCTAAATTATAACCCTAGTTTGAAACTCTTACCCTAATGTAAAACCCCAGTTTGAAACCCTAACCGTAATGTAAAACCCTAGTTTGTAACCCTAACCCTAATGTTAAACCCTAGTTTGAAACACTAACCCTAATGTAAAACCCTAGTTTGAAACCCTAACCCTAATGATAAACCCTAGTTTGAAACCCTAACCCTAATGCAAAACCCTAGTTTGAAACCCTAACCCTAATGTAAAACCCTTGTTTGTAACCCTAACCCAAATGTAAAACCCTAGTTTGAAACCCAACCCTAATGTAAAACCCTAGTTTGAATCATTAACCCTAATGTAAAACACTAGTTTGAAACCCTAACCCTAATTATAAGCCCTAGTTTGAAACCCTAACCCTAATGTAAAACCCTAGTTTGAAACCCTAACCCTAATGATAAACCCTAGTTTGAAACCCTAGCCCTAAATTGAAACCCTAGTTTGAAACCCTAACCCTAATGTAAAACCCTAGTTTGAAACCCTAACCCTAATGTAAAACCCTAGTTTGAAGCATTAACCCTAATGTAAAACCCTAGTTTGAAGCATTAACCCTAATGTAAAACCCTAGTTTGTAACCCTAACCCTAATGTAAAACCCTAGTTTGAAACCCTAACCCTAAATTGAAACCCTAGTTTGAAACCCTAGTTTGAAACCCTAACCCTAATGTAAAACCCTAGTTTGTAACCCTAACCCTAATATAAAACCTTAGTGTGAAACCCTAACCCTAATTTGAAACCCTAGTTTGAAACCCTAACCCTAATGTAAAACCCTAGTTTGAAACCCTAACCCTAATGTAAAACCCTAGTTTGTAACCCTAACCCTAATGTAAAATGACTGTTTTGAAACCCTAACCCTAATGTAAAACCCTTGTTTGAAACGCTCACCCTAATGTAAAACCCTAGTTTGAAAACCTAACCCTAATGTAAAACCCTAGTGTGAAACCCTAACCCTAATTTTTAACCCCTGTTTTGAAACACTTACCCTAATGTAAAACCCCTGTTTGAAACCCTAACCCTAATGTAAAACCCTAGTTTGCAACCCTAACCCTAATTTGAAACCCTAGTTTGAAACCCTAACCCTAATGTTAAACCCTATTTTGAAACCCTAACCCTAATGTAAAACCCTATTTTGAAACCCTAACCCTAATGTAAAACCCTAGTTTGAAACCCTAACCCTAATGTAAAACCCTAGTTTGAAACCCCAAACCTAATTTGAAACCATAGTTTGAAACCCTAACCCTAATGTAAAACCCTAGTTTGTAACCCTAATCCTAATGTAAAACCTCAATTTGAAGCCCAAACCCTAATTTGAAACCCTAGTTTGAAACCCTAAACCTAATGTAAAACCCAAGTTTGAAACCCTAACCCTAATTTAAAACCCCTGTTTTGAAACCCTAACCCTAATGTAAAACCCTTGTTTGAAACCCTAACCCTAATGTAAAACCCTTGTTTGAAACCCTAACCCTAATTTGAAACCCTAGTTTGAAACCCTAACCCTAATATAAAACCCTAGTTTGAAACCCTTACCCTAATTAGAAACCCTAGTTTGAAACCCTAACCCTAATTAGAAACCCTAGTTTGAAACCCTAACCCTATTGTAAAACCCTAGTTTGAAACCCTAACCCTAATGATAAACCCTAGTTTAAAACCCTAACCCTAATTAGAAAGCCTAGTTTGAAACCCTAACCCTAATGTAAAACCCTAGTTTGAAACCCTAACCCTAATAATAAACCCTAGTTTAAAACCCTAACCCTAATTTGAAACCCTAGTTTGAAACCCTAACCCTAATTTGAAACCCTAGTTTGAAACCCTATCCCTAATGTAAAACACTAGTTTGAAACCCTAACCCTAATTATAAGCCCTAGTTTGAAACCCTAACCCTAATGATAAACCCTAGTTTGAAACCCTAACCCTAAATTGAAACCCTAGTTTGAAACCCTAGTTTGAAACCCTAACCCTAATGTAAAACCCTAGTTTGTAACCCTAACCCTAATGTAAAACCTTAGTGTGAAACCCTAACCCTAATTTGAAACCCTAGTTTGAAACCCTAACCCTAATGTAAAACCCTAGTTTGAAACCCTAACCCTAATGTAAAACCCTAGTTTGTAACCCTAACCCTAATGTAAAATGACTGTTTTGAAACCCTAACCCTAATGTAAAACCCTTGTTTGAAACCCTAACCCTAATGTAAAACCCTAGTTTGAAAACCTAACCCTAATGTAAAACCCTAGTGTGAAACCCTAACCCTAATTTTTAACCCCTGTTTTGAAACACTTACCCTAATGTAAAACCCCTGTTTGAAACCCTAACCCTAATGTAAAACCCTAGTTTGAAACCCTAAGCCTTATTTGAAACCCTAGTTTGAAACCCTAACCCTAATGTAAAACCCTAGTTTGAAACCCTAGCCCTAATGTAAAACCCTAGTTTGTAACCCTAACCCTAATGTAAAATGACTGTTTTGAAACCCTAACCCTAATGTAAAACCCTTGTTTGAAACCCTAACCCTAATGTAAAACCCTAGTTTGAAACCCTAATCCTAATGTTAAACCCTAGTTTGTAACCCTAACCCTAATGTAAAACCCTAGTTTGAAACCCTAACCCTAATGTTAAGCCCTAGTTTGAAACCCTAACCCTAATGTAAAACCCTTGTTTGAAACCCTAACCCTAATGTAAAACCCTAGTTTGAAACCCTAAACCTAATGTAAAACCCTAGTTTGTAACCCTAACCCAAATGTAAAACCCTAGTTTGAAAACCTAACACTAATGTAAAACCCTAGTTTTAAACCATAACCCTAATGTAAAACCCTAGTTTGAAGCATTAACCCTAATGTAAAACCCTAGTTTGAAGCACTAACCCTAATGTAAAACACTAGTTTGAAACGCTAACCCTAATGTAAAACCCTAGTTTGAAACCCCAAATCTAATTTGAAACCATAGTTTAAAACCCAAACCCTAA